>NC_080064.1:110213866-110520555 GCF_949987535.1 Balaenoptera acutorostrata | reverse complement strand
TCAGAAATAATACAATAGGTTGGGATAGTTCATAACAAAAAGACCAATGCTGAGTCAATAGCATCATCCAGTGGAAAAGCATGTGAGACTTGGTTCCTCTGCATTGGTTCCTGTTTAGCTTTAATCCTTAACAAGTCATTTATCAATAATATGCTTTTGGCTGCAAGTACAGAAAATGCAAAAGTAGTTTAAATAATAAGGAAATTTATGATCTCGCATAAATAGCAAGACTAAAAGTGGGGAGTTCCAGAGTTGGTTAATTCAGAAACTCATTCACATGATAAAGGATCCAGATTCTTTCCATCTTCCCCTCTGCCATCTTCAGTGTATTATCTGGGTGATGTGGCTAACTCTTCTCATGGTGCCAAAATGGCTGCTGAGCTCCAGGCATCACTCACACATGTGGCCACCATACTGAGAAGCAGAAAATAGGAAGTGTGTATTTGTCAAAACAAAGAAACCCTTTTTAGAATCCTTGCATCCGCTTTCTCTCATGTCTCATAGGACAAAAGTGTATCACCTACTAATCCCCTATACCAATCATTGGCAAAGGAACTGAAATTACTGTGATTGACTCAAATGCATCAAGACTTACTCCTGGGGCTAAGAGTAGCCCCTTCCCTGTGTGCATAGCTTGCCTGTGAATACCAGAACAAAATTTGGGACTTGCCAAAAGAAAGAAGGGTGACAGGGAACGGGAACAGGGCAGAATAGATTTGGAGAAGCAGCCACTTGTATCTGATGCACTGAACTTCTCTTCAGCTTGGTTTCTCCAACTACAAACTAGGCATGATGATACCTACTTCATCTATATGTAGAGATACTTTTAGAAATAAGATTTTGCAGGACACTCTCATGAAAAGAGTTTAATTACAAAACAGTGAGGTTCCTAGAGTAGTCAAATTCATGCAGACAGAAAGAATGGTAGTTTCCAGGAGCTTAATGGGGGAGGAACTGGGGAGTTAGTGTTTAACGGGTATAGAGTTTCAGTCGGGGAAGGTGAAAAAGTTCTGGAGGCGGGTGGCGGTGACAGTCGCACAACAATGTGAATGTACTTAATACCACGGAAAGGTGCACTTAACAAGGGTAAAAATGGTAAGTTCTATGCTGTGTATATTCTATCACACACAAAAAATTAATAAAATAGTGAGGTTATTTAAGATATAGAGCAAAGAAATTGTGCTAAACTTGAAAAATGTACAATATAAATTCATGGTTCTAATAACCATAATGTTGAACTTTTACCTATTTTGATTTGTGGGTGGTAGTCATTTCCCAGCCTCAGCTATCACTTCTGTCCAGATCATGTGCCATTCTCTCCTCTTTCCTCATATTCATTGTTATTTTGACCGAGGCGCGGATCAAGAAATTCTGTCTCCGAAAAATGCCCTGCAAGGGAATCCCCTGCTTGGAATGGAATCAACGAGGATACCCATTTACTTTCCTCTTGAAGGTTACCTTCCCCTTCCTTCCTTTGTCTTCTGGTCCTTTTTCAATACAGCTGTCTCTCCCCACATCCATGCCCAGAGGCTTTGGGACAAGAAGGCAGAGAGGAAGACTCGGAGCCAGAGAGAAGCAAAAGCACAAAGCATCGGGGGGTGTTGGCAGCTCTCGCAAACTCTATTTACTGACAACACATATGTACTAATATTTACTGATCCCTCAGATGTCTGCAAATGAGGCAAAGCTGCTGTGTAGAGAAATGGCAGCTAGGTATCCAACCCAAACACCCATTCCTAGAGGACCAGGTCATTCCCGCTGCAGCTACCAAAGCCCCTGCCCCCAGGTCCAGAGCCCAGAGCTGAGCCATTCTATTACATAAACTTGAAAACAGAGGTCTTCTATTCATATTTATTTGGGGTTTTTTTTGTTTGTTTTTTTGGTTTTTGGCTGTGCCATGCGGCATGCGGGATCTTAGTTCCCCGACCAGGGATTGAACCCATGCCCCCTGCAGTGGAAGCACAGGGTCCTAAGCACTGGACCGCCAGGGAATTCCCATCATCTACTCATATTTAACCTATTCACTCTGGGCAGTCTTTTCCAAAACATATCATAGACTATAAAGACCTTCAACATGGAACACTCACCGATCCCTTAAATTCGTGTCCCAGAGCTTAGTCACACTATCAGAAGGTGTCTCCTTACACGTAATCGGCTGTAAATAAAATGGATTCTAGACAAACGGCCTCCATCAAGTTTTGAGTGATGTGTGCCCTCCAATGCAATTGAATGTTAGCAATCGGTTATATGTATTTAGCTCCTGATACTAGGCAAGTGCCCCAGGGCTCCCTTCAGGAATGATTGTCTCTTGTTCAGTGATCCTGGTCAGTCACCTTGCAAAACACCCTGCTGGTTACAGGAAAGAGAATCCATTTCCGTTCAGCCAGCATTGACTGAGTATGCACAGTGTGCCAGGCAATATAGGACTGAGGATACAGGGAGAAATCATCAGCCCCTGCCCTTTAGGAATTCTCAGGTCTGAGGGGAGAAGCAGACATGAAAACAAACAATTACTGTACAATGTGATAAGGTTTATACCAGCTGCTCTGGGAGCACAGATGAAGGATGATTAGCTGTCTCTCTGGATTCTCTGGGGAGTCAGGGAAGATTTCACCAGTATCATTGAGTGGGGTTTGGAAGAATGAGTACAAGCTTGCTGGAAAGATAAGGCAGGGAAAAGATTTCCAGGCAGAGGGAATAGCATATGCAAAGGCAGAGAGGTGAGGAAAGACAAGTCCTTCTGTTTTGGAAACAACTGGCAAGGTAGCAGAGGCTCAGAAATGAGGCTGGTTGAGTAAGGCAGTGGGCAGCTTAATCCCAACAATGACCCCTCCTTGGCCCTGGGAGAGGGGGACAAAAACAAAGCTCTAGCTCTATTGCTGGTGAATAAGCAATGTTATCTTCCAGTATAAAGCTCATGGCCTTATATATCCTGTTCTGTGGGTGTTCTAGGTATTTTGCAAGATTATAATCTAATGGGAACTGTCTTCTCAAGGAACAGAGTTCTTTTATATATTTGAAAGGCCCTTGGGCAGGCCATGTGGAATCTTTGGGCTGTTGTGATGATCTGAAATGTGATTATTGCTGAGTGGAACTCTGAAGAGGATAAGCCAAGGCAGAACCCAGCCCTCCTTTCCACCCTCCCTGAGCTTCCTCTCCATCCTTTCAGACCCTTCAGGTGCCAAGGCCGGTGCCCTTCATTCAGTAAACACATGATAATTTTGATTATTTTCATCCTCTCCTTAATTAATTAATTAATTAATTAATTAATTTAGTGTTGGTTTGGCTGAGCTTTCTGGAAACTTCCTGAACGAATTCTTTCTTAAGAGCTTATTAAACATGAGCAAAATGAGCTGAAATTTCTCAAGGAACTCTGAGAAATGCTGGTCTAACACACAAGCCTTCCAAATGAGTTTTAAACCTTTCAGTCTGCTAAAATGTTTACTGGTCTGTAAAATACTCCCAGCTCTTCTCAAAGCTCTGCCTCTGATGATGTGAGCCGTAGGCAACTTAAACTAGGACAGGGATAGGTTTTCAATTTTTCATAAAGTATTTATTTTTCTAGAATCCAATTTCTTTTTAGGCCTGGTCTTTCATCTTTCTGGTGCTAGACTTAATTTGCAAAACTGCTCCCTTGTCTCACTCCAATCTGGCTGGCTGCCCTTTGCTAAATAAGTGAGTTTGGGATTTACAACAGGAAAACCCCGGGGGCCTAGGCACGGTCAGAGGAGAGAGCCTGCTTGTCTTCCTGTGGGGCCCACGGTAGGCACCTGCCCAGGTGCTCAAGGCCCTGCTGCCCTCTTGTGGCAAGCACCTCTGCTTGGCAAACAAAGAAACTCCTCTTGTTTTCAGGTTCACTGGCTGACGAAATGTGCTCTGAAACATTGCTGTGCCCCCCTCCACCCCCCAGCGCCGGCATGTGGGATCTTAGTTCCCCAACCAAGGATCAAATCCGCACCCCCTGCATTGGAAGCACAGAGTCTTAACCACTGGACCGCCAGGGAAGTCCCAGGACCCATGTGATTTTAGAACTGGAAGGAACCTTGGCCGAACCCCCTTTTTTTGGTGGTGGTGGTTGTTTTTTGGTGGAGAAGGAGCCTGAGGATAAGAGAGATATGGTCATTTAGCTAAGGACACACCCTAGTTAGAGAAGTGAGCAGGAATGGAACACCACCCTCATGAGAAGACAGGAAAGCAAAAGGAAACTGCCAGTTGAAATTTAGGAAAACAGAGAATGCTAAAAAGTTGCAGACCAGGTGAGCCAGCTGAGCCGGGAGGATCTGGTGGGCTTCTCTCCATCCGTCATTGACCACTTCTCCCATTTTCTGCTTCCCAAGGAAAGCCACTTTGTAATTGCACACAGGTCTTGGATAAGGACCATCTCGCTGTCTTTTTTGAACACTTTCTTATGCCAAGGACACACCACTCCATTGTAGGAGATCAGGATTTTTGTCCAAGCTTCAACCTTTAGTTACTCATACCACACTCCCACTTTTGGGCCTCAGTTTTCTCCTCTGGAAAATGAGGGAGTTGGATTGGATGTTTTCTAAAGTTTGCTTTAGCACTGATAGTTTATGATTGTCTGTTTGCCTCTTGGCACACAAATATCTGGTTGTGTTATTAAGACTCGGAGTAACTTGAGGGCAGAGTCTTTTCCTCTTAATATCCCCAAAGCCCAACCCTATGCCACTGACATATTAGATGCTCAAAAAGATTTATTAACAAAATTAGCATATTCAGTGTCTGCTGACACTGCCAGACACATTACATGATATTTAGATATGGTTTTATATTGGCAATCGCCACACCTGTGAAGTTATAGAGCACACCATTAAGCACAGGTGAAACCATGCACCTCAGATTGGAACTTGAACCCACATGCTGGGACTCGAACCCGGCCAAAACCCTGACTGGGACTCAAACCCATGCGGCCGGGACTCGAACGCGGCCAAAACCCACAGTCTTCCAACTGAGATCACAGGACTTAATGAAGCTCAGGTTCTTGATGTCTCATTGCAGAAAGAATTCAGTGAGAGACAAAGCGATAGGTAAGAAGTGGACTTATTTAGAGAGAAACACACACTCCACAGACAGAGTGTGGGCCACCTCAGAAGGTGAGAAAGGCACCAGGGTATGGGTTTGTCAGTTTTTATCAGGGTGGGTAATTTCATAGGCTAATGAATGGGAGGAGTATTCCAGCTATTTCAGGAAGGGGTGGGGATTTCCAGGAATTGGGCCACCGCCCACTTTTTGATCCTTGTGGTCAGCCTTGGAACTGTCATGGTGCCTATGGGTGTGTAATTTAGCTTGCTGATGTGTTACAGTGAGCATATACTGAGGCTCAAGGTCTAGTGGAAGTCAACTTGTCTGCCATCTTGGGCCCATTTGGTTCAAATCAGTTTATGTCATGTCCTCGGGCTATGTCGTTCTTTCAAAGGCTGTGCCCTGCCCCCTTCCCTCCTGTTTCACAAGGACTCTGGGACAAGATTTTCTATGACCGACTCCTGGTTCCACACACCTGTGCATCCTTTCTCTGTGTCTCAATTTCCTCATCTGTAAAATGGGAATTAAATGGCAGTAAGCACTCAGTAAATGTTCTTATTAGGTAGACATTATTATCTTATTATTATCGAAGACCCAACACAGCTATAAATAAATAAATAAACACTTTAAAAAAAAAGAAAAAAAAAAGGCTAGAAATAAATACACCTAACTGCTAACCATGTTAGTGTTAAGGCAGGATTTATTTTTCTGTTGGTTTTTGTTACCTTTATTCTTCATTTTCCAAATTTTCTATAGTGTTCACTCTTCCCTCTCCAGCAGGGTTGTGTTCCCTCACTGCCTTCTGTTCATGCTGGGATCGTTCCTCTCTTTGTACGTTTGCTGGTGTTATTTCCTTCACCTGGAATGCCTTCCTCTTTTGTCCTATTAATCCATCAAATATTTATTGATAATTGATACAGGCGTATCATGCAGCTTGTGGAATGTAATGTACATGAAAACACTTTGTAAACTGCTTTACAGATGTTAGTTGTTATTGTTAGGAGGAAAAAAAAAAGATGAGGAAGATAAGGAAGAGAAAAAAAACTATTATTTGTACAATAATGTGCCAGGTGCTAGGGGAGGCCAGGATGGAAAAATATAGAAAAGGGTTGCAGTCCTCCAGAAGTTTAGAATCTTGTCAGGTGAGTAGAGGAAAAAAATACCGCCATGTGGAATAGAAATCGATAGAAATGAAATGAATAGAAATAGATAATGGAACATGTGAAATGCGAATGTGAGAGAGGCAGACAGTGATATAAGAAGAAACAGAGAAGGGTGGGGAGGATGTGGAGCTAGAACCAGGCCCTGAGGGATTGGAGCAGGTAGGTTCAAAGAGAAAGGACATAAAGAAAGCTTGCAATGGGAAAAAATGCGGCGTGGTGGGGGGCGATGATGAGCCCAGCTGAAGATCCTGCTGGAAAGTGGTAGGAGGTTAGGGGGAGGGGGAGATAAGTAGGGTGGGCCTTGCCACAGGTCTCTGCTGGAGTTTTTATAAAATTTTTTAAAATTATTTATTTATTTATTTATTTATGGCTGTGTTGGGTCTTCGTTTCTGTGCGAGGGCTTTCTCTAGTTGCGGCAAGCGGGGACCACTCTTCATCGCGGTGCGCGGGCCTCTCGCTATCGCGGCCTCTCCTGTTGCGGAGCACAGGCTCCAGACACGCAGGCTCAGTAGTTGTGGCTCACGGGCCTAGTTGCTCCGCGGCATGTGGGATCTTCCCAGACCAGGGCTCGAACCCATGTCCCCTGCATTGGCAGGCAGATTCTCAACCACTGCGCCACCAGGGAAGCCCTAGCCTTTTTTTTAGAAACATTTTTTTTTTCTTTTGCTAAGCTGTAATAAGTGTCCATAAAATTTTGTGTCCTACTTTTTTTCACTTAACATTCTAAGCACAGTTCCCTGATGTGACATAGTCTTCAAAAAGGCCATTTGTAGTGAATGCATAATATTCTAGAGTGGCTGCATCTGCATGTACTTATCTATTTCTCTTTTGTTGGACACGTTTCCCATTTTACACTATTATAAGAAGCACAGATCTCTTGTGCGGAGAGAAGAAATGGAACAAAACTGGGTCTTTGGTGAGACCTCAAATTATTCTATGAAGGCTCACCTGACCCTAAAGCATCTCTGGACTCTTTAGTCACCTGAGCCAGTCAGACTGATCCCTTATTGCTTAAGCCAATCGGAGCTGCATTTTCTCTGATTTGCAACCCACATTATCCCACCTAACAGAAGGGCTCCAAGGACAGGACTGAGCTTGTCTTGCTCACTGTCGTAAACCCACCTGAATCCTCAGTCCAAGGCACAGAGTAGGAGCCTAATAAACATGTGCAGAAAAAAGAATATGAACTCTTGTATGAACTATCCATTCTTATCCTGACCAGTGATCTAGAAGGATCTTAGTACTTTTATCAATATGAGCTTATCAACAAAAATGTTGCCTCTTCATCATATTTGCCACTAATAATTCCTCATTTTTTGGCCTTCTTTAGTTTTTCAATTTAGAAAGTTTACATTTTTATGAACTAAAATATTTTCCTTCATGACCTTTATTTTTATTTTTTATTGGGATATAACTGACATATACTTTCATGACCTTTAATACTAAAATTCTAAATGGATCTCCTCTCAGAGTTGATATTCATTTGTATTTTCTTCTAGTTTTTCTACAGTTAAGTTGTAGTATTTAATTTCTTTCATTTACCTAGAATTTATTCAGGTGTACTGTTTAAGGTTAGAATTCTTTTTTCTTTTTTTTCTAAATTCTTAACCAACTCTTCAAACGCCTTTTCCCCCATTGAGTTGCAATGCTTCTTTTATCCTTTTTTTAATGCTTATATAAAATTGAGTCTATTTCTGCCCAGCTATGTAATATTTCACTATCCGCCAAGGCCAATAATCCTCCAATTAAGCTCTGTCTTCAAAATTTTCTTTGCCATCTCCCCTGTTTATTTTCCAGATGAATTTTTAAAATAATTATATCCAATTCTAAAAGGACTCTTGGAATTTTCACTGTAAGTACACGAAGCCTAAAAATAAATTAAGGAAGAATTGACATCTTTACGTTTTTAAACTTTGCCATCCAGGAAAGTTTTTCTTCATTAAGTTTCCCATATTTTTCAACAAAATGTGGTCATTTTCTTCACATAGATCACTGACATTTCAAATAAAGTTTATTTCTAGGTATTTTGTATTTGTTATTTTAGATTGTTTTCTAACTGGGATATTACTGGCATATGTAGGGAAACTTGCTAACTTGTCAAGACAGTCCAACTGACACTCTAATTGTCTGTTTGTTTCTTAGCCATCTCCCTGCAGGTACCACCCACAAGTCTGAGTTCTGCCCTCTGGAGCTAGGTGGAGTGAAAATGCACCTCCTTCTACAGGACAGATTTTCATCTCTTGGAGACTGCTATCATGTTTCCGTCAGCCTTCTTTTGTCCTGGCTAAATAACCCCGCTGATAGGATGAAAATGTATCTGGGAGAAATTCAAATGACAGTGGTGAGGTGGGTGGATTTGGGGCAGGTTAGGCTAGAGGTGGGGTACCAGTGAGGACTGGCTTCTGTGGTAATCCAGGCTTAAAGAGATGGGCTAAGATGAGGCTGAGAACATGGGAAGGGGCAAGTCTGGGAGATATCTCAAAAGAGGAAACATTAGGACATATTGACAAACTAGATATAAGGAATAAAGAAATGCAAAGAGTCAAAGATGGCTCTAAATCACTGAAGAAAGTGATTCTCTCTACTAAGAGGAAGTATGAGAGTTGAAAAGGGAAGGTAGTTTCGAAGGAAGTCAATTTTGGTCCTCCTGACCCTAAGATTAAAATATATCCAAGGAGACAGATCTACAGACTAGTTGTGAGATAATAGAAAACCTATGTATTGGTCTGTGCCCTGGGTTCCTGGCACAGGGCTCCTGGCACAGGGTTCCTAACACCCTTGTCAATTCCTAAGTGATAAATGCACTAGGATCATCTTTTATTCTAATGAGGGGACTCCGGCAGGGCTCCTAGATGGGGGCTGGTCACCAGAAAGACCAAGCCATGATTAGAAGCTTGGAATTCTCAGCCCTGTCCCTCACTTATCCAGAGAGGGGAGAGGGGCTAGAAATGAAGTTCACGATTGATCATGCCTGCATGAGGAAGACTCCATAAAATCCCAACAGTATGGGGTTCGGAGAGCTTCCAGGTGGGTGAGCACATCCTTATACTGGGAGAGCGATGCACTCCGGCTTCACCGAGACTGAACCTCCTGTACTCGGGACCCTCCCAGGCCTCACCCTATGGATCTCTTCATCCGGCTGTTCATCTGCATCCTTTATTATATCCTTTAATAAACTGGTAAAGGTAAGTAGGTGTTTCCCGGAGTCCTGTGAGCCTCTCTAGCTAATTAATCGAACCCAAGGAGGGGGTCGTGGGAACCTCTGGTTTGCAGGCAAGTCAGACCAAAGTCCAGCTAGGGACCTGCTACTTGCAGTTGGCATCTGAGGTTGGGGAGGGACAGTCTCTTGCGACTGAGCCCTTAACCTTATCTCCAGGTAGATGGTGTCAGAATTGAGTTAAATTGTAGGACACCCAGCTGGTGTTGCAGAGAACTGCCTGTTACAGGGGGAAAAAAACCCCACATACTTGGTGACCAGAAGTGAAGTGTTCTGTGTATGTAGTAAAGGAGACATACAGGTGAAAAACTGAGTTTTTCCTAAACATCAGTGTTTTTCCAATTTTCCCCCACAGTCATATGTTTTACATAGCAGGCCAGTTCAAACACAAACACATAGAAATAGATATAAAACAGATATAAGTGTCCTCAAACTCCTGCAGACATATGCGAGTTTGGCCTAGAATGACCCCCCTGAATTGACAGATTAAGTCAAGAGGACAAATTACTTCCTTCCCCTCAGCTTGTGAGATCCTGTGGTCTAAGACTTGGCGACCAATACCTGGTCAGGAAATTAATTATCCTACCACCATCTACCCTCAATCCCATGTCCCAGAGGGCTCCAGAGGAAGAGAGATTCCAGAAGAAAGGCCACACACATTTTAGAGTTCAAATAGGTCTCACTGCCAACCCACAGAGCACACAGAGTTAGAAATTTCTCACCTTTTAAAAACACATCTCCTTTAGCCTCAGGCTAGATAAGGATTTTCCTTGGAGAAAGAGGGGCTAGAGAATATTTAGGTCTCCAACTTTGAGTTTCAAGGCCATGGGGCTTAGAACTGGGACAGGGAAGATAGGAAACACTTTCTCCTTGCGAAGTGAGAGTCCTAAATCGAAGCATGGAAAAGAGGCCAAGGGCCCTAGGCTAACATCTGCTGTTGGGTCAGAGCCTGAACAAACTCAGGCCCGAGCTCCGCAACGCTTGGCAATGAGGAATGAGGGAGCCCACGGGATTAGCAGAGGCCCCACAAAAAACAGCAACACACATTGAAGAGCTGATTAAAGACAGAAATTTGCTTTTCTACCCCCAAGGGATATTACCCTCCTCAGTCAAATTAAGTTTCTTTAAGCCATATCATGTCAAAGCATCTTTACAGAGTACATCTTGGAAGGTTTCATAATACAAAATTTTTTTAAATAGAGTTGAAAATAAGCCAATCAAATTTTGGCTTTAGATACTTAGTTTTAAAAAAGAGGAAGTGAGAGAGTAGCACTGACATATATACACTACCAAATGTAAAATAGATAGCTAGTGGGAAGCTGCTACATAGCACAGGTAGATCAGCTCGGTGCTTTGTGACCACCTAGAGGGGTAGGATAGGGAGGGTGGGAGGGAGGCTCAGAGGGAGGGGATAGGGAGATATATGTATACATATAGCTGATTCGCTTTGTTGTACAGCAGAAACTAACACAACATTGTAAAGCAATTATACTCCAATAAAGATTTTTTTTTAAAGTAAAAAATAAAATAAAATAAAAAACTGAAGAAAAAAAAAAACAAAAGAGGTCCAATGTACCATTTGGTTGAAATACCATGTCCCTGTCAGGCTTTTTTCTACTCAGGGAGGGGACAAATGAAGAGGTGGGAGGACAGGGGCAAGGAGTGCTCCTGCAAGCTTTTCCTACGTTGGGGTGATGCTCCGGGTTTACAGCAACCTGCTGATGACGGCTGCGTGTCCGGGCAGCTCTCAATACCCAGCTCAAATAAACAGGCTGTCATGGCAAAGGTCCCAGGGAGTCAGACTCAATCTTCCCTCTACAACATATTCAAGGAGCACAGAGGAGTTGGCTTACACATGACATAACGCAGGCAATAAACAGGCCGCTGAAGTCAGGAGCAGCTTCTTACCACGCCCTTTCTCAGGCCCTGGGCCCTGCTTCTGTTCTCCTCCAGTCCCCGTTCTCCATCTCTAATGGAAAAGTTGCCAGGATATAAACTACCTTTCCCTCAGCTACTTTTTCTTCTCATAGACCCTTCTTAGCCCCTGTTCCTTTCAGCAGTGGTACAACTAAACTCGGGGAAATATACACCAGGGGCACTTTTTGGTCCCAGAGATCTCTTAGAGCTCTTGTTTTTTTTTTTTTGTTTTTTTTTTGCCCATGCCACGTGGCTTGTGGGCTCTTAGTTCCCTGACCAGGGATTGAACCCGGGCCCGAGGCAGTGAAAGCAGAGAGTCCTAACCACTGGACCGCCAGGGAAATGCCGTTAGAGCTCTAGTTCTAATCTCCAGAACGTTTCCAGACCACCTCATTATCTCCAAATCGAAGCTCTGCTCATCCCACCATGTCCTTGAGACCCAGCCCAGAGCCCCCCCTCTCCTGTGCGGCGGCTCACTCGCTCCTGTCTCCTTCCAGCCACGCAAGTCGCCTTGGCACCTCAGGCAACCGCACCCTGCTTCCACCCTCTTAATATTCGGAGAACAAGCACAGTCTAGATACACCCAGGCCAAGCAAGACTTCCAGAGAAGGAAGAGAACCCAGGCTGTCAGAAGACAAACCCAGGTCTGGAATGGAAGGTTTCCAGTGCATCCTGAAGCCTGGATGTGAATTAGCTGAGAAGCATTACCTGAGATGTGAATTAGCTGAAGCCTGGATGTGAATTAGCTGGGAAGAAAAGTCACAAGAGAAAAATTTACATTCTTTTGATTGAAGGAGAAAGGGGACTAGAGAGGAAATGCGGTCAGGGATGACGGGGGTTCCATTTCTAGTTTCTTTGGTCCAGGGAAGATTCGTGTAAATTTAACTATGTCCCCCATTGGGTCCTGCAGTCAACTACATTTTTTGGCAGAAGGAAAAAGATGATCAGTGGATTAATTGAATGATGCCTAGAGATAGCCCAAAACTAAAGCCTCAAACAGCTGCAGTCAGCATTTCCAGAGTACTTTTCATTTCTGCGAAGCACATGGAGTTAGTCATCTCCCTCCAGTGCTGATTGGTAAATCTCTAAGTAATCACAGGACCTCTGTCTATGAGCAGATCTTTTCCAACTGAGGAAGACACGCAGTGGCCAACCTTAGGGATCCCACAAGGCCACCACCCCAGACAGGGTCAGAGCTCAAGTTAGGGGCTACCTCCTGCCATGGGGACTCAGACCATGGAGGTGAGCTGTTTAACAGAGACATGCTAACTCCTCTGAATGCCACAAAGTCCCCATATCATCGTGTTGGGGATGTCTCCATACCTCCCAGATGTGGATAGCAGGGTGCCCATCTGCAAGAGGCACTAAAATTATGCTCTTTCTTCCTCCCCGAAAAGTGGAAAGAAACCAGGCCAGGAGCTCGAAAAGACACATGAACATAATTTATTAAATTCACCACACAAAGAACATGCCACAGGAAAGAATATCAGAACTGGAAGGGCCCATGGAGATTATCTGGTCCAACCCCCTCGTTTCACAAATGGGAATGGCGTGAAGAACACCAGAACACCAGAACACGATGGACAAAGCCAGCATGGGAGCTCAGCCCTGATGCACAGAAACCGCAGACTTAAGGCTTCTGGTTTTGAGCCAAGTAGAACCTAAAGACTTAATGTTTATTCTTCATTTTTCTGTGTCCTACGGTACCACATTCTGATGCTTATCTCCTCCTTAAGGCTGCAGGAAGAGCCCTAAAGAAACTCGATGAGTGGCAGGTTCACGCAGAGCCAGGATAACAAACTGACTGTGGAGCAGAGGGGTACAGAGGGGTTAAGGGAAGAATTCAATCCCTCCTGATTGCTCTCTTCCCCCAAACAACAGACACTCAGACCCCGATGCTTCAGGGAGAATATATCAATACTTGCCTTCCTGAGGTTTGGAGGAGGAAGGGAAAAGCAGCAGGAAAGAGAGAAAAAGACTATGACATCATTCTGAAATCGACAAGTCCACTGGGAACACTCTTTTCCCTCTGTCGAGCAAATCCAAACACTGCAAGAGAAGGCTGTAGAACTCTGAACTCTGGTATTTAATCAGTTGTGAGATGTAAGCGAAAACACCAATAACTTAGCAAAATAAATACCACGAGAGTTTCTTCACTGAGATGGATGTAACCCAGTGAAAACAGTTTTTAGGCGCTGAGTCGAGAAGAATGAGGTGTATCTTGCACTGCAACTTAGGGGGAAACCCTAAGAGATTCTGGGAGTCTTCACAGCAGACAGAAGTCGCCCGTAACTGTCCGTGGCCTCACAGAACCTTTCTGCTAAGAGCTACTCCCTGAAGGACATTCCCCCTCCCCAAAAGACAAGGCCTGTCCAGTCAAAGTTGAGGTTCACAGGCCCTGACAGGTAGCCCCATTGTCTGTCTGCAGGAGGCCCGGGTCAGCATTGGGTGAGGGTGGAGCAATTAGAAAAACAAACAGTTTGTTGCTAAGAACTGAGCTGTGTTTAAGGAAGGAACTTCATGCCCCCGGGACACTCTCCAATCACTGCTGACGTCTGTGCCTCCAGCCTCTAGGGCTGAGGCAGATCTTGTCACCTCTCCCGATCTGCGGAGGGCCTGGCTTCTGGGGCAGAATAACCGGCCCGGGCTACAAACTCCAGCCTACAACAGAAGGGAGGCTCTGCTACAGAGAAAAATAGTAACTATGGGAATAAGGCTACTGCCCTGGCTCCTGCGGGCAGGATATCGCCGGCCTCCAGAGGCTGCAGTGTCCAGAGGGGGAGCTCATCCCCCGTCCGCCCAGCGTAGAGGATGGGCGTTCGGAACCATGAAGGGAGCAGTCGGGAAGTCAAAGTCAGGGCCGGCAGCCTCCAGGGGTGGTGGGCTCCTCCTCAGGCCAGAGGCACCAGCAACAGCAGCATCTTGTCTCCTGCAGCTCATGTTTCCACCACTCGGATGAGAGGCATGGGCTTTAGGCTGGGGGGCTTGGCGATCCTAACGCTGAAAAGAGAGTCGGAAGCGCTGAGTGCCCTGTTGTTGCCCACCCTTCACAGAGCCGCCCCTCCAGTTTGCCTCTGGATTCTACCCTGCAGGGCCCGTTGATCTCTTGGTTCTAATGCCTTGAAATAGTAATTGTCAGTGCTAAGAGATTAGGGGACTGGTACTTTTGTCCGGTGGCAGGGGTGGGGAAAAGAGAAGGCGCAGCTGAACACCTTAGGAGTGGGTATGGCTGTGATTCTTGATTTTTTTTCAGTCTTGGACCTTTTTGCGAATCTCTTGGAAACAAAAGGCCCTCTCCCTGGAAATATGCCCTTACTACACATTCACAATTTTTGCATACAACTTCAGGGGGTTCAGACGCCTCTAGCATTGTTCATGGGCCTCTTTGGGGTTCTGGTATCAGGCTCTACTCTAACCTGGTTAGAAAGTGGTTCAGGTGGAGAATGGGTCAGATTCGAGACTGAGAGAATGAAGCTGGATTTAGAAGAGCCTCATCCTGGCCTTGGCACTAAAAGTCTCCTTCCCAAGGCTCTGTCCCTCTTTCCTTCACTTCCTACCTGGGGCCCACTCCAGGCATGCCCACTCACCTGCCCAGGTTCTCAGTCTTGGTCCGGTTCTGGGTGCTGAAGTTGCCATGACTGATTTGTTTCTCTATCAGGTGTTCCATCCGGTCGTGCATCTCTAAATTCTGTAACACAAGTTATGAGATTAGAATTGGGCTTCCTCTGGTTTGCCACGTGCCACATTTAACCAGCTCATTCTGGTCTCCACCTCTGTGCGCTGCTGTCACCCCCACCTCTACCGTGTGTGCCACCAGGATGCCCTCTCCCTCCAGTACTTGCCCCAGCCTCCTTCCCTGAAGGCGTGTTCTCTCAATAACTGTGCAGCACTGATCATCTCCTGTAAATCCTCTCTATACATTTCCTGCATATAATTTCCTATAGTTTGCTGAGATATTTACTTATGTTTGTCCATATGCTTTTCTATAAAGTATTCTTAGGTATTTTTAAAATGTATTTTATCTATAAATCTAGACTGCAATCTCCCTGAAGATAAACAACCCTGTCTCCCATTTCTTTTTATCTCCCCCACTAGCTGGGACCCTCACACAATGGCTGCAAAGCAATCTCAGGTAGTTAGTCAATGGACAGGAAGGGCCCTGAGGTATGGTAGAAATCCGACCAACAACTCATTAGCTAATCGAGCCCATCGCCTTAGCCAAAGAGAAGACTCCACCTGTAGAATGCATCCTCCTTCAAAGCTCAGCTCCACTGTCAGCTCCTCTGCCAAGCCCATATAGTCAGAATGAAGGGCCGGCCTCCATGCTGCTATGTGGCACAGGGCTTGCACCATGAGGATATATCCTTTTAGAGTGGGGACAGGTCTTACCATTGTTTGCAACTCCCTGAAGAGTCTTAGAAAATGTTCACTCAGCGGAACTGAAGATCATCCAACCACCCCAGCTACTCACTTCCAAGCAGCAGCTAGACAGGATCGAGACCCCCTCCAGAATCTCTCCCTCCCTATGTCCAGTTTTTTTCTTCAAGAGTCTGCTCCCTTCCCAGGGCTGCCCAGAACACACACCTCGGCTTCCAGGTAGGCAATTTTCTCCTTGAGCTCCTGGATGGCAGTGTCCTTTGACTGTATCACAGCTTTTGAATTCTGGAGCTGCAAAGACGTGGCAGACACTGGAGCTTGTTCTGAAATGACTCATTACATACTCATCGCATTTCGCCCCGCTGCCGGGGGAGCCAGCAAAGACAAAGGGCAGAGTTTTGTACCTCTCTCGTGACTGGCTTAGCTTTTCTATAAAAGCCTTGTTTCAGTCACTGTTAAACTCTTGATTATCCCAGGTGTGAGGGCAGGGGTTTGAGGGGAATACCACCCTGATAATCCAAAATAATGGACGATTCAAAACCCATTCCATTTGACTTTGGGAAATACAAATTATGTATTGGTTCAAGAGATATTTATTGAGTGCTTACCATATGACAGGCCCTGTTCTAGAGAATGGGAAACAGCAGTGCACAAGACAGAAAAATCCTAGCCCTCATGGAGCTGACATGCAGCAACTATGCCCTCCCAATTAGGGTATCTTAAATTCTCAAAACGATTCTACAAAATAGCATATTCTGAGTGTGCTACCCTAGCTCAGGCAAGGACAGGCAGAAAATGTGCATGAGGTGCAAAGGTTGAAAATCTACACACAGATAAGTGAGTTTATTGGGACTTAATTACTCATTTACCAGCACTCTTCAAAGTGTGGGAGAGAATAACCTTTTCCTTCTTTTCCCATGGGAACGCATAAGGCAAATAACCAAAAAAGTAGGGGGAAGATGGGAGAAAAGCAAATCCCAATCACCCTAACCTAGTAATCGGTTGCCATAAATGTTTTATGGGACACTTAATGAATATAAGCCAAGATACCCAAGAGAATAAATCAATAAAGGTGTAGACTTGATAGGAAAACAGGGCTAGACAATGTGGAAACTTCCAGAGGGGTAACCCAGAGCAGGGTAAGATCTAACCCTGCTTACCTGCTCTATCATTTGCCGGACTTTCCGCTGCTGGCTCTTAAGCATGTCATCCAAGTGGTGGATCTTCTCCCGCAACCCAGCCACTTCCTTTTCCAGGTTAGCAGCTCTGGGGATTAAGACCAGAAGGCTGAGGCAAGGGGAAAAGATGCTCTCTCCACCCAGTCACAGTAAGGGCCTTGGGCTCAGGGGGTTTCGATCAGGCATGATTCCCTCTGCCTGATTCCCCAGTGGTCTGCTGTAAGGAGGAGGTGGTGGGACACCTTAGAACAACACATCAGAAGCATCACTAGAGATCATCTAGTCCAAATAAGGGAACTGAGGCTCGGAAAGGTTAGAAAGGATAAGTCATTCTGGATAGTTCTACGGATAAAACTAAGGCCAATAGGTAGACGTTTCAAGGAAGGAGTTCTTATATTAACACGGGAAAGACTTTTTCAGTATTAAAGTTGTCAGAAAGTGGACTGCCTCGTGTGTAATGAACTCCTCCTTCCTGGAAAGATTCAAGTACAAGCTGGGATTATGATACCCTAGACCATCAAGCTTTGGCAGGGATTTTATATCAAGAGGGAGATGAGATTTGAGGACCCTTAAAGCCTCGTCACACAAGTCTGTTTCTAAGTCTCCTGATTCCTGCAGACACTGCTGTTTCCTTTGCCTCTTCTAAGCAAACTGGGCCAAGATCTCCAAAGGTCAGGCAGCTGGGGAGAGTGTCCAGGAGTTCAGAGCGCTGAAGAATTGCTGGTACCCATTACTCTCTGGGTCTGCCTGAGGAAACAGACAAGCGCCCACTGCTAGAAGATGGGCAGTGCTTGGTGTGGGGGACAGTGCAATCTGAGCCTCCAAACTCATCCTTCCTAAGCTTCAAACATTCTAAGTTGTCACCCTCAGCTCTCCAGTGCCCTATTACTCAGTCTCCTTTTATTTAGAAAATCAGCATTTATGATGCATAGCTGTCACTTGCCATCCCCAAGTCTCGGTTTTGGATTATCTGGTCTTTTGTGTTTCTCCTGCTCCTTCCACTCAGTCTCCTGCCCATGAGCATCTCCACCATTGAGGAGGGAGTGCTGAGTAATTTAAAGCAATTCTGGGGCTTCCCTGGTGGCGCAGTGGTTAAGAATCCACCTGCCAATGCAGGGGACACGGGTTCGAGCCCTGGTCCGGGACGATCCCACATGCCATGGAGCAACTAAGCCTGTGCGCCACAACTACTGAGCCCGTGCGCCACAACTACTGAGCCTGCGCTCTAGAGCCCGTAAGCCATAACTACTGAGCCCGCGTGCCTCAACTAATGAACACCGTGCGCCTAGAGTCCGTGCTCCGCAACAAGAGAAGCCACCACAGTGAGAAGCCCATGCGCAGAAATGAAGAGTAGCCCCCACTCGCCACAACTAGAGAAAGCCCGCGCACAGCAACGAAGACCCAATGCAGCCAAAAATAAATAAATAAATGTATAAAAAAATAAAAAATTTTTTAAAAAAATAAAGCAATTCTGCTGTGAAGTCTGAAAGAAGGCTACAATAAGATGTCTGCATTTTTCATGCCAGGCAGGCCTAGATCAAGGATATCCCAAAGGAGAGAAAAGGACCCCCCAGCAGACTGAGGGGTCTAAGAAGGCAAGGATTGTGTCTGTTTATCTTGGAATTCCTTAGAAAGCCCTTCAGGTAATGTCTGTTTAACTTAGAAAGGTCCAAATTATACAATGAAGTCCAGACCAATATACTAACATTAAATTTGATGTACCAGGACTTCCCTGGTGGCGCAGTGGTCAAGAATCTGCTTGCCAATGCAGGGGACACAGGTTCGATCCCTGGTCCAGGAAGATCCCACATGCCGCAGAGCAACTAAGCCTGTGCACCACAACTACTGAGCCCGCGCTCTAGAGCCTGCAAGCCGCAACTACTGAGCCCGCCCGCCATAACTACTGAAGCCTGTGAGCCTGAAGACCATGCTCCGCCACAAGAGAAGCCACCGCAATGAGAAGCCCATGCACTGCAATGACGAGTAGCCCCCGCTCGCCACAACTAGAGAAAGCCCGCGTGCAGCAACGAAGACCCAACGCAGCCAAAAATAAATAAATGAAATAAATAAATTTATTTAAAAAAATTTGATTTACCATCTGAGATCTTCTATATTATTTGCCAACAGCATAAAAAAATTTCTAAATTCGCGAAGGTCCAAGAATGACTCAATCTTGGCTCTGTAGGTTTCACTGGTCTGGGGCCTCTGATCCCCTCTGATCAGAGGGAATTCGCAAAATCCTCTAACCCTGGAGTAGAAAGGATCTCAGAGATCCCCTAGATGCCACTGCGGACAGGTGGGTCTCAGTTGCTGAGTTGGTTCAGATGAAAGAAGTTCAGTATCTCTCCACAAAGCTGCTCATTGTATTTTCATCAGCACGACTTGTGTGGAAAGTATTCAGTTTTACCCTCAGATAGTTTACAGTTGGTTTTTGTTTAGGGGGGAGTAAGCTGCGGTGTAATATTACCACTTGCACGTCCAGTGTGACAACCACGGGATGACGTGCCACAACGGCAGACACTTTGTCAGCTCCTGCTTGACCCTTGCTCTAAAACTGTAGAAGCCCTTTCTTCAGGTTATTACTCCCTGGAAAATGAGCTCCTTGGAGATGGCAGCCTCCCCAACAGTATCTCCCTGGGCAGGGTCCCACACTGAGGAGACACACAGTGAGTCAGAGCTGGAAGATCTGACATCAGCACCAGCTTCCTCCCCAGGTCTGTGCCCTCCCCTCCCTGCACCCCAACCTCACAGTGACCCAGAGTCCTTACTTTTCTTGTTCTGCTCGGCAGTCAACCTTCTTGCTCCGAAGTTCCTCCAGAGCTGTCTCCCCTTCCCTGACCTTTGCCAATAAGGCCTGATGCTCCTGGGTGGGCCAAAGGCAAGAAAATTTAAGATGAGGAGATGGCGACAGTTTCTGCGTTTGGGGTGAGATGGGCACGAGGGCTGGCAGTCAGCCCCTGCTGGGCCTGGGACAGCTGCCAAAGAGCAGCAGCCCAAGCTGGTTTGATGGGGCACTCTCCCCTGTCCGGGATAACCCTTCCCACCCCGGCACATAGAAACTTCTCAGCCTCACCCAGCTGCCCAGAGGGAGGGTCTGGCCCTGCATTATCCAGGCCCCCCTGCCAACTATGGCTACCAGTCCCCGAGAAACCAGGCTGAGTGGCTCCTGAAGAACCATCTTCAAAGGCCAAAGGGCAGCTATACAAGAACCCGCCTGAAATGGAAATGGGTTCAACTCTAGTTATCAAGGGCTAAGTTAGACAGAGAAAGACCTTCCCATTCCTTAAGGGCTAAGAGGTCTTCGAAGGTATTTGCCAAAGGAAGCTATGAAATGTGCTTTTCTGGAGCTGCTCAGAAAAGGACAGTCTCTGCAACCACCTCAGTCAATCCCCAGGCACCTTCCGGCCCAGGAGTCTGAGTGCGGAAGAGCAAGACTCCAACAGTTACCGTCTCCATTCCCACAAAGCGTCTCTGCAGCTCCCCGACTTCCGCCTCCTTCTGCTCCACTCTGTCCTCTGCTCTCTGAAGGGCCACCCGATTCTGTTCTGCTTCTCTCTGGTACCGACTGAGTGTGACCTGTGACACAGGATGGGGAGGCGTTAAGCATGCAGAGGGACAAACATGGATTAAAAACCTTAGAAAAGAAAACCCAGAGGGGGACTGCCCTGGTGGTCCAGTGGCTAAGACTCCGCGCCCGCAATGCAGGGGGCCCGGGTTCAATCCCTGGTCAGGGAACTAGACCCCACATGCTGCAACTAAGCGTTCATATGCTGCAACTAAAGATCCCGCATGCCACAACTAAAAATCCCACACGCCGCAACTAAGACCCAGCACAGCCAAATAAATAAATAAATATTAAAAACAAAAAAACAGGAATCTGGGTGCAGTGATGGGAGGAGGGAGGCAACCCTGATGAGCACACCGCTGTCTCCCACTCACTGTTCCAGGACCACTCAGGAGACTAGCAGATTAACTCCACTGGCAGGGTTAATTGTCACATAGTTGATCAAGCTCTACTTTAGAGTGACACCTGGAACCCACAAGCACCACTTTCCAGATGGTTGACTTCGTCAACACCCCCACCAGCCCTCCAGTGCCACCCAAGCTTAACCCAGTGTTTCAGCTTTCCTCCTCGTGCAAACACAAAAAATCCAGGGGAGGAGATCTCTATGTCCTTCCTTCTGTCTCCCACTCTTCCTCGTCCTCACTTCCAGCAATACTGGAAAGGCCAAAATGGCACCCGGAAGGGCTACTAGCACCAGGAAGAATTTGCTCTTTGTCAAAGATGATAAGCCAACTTGGAAAGGAGAGAAGCAGAATTTGTAGTGAAAAAGTAAGAACTTGCCTCCTTTCCTCCCACGTGCATTTTGCCAACTCCAGTCATCCTTCAGGTCTCAGCTTAGACACCCCTTCTTCTAGGGAGCTCTGAGCTCGGGTAAGGAGCCCTTCCTTGTGTGTCCACAGAAGACACACAGCCCTTCCCTCTTATAGCACTGAGCAGATTTTGCCCGGTCACTTGTGTGCACCCCCCAGGAGACCATCAACTTCATGACGGCGGAGACCTTGGGCACCGTTACCTTTCCAGAGCTCAGCACAACACCGAGCACACAGCCGCCGCTCCATAATATCATGAATGGAATTGATGGTCATCTAGTCCAACCCTCTCCTTTCACAACTAAAGATCAACTGACCTATTCAAGGTTACACAGCCAATGAATGACAGAACCCGGTTACTTCATCATCCATTTCAATGCTTCCCAGTTACCCCACACTGACTCCCCAGTCAGTTACTAAAAAAGAATCCAGGTAGCCTCCGGAAAGCCTAACCAGACCTGGTAAAACAGAACACCAGCAAGCAGGTTGTGTGGCTCCTCCCAAGTCAGAATCAAGGAGGAGAAAGCAAAGCACGGGATGATGTGTGATGGGATGTGTCCATGCTGCACACAGCTCTGTCCAGAGCGACCTCACGGCAAATCCTTCCTAACGGCCAGGAGCCAGCAGGACGGGAAAGCATGAGGTTTTCCTCATGGTAATTGACAGCCTTGCCCTTCCTCCCCCGCATGTTCAGAAAAGGAGACCAGAAAGTCTAATTCACCAGGAGAGACAGAGAAAAGCCTTCAAATGTCTCATATTAGCCTGGAACAGGCCAGCCCCATGGGCGGGAATGTAAAAATAAGGCCTCTCATTTCTGTACACAGACATTGCACCCAGGTTGATGTGTGCTCGGAGTACAGCATTAACGGGCCACAGATGATCCTCACACCCAGCTGCAGGATGACAGAGGAAACACATCGCCCTCTGCCACATGAGTCCCACAGCTGCAGCCAGCTCTGCCCTAAGGGAACCTCTTAATCATAAGAGGGTGTGGTGACCTACCCCAACAGCGGGAGAAACCCAAGGAGCATCTCCTATCGCAGGTGGGTGCTGCATGCCTTGGGGTTAAAGGGCAGCCCCCTGTAAGAAGCCATGGGCGTGTGGTTAACAGCTGTCAGGGGTCTTCTAGCCTTGGGCTTTTACTCAGGCACTTTTGCTCAAGCTTTGAAACCCAGGGCCAGCAGAGCCCCCCCGTATGCTGCCAAAACCAACCAGTACTTCACAATGTCTCTCAATGTAGAAATTTCTTTCTAAAATTCACAGTCTGGTCAGTGCTACAGCCTCGACCTCCCCTTCCTCCTGTTCTACTCCAAGAAGGTAAGGAACAGCTGGTCATTGAACCAATTCATTGTCAACCAAATTATCCAAATTGTGGAATCTGAAATAGATACAACAAACTCCTTTACTGCACAGCTACTCTGTTCTGAGACCAACTAATCTTAGTATTACCCTAAGCCCAAATTATTTAGGATAGGAAAACCCACGTGTTAAACTGATCACTAAGAAAAATATAGGATATTTTTTGTTTCTAAAACCCTTTTGAGTAATAAATATACTTACATATATTACCTCACTCAATCCATACATCAAACCTGTGAGGTATATTTCATGACCCCTTTTTACAAAACTTGAAACTGATGGTTAGGGAGGTTAAACTACTCACTCAGGTAAGACTTCGACTACTCTTGAGGCAGTTGATCACTCGCACTGCCCTTCGTCCTCACCCTCAATACACCTCTCAAAATTCCCTCTCTTAGGGAATTCCCTGGTGGTCCAGTGGTTAGGACTCCACGCCTCCACTGCCGGGGGCCCGGGTTCGATCCCTGGTCAGAGAACTAAGGTCCCGCAAGCTGCGTGGCGTGGCCTAAAAAAAAAATTCTCTCTCTTAGTCCATAAAACAGAAGAGTTCAGGCTGGGATTCCTCTTTCCACCAGACCCTAGCAAGCCTGGGCAGGGCAGAATCCTACCATTACATATTTCTGACCTAAAAAGTACTTTACGTGTGGGTGAACAATAGCACATAACAGATGGCTACTCTCACATAGAGCAGCTAGGAAAACTGCTCTGTTTGCCCAGTGTACCTCATCTTATACCCAAAGAATTGTCTGGAAAGCATGGAAGACGTCACATACTTTTAATAGTGGGGGGCTTTCTCTATATAGAGATTTTTGTATTTTTTTTAATCTGCTACAATAACCTAGTATTACTTTTATAACAATAATTGAGATACTCACTCAAGATCACAGAGCTCTGGGCAGCAGTAGGGATAAACTGGGAATTTGGGATTAACCGATACTACTACTATATATACTGTAGATAAACAACAAGGACCTACTGTATAGCCCAGGGAACTATATTCAATACCTTGAAATAACCTATAATGGAAAAGAATCTGAAAAAGAATATATATATGTGTATATAACTGAATCACTTTGCTGTACACCTAAAAACATTGTAAATCAACTGTACTTCAATTTTAAAAAAAAGATCACAGAGCTCTGTGTTGTAAAGCCAAGTCTTGATCTAAAGTCCCCTGACTCCATGGGCACAGTTCTTCCTAAGACCACACCAATTCATCCACTCATCCTGTCCACACTTAAGAGGCACCCACCTGATGCCAGGTATTGTCCCAGACACTGGGGATGCAGTGGTGAACTTGACAGCAATAATCCTTGCCTGCGTGGTGCCTAGAGCCCAGCAGTCCTTATAGAAAGGACTTCTGAAGTACCTGCTCTCCCAGACCAGCATCACCACTCTGCTCCAGTAGAGCAGAGACTCAAGAGCTAGCCTTAGACAACAAAAACTATACATATCCAGGAAAGGGCAAAGCAGACAGGAAGTGCTCCAGGCCGCAGAGCCTAGCCTTTCCAGTTGATGGCACTCCAGCCAGGAAGACTTCATCTGCACCTGTATCCAGTGGCCCAACCCTTAGGGCACCTTCTCCCCAGATCCCAGATCTCACCTCAAAATCCACACGGTCTGACTGGTGCTGCCGCTCAGCCTCCTGCAGCTTGACAAGCAAGTCCTGCACGGTCCTCCTCAAGCTCTCGACATCTTCATCTCTATAGGTGTCCACCTGCAGCCAGAGCAGGGAAGGGAAGGTGAAGTTACTATGTTTGTGACTTGGTAAGAGAAGGTCCCCCTGACCACGCACACTTGTTTGGACCATCTTGCTTAGACCACCCTCACAAAAGAATTCACATCGCACAAGGGGAGAGTTAGTCAGCCATAGGCACCAAGGAGTTCTGAGTTATTCATACGAAAACACTCTCATACCCTAAAGAACTCAACTAGCTTCCAATCACCTGATTATTTTAGGACACACTAGTCATTTTTATACATGTATCAACTGATTAATGAACAGGTATGTTTATGCCGTTCTCATGTGTCTGTCCTGCTTCCGTCAGACTAGAGCTCTCTGAGAGCAGGGACCATGTTTCGCTTTGGACTACAGTTCCCCAAGGGCAGGGACTGTGCCACACTCATCATGAGGGGCATGTCCCAAAGGCAAGCCTTTTGTGGTTCTCTGCACTTAGCACAAAGATCAGCAGATAAAGGGTTACTGACAGATGGGCAGCTTAAGGCAAAAGCACCCAATAAGTCCAGGAATCTGATTCGATGGAGGAAAAGGTGTCTCACTGAGGTGACTGTGAGCCTCTCCCCCAGGCACACCCGAACTGGGGGTGGTTAGGGCTGAGCTGGCATGTACACTCTCGCTGCACTTCAGTTACCAGCTCCCTTGAGTCTGACAGAAAAGTCCCTCCCGGTCTTGCACAGCGAGAAGTAGCAGCACCTTCAAACAAGAGCACAGAGCTCAGCTGGGAGGAGGGGACAGGGTCCCTGGGTAGCTGTGTTATCACTGAGTCCTGTGGGCCTTGTTTCTCTATCTGGGAAGCAGGGAGAACACTCCTTACCACGCCCTGCCTTACAGCCTGCCTCAAAACTAAGATAATATCCGGTAGGGCTTGGAGCTTGTGAGAAGAAAGGCTGAACAGATAGTGCCAGGTGTTATTATAACTTGTTGCCAACAGCATATTTGCCAAATATGGTGATTCGGGGAAGGGAAACATCCAAACTGCACATCTAAAGTAAGTGGCTAGAATCACAACATTCCAAATCCAGCCGTCAGTAAGTTATCTGGTCAGTTCCCCTATGTCTGCGCCTATGCTGCTGGGCAGGTGAGAATGTTTGAAAAGGCTCCTCCTGGAGCACAACTGTTATGTGTTTATTTCAAATGGCGTTCTCATAAGACTCTCTGATGACATGGAAAAATTTAATGATACAGTATGAAGAGAAAAAAAGGGAGTTATAAAACTTTACATGTAGGAGCTAGAGACAACAAACCAGATTTTAACACAGCAACGTAGATAGAGCCTAAAAACATGGTGTTGGATAAAAAAGGAAAAAACAGAAATACAGCACAGTCCATTATGAAAATTAAAAACGGGCTTCCCTGGTGGTAGAGTGGTTAAGAATCCGCCTGCCAATGCAGGGGACACGGGTTCAAGCCCTGGCCCGGGAAGATCCCACATGCCATGGAGCAACTAAGCCTGTGCACCACAACTACTGAGCCTGCGCTCTAGAGCCCGCGAGCCACAACTACTGAGCCCGCGTGCTGCAACTACTGAAGCCCACGTGCCTAGAGCCCATGCTCCACAACAAGAGAAGCCACCGCAATGAGAAGCCTGTGCACCGCAATGAAGAGTAGCCCCCGCTCGCCACAACTAGAGAAAGCCTGCACGCAGCAACGAAGACCCAACCCAGCCAAAAATAAAAACAAATAAATTAATTAATTTTAAAAACCATATTTAATAGGCATATTTAAATCACATATTGAATATGTTAGAGTGAGTACCTTTTGGTTGGGGAGACAAAAAAAAAAAAAAGTGAAAGCAGTGAGAGGCCTTTATGGGACCAATGATGATAAGGAGCCCTGAACTGATGGGAGGGTCTGATTCAGCTCTGCACTTGAGAGCCAAACAAACCTAATCCAAAAATATACCTGCCCAAGCAAAGAAACAAATGCAAAGAAATGCTATATACAGTCTAATCTCAGTATCATAAACATATATTTGCACTGAAGGAAAAACAAAGGAAATTTCACCAAACTGGTTTTTCTCTGGGTAGATTACAATTGATATCTTTTTCTTCTTTCAACTTTTCTGTGTTTCTGAATTTCCCTAATTTTCTACAATATGTGTGTCTTAAATTACTATGTAATCACAAAAAATATAATAACAAATGTCATTTTAAAAAAAAGTACAGCCATGTTTATTTGTCAATTATACTTCAATAAAGTTGGGGGGGAAAAAAAAGTACAGCCATGGAAGGAAATATTTTGTCGTTATTCAAAAGAATGAGATAGGGGCTTCCCTGGTGGCGCGGTGGTTAACAATCTGCCTGCCCATGCAGGGGACACGGGTTCGAGCCCTGGTCTGGGACGATCCCACATGCCGCGGAGCAACTAGGCCCGTGAGCCACAACTACTGAGCCTGCGTGTCTGGAGCCTGTGCTCCGCAACAAGAGAGGCCGCGATAGTGAGAGGCCCGTGCACCGCGATGAAGAGTGGCCCCCGCTCTCCGCAACTAGAGAAAGCACTCGCACAGAAACGAAGACCCAACACAGCCAAAAATAAATAGATTAAAAATTAATTAATTAATTAATTTTTTAAAAAAAGATACCTTTAAAAAAAAAAAAAAAAAAAAAAGAATCTGCCTGCCAATGCAGGGGACATGGGTTCGAGCCCTGGTCCGGGAAGATCCCACATGCTGCAGAGCAACGAAGAGTAGCCCCCGGCTTGCCGCAACTATAGAAAGCCTGCGCGCAGCAATGAAGACCCAAAGCAGCCAAAAATAAATGAATAAATAAATAAATAATTTCAAAAGAACAAGATAGATTTACACATACAAATATGGAAAGAAGGCTATATATACTTTTCAGCTTAAAAAAATAAAAAAGCAAGCAAGAAATAATGTATTTATCATGACTGGAATTGTGAAAAGTATGTGCATATTATATACATACATTTATCCATGTATGTATATATAGTGCATGTGTATATATTAGTGTATACACACACACACATACATATGGCTTTTAAATATGGTTGTCTGTATATAGAAAAACACTCTAGAACTTTAGACTAGAATATTAGAACTAATAGAACTAATAGGCTAAATATTAGAATCACATGAAGAGCTTTTAAAAGTCCTGATGCGTAGGCCACACTTCAGACCAGTTAAATTACAGTCTCTAGGGATGGCACACAGATATTGCATCCTTTAAAGCTCCCAAGGCCATCCTAATGGGCAATGAAGGCTGAGAAGCACTGCTCTAAAAGGACCCACCCACGGGAATTCCCTGGCGGTCCAGTTAGGACTCTGAGCTTTCACTGCCAAGGGTGTGGGTTCGATCCCTGGTCAGGGAACTAAGACCCCACAAGCCACGTAGCACGGCCAAAAAAATAAAAATTAAATAAATAAATAAATAAATAAATAAAAGGACCCACCCACTTCAATCTGTTAACCTTGAATACTTACAAGGAGTGGAATTGGGGAAGGAACATTTCCGCTTTATATATTTCTCCTTTGTTTGAATTTTTACAGCCAGTAAATATCACTCTCATATTTAGTGAGAGAGAGAAAGCAATAAACAAAGGATCAGGAAGGATTATTTCCTGCCTCTTGGCCAAGCAGTAGTTACCACTATTTTCCCTGTTACCTACCTTGGGTGGGCTGCTATGTGGAGTCAGGGGACCTTGACTAAAGCCATTTGGCTTTTCTAGCACCACCTATTCAGAGAAAAATAAAGTTGGTAGTGAAAACAGTCCCAAGCAATCAACTTTGAAACATTCTTCTCCTTGTTTTTTTTTTTAATTGAAGTATAGTTGATTTACAATCTTGTGTTAGTTTCAGGTGTACAGCAAAGTGATTCAGTTATACATATATATATCTATTCTTTTTCAGATTCTTTTCCCTTATAGATTATTACAAAATATTGATTATAGTTCCCTGTGTTATACAGTAGGTCCTTGTTGGTTATCTATTTTATAAATAGTAGTGTGTATATTTTCATCCTAAACTCCTAATTTATCCCTCCTCCCTGCTTTCCCCTTTGGTAACCATAGTTTGTTTTCTATGTCTGTGGGTCTATTTCTGTTTTGTATATAAGTTCATTTGTACCATTTTTTTTAGATTCCACATATAAGCAGTATCATGTATTTTTGAAACATTATTCTTCTAAGAGTTCAAATCTTAGATAGAAAGAAAGAGGAGAGAGAGAGAAGGGGGGAGGAAGAGGAAGAAGAAGGAAGGAAGGAAGGAAGGAAGGAAGGAAGGAAGGAAGGAAGGGAGAAGAGAAAAGAAAAAAAGACATCTAGTGCTCTGTGGGAAAATGGAGAAAAGAGGGAGTGGAGAAACATGTGCAGCCTTGAGAGGGAATACTCTATCTAGCCTTGTTGGGAGGAGGAAAGAAACCCCAGGCTAAAACCTTTCAGCAGACTGGAAAATGTGCAGGCCCATTCCTCGAAGTCCAGGAAATACAAGCAGCTGTCTGCCATAAACAAAGAGTTTCCTTTGCCCCTCGGGGATCCTGACAAGGTCTGACAAAGCATAAATCAAAAGGGGAAGCGGCATTTGCTGCAGTTCTTTCCAACCCAAAGCCTGATTAGTCATCATACGACTGCCGTTTTGTGTAAACAAGGTGCCTGGACTTCTGGGCTCTGAACACATTAGGTTCTTCAGTCACCAGACAAAGCACCTCCCACCAGCCAGATGTGAGCTCAGGCAGTGAAAGTCTTACCTCCAGCCAAAGCAAAATGAATTAGGGAGAATCCACCACACAAGCCTAGCACATGCCCAAGACGAAGGGTAATTTTGCTGGCACTAGCTGCTAGGTCACTGTTCCCCTTAGGAGAACGAGGGCAGGATCTACTGGAGAAAGACCACCGCAACCAAACCAAAAGCAAATGAAGGAGACACAGCTCGGAATCTAAGGGAAGATGAGGGTGAAGTCATGGAAGAGATAGTTCTGCTCTCCTGGGGACATTTCTATCCTCAAATTTTTGAAGAACTGAAAAACAGGATCCCAGGATCATCCATCCCAAGAGGGATGCTCCAATCAGTTTGGTCTAACAAACATTTACTGATGACCTTGTGCATCCCAGACCCTGGGCTGGGGTGTGGGGACACAGAGACGAGGGTCGGGGGGTGAACCCTAACCTGGAGGAGCTTCCTGTCCCAGGGTAGAGATAGTTATAGACACAGACAGTAATAATAGACAAGGACCAAGACTTTCAATTTACACCACAAGCATCACCAAATTAAGCAAGATCAGCTTATGAGAAGTTTGGATTTATAGGTTAATTTTCTCTTTATAAGACTTTGTATTACAAGAAGATTGATCACAGAATCCTTATATATAAGATGGCCTGCCATTGACTTAATAATTTTATTGATATAAATTCAATTTTTGCACATGCTTTAGGAACAGGTGTGCTTGTATGTAGGCTGATTAGTGTGAATACAAGTGTCCATCTGCTGGAGAGTCCTAACAAGGCTGTGAGTGCTCAGAGAAGCCAGCATCACTTGTATTCTCGCCTTTCCTGGCAGCAGCATTAGATTCGGCACCCACTGGGTGACTGGTAAATGGCACAACCCCACCTCCTCAGTGGGGACCCAACCATGGACCATTTCCTATTACCTGTATCTCCTGTTGATGGAGAGAATCTCCTGGATTTCCGTCGAGCTTCCTACTTATATCCTCCCGGAGCTTCTGCAGGCAGTTCCTGGCCTGGGAGGAGAGGGCAAGAGGCTTTAGTTTTGGGAAAGAGAGCACACCAACTCACCCACCGTTGTGCCTATCCACAGCCCATACTCCTATGAGTCAGGTACTGTTCTAAGTACTGGCTGGGAAAGGAGAGATTCTAGTCAAGTGGGGCTGCAACCCAGTCCCTCCTATACAAGCAACAAAATAACAAAAACCGTGCCCTGGTGTATCTAACATTTTAGTTGTGGAGACACACAACCCAAAAGACAAATAAGTAAAACATGTAACATGTCATGGTGACAAGTGCCAAGGAGAAACATGAGCCAGAGTGAGGGTTAAGAAAAGTGGGGAGGGGACTTCCCCGGTGGTCCAGTGGTAAAGAATCCGCCTTCCAATGCAGGGGACACGAGTTTGATCCCTTGTTGGGGACCTAGGAGCCCACATGCTGCAGGGCCCGTGCACCTCAACTGGAGAGCCTGCATGCCGCAAACTGCAGAGCCCACATGCTCTGGAGCCCACGTGCCACAACTAGAGAAGAGAAAACCTGCATGCCACAACTAGAGAGAAGCCCACACACCGCAATGAAAGATCCTGCATGCCACAACGAGGGTCCCGTGTGTCGCAACTAAGACCGTACATAGCCAAAAAAATAAATAAAAGATAAATAAATAACATAAATATGTTTAAAAAAAAAAGTAAGGAAGCAAGGCTGGCAACTTTAGGTAGGATGACTGGGGGGACGGTGCTAGGTGCATGGTGCTTAATAAGTATTTGTTGATTAATGGATTGGTTGATTAATGGAAGGGTCAGAAATGATATTTACACATGAGGGGGCATGGTGCTTTGGAGATACGCAGGGAGCAGAAGGGAGAAAATCAGAACTTACAAAAGAAGGGAGCCAAAAAAATGTGAGGTTCAGAGAAATGACCTAGGTCATTTCCACAAAGGGAAGGGGTTCCCACCTCCTGGATATACTGGACCTCACTCTTCAGCTGGTTAATATTCTTCTCATGGATCATCTTGTCTCCGGACTTCCCCTTCAAGTACACCTAAAATAAGGAAAACAACACTAATTAAGAGACCTCCAATGGAAGCAACCTAAACGTCCATTGACAGATGAATGGATAAAGAAGATGTGGTGTATATATATACACATACACACACACACAATAGAATATTACTCAGCCATAAGGAAGAATGAAATAATGTCATTTGCAGCAACATGGATGGACCTAGGATTATCTTACTAAGTGAAGTAAGCCAGACAAAGAAAGACAAAAATCATATGATACTGCTTATATGTAGAATTTAGAAAAATAAAATGATACAAATGAACTTATATACAAAACAGAAATAGACCCATAGGCAGAAAACAAAATTATGGTTAGCGAAGGGGAAGAGGGGAGAGGGATAAATTAGGAGGTTGGGATTAACATATATATACTACTATATAAAATAGAGGACTTCCCTGGTGGCTCAGTGGTTAGGAATTCTCCTGCCAATGCAGGGGACATGAGTTCGACCCCTGGTCGGGGAATATCCCACATGCCATGGAGCAACTAAGCCCGTGCGCCACAACTGCTGAGCCTGTGCTCTAGAGCCCGCGAGCCGCAACTGCTGAGCGCATGTGCAACAACTACTGAGGCCTGCGTGCCTAGAGCCCGTGCTCTGCAACAAGGGAAGCCACCACAGTGAGAAGCCCGCGCACCGCAACGAGGAGTAGCCCCTGCTCACCGCAGCTACAGAAAAGCTTGCACACAGCAACAAAGACTCAACACAGACAAAATAAATAAATAAATAAATAACAAGGACCTACTGTATAGCACAGGGAACTATACTCAATACTTTGTAATAACCTATAAGGGAAAAGAATGTGAATCAGTTTGCTGTACACCTGAAACTAACACAACATTGTAAATCAACTATACTTCAATAAAAAGAAATCTCCAGTTAAATTAACTCCACATAGGCAACCTCATACACTGCTGGTGGAAGGGTAAATTGTCACCATCTTTCTGGGTGGCAATTTGGTAATTCCGATGAGAAGACTTAAAACTATATTTACTCTTTGGGGGCTTCCCTGGTGACGCAGTGGTTGAGAATCCGCCTGCCAATACAGGGGACACGGGTTCGATCCCTGGTCCGGGAAGATCCCACGTGCCGCGGAGCAACTAAGCCCGTGCGCCACAACTACTGAGCCTGCGCTCTAGAGCCCGTGAGCCACACTACTGAGCCTCCATGCCATAACTACTGAAGCCCACGCGCCTAGAGCCCGTGCTCCGCAACAAGAGAAGCCACCGCAATGAGAAGCTCGCGCACCGCAATGAAGAGTAGCCCCTGCTTACCGCAACTAGAGAAAGCCCATGCAGCAGCTGAGACCCAACTCAGCCAAAACTAAATAAATTTTTTAAAAAAACCTATATTTACTCTTTAACCTATCAAATCTATTTCTGGAAATTCATCCTAATGAAATAAATTTAGCTAAATTAGCATAAATACTCACATACATATATGCAAATTCATGGAAAGGGGGTTGTAAAAGGGGATTTACACATTTTTCTCTGTATACCATGCTTGAATCTTTAACAACTGAGAAAGTATTTCTTTATCACTTGTATTATAAAGCACATTCACAAATTAGTAACATATATGCTCAACAAAGTATTGTTTATGGCGGCAAAAAATGGAAATAGACAAAATGTCCAACAATGGGGGATTAAAGAAATTATGGTATGTGTATACTAGAACACTATGCACCCATTTATGGATACAAAGATGTTATAAACTACCATTAAAGGTGGGGCAAGCAGGGGACTGCCCTGGTGGTGCAGTGGTTAAAACTCCGTGCTCCCAATGCAGGGAGCCTGGGCTCGATCCCTGGTCAGGGAACTAGATCCCACAGGCATGCCGCAACTAAGAGTTTGCATGCCACAACTAAGGAGCCAGTGAGCCGCTACTAAGGAGCCCGCCTGCCACAGCTAAGACCTGGTGCCACCAAATAAATAAATAAATATTTTAAAAAAAAAGAAGAAGAAGAAAGAAAAAGTAAAAAAAGAAGAAAAACCCACAGAATGGGAAAAAATTAAAGATTTTTTTCGAAATCATATATCTGATAAGGGTCTATTATCCAGAATATATAAAAGAACCCTTAAATCTTAACAATTAAAACACAATTGAATTTTTAAATGAGAAAAGGATTTGCATAAATATTTCTCCAAAGAAGATATACAAATGGCATAAGCATTTCTCAATAAGCATAAGAAAAGATGTCATCAGGGAAATGCAATTAAAACCACAACAAGATATCAATTCACATCCACTAGGATGGCTATAATCAAAACGATGGACAATAACAAGTGTTAATGAGTATGTACAGAAACCAGAACCCTCGTACATCACTGATGGGAATATAAAATGGAGCAGATGCTTTGGAAAAAAGTCTCGTAGTTTCTCAAAAGATTAAATATAAATATAGAATTACCATATGAGCTAGCAATTTCACTACTGCTAGGTATATACCAAGAGAACTGAAAACGTATGTTCACCCAAAAACCTGTACATGAATATTCAGAGCAGCATTATTCATAAAAGATAGTGGAAACAACCTAAATGTCCATCAATTGGCGAATGGGTAACAAAATGTGGTATATTCATTCAAGGGAACATGATTCAGCCGTTAAAAGCAGTGAGTACTGATGTATGCTACAACGTGGCTGAACCCTGAAAATACTGTGCTAAGTGAAAGAAGCCAGATACAAAAGGCCACACGTTGTATGATTCCATTTATATGAGATGTCTAGAAGGGGCAAATCCATAGAGACAGAAGGTAGATTGGTGATTGCCAGGAGCTAGAAGGAGTGACTGAAAATGTTCTGAAATTAGTAGTGGTGGTGGTTGCACAACTCTGTGAATATACTAAAAACCACTGAATTGTACACTTTAAACAAGTCATTTGTATGGTATGTGAATTACATCTCAAAAAGCTGTTTCTAAAAAAGAAATAACAAAAATTGTTGTAATTTTTAAAAATAAGTTCCATAAACACACTTCCCACCGGTCTCCACAACTTCCAGCAGCTAAACATGGACAGTGGATAAGCACCTAGAAAGGTCATCCCATCCATCCCCTTGCCCAGGGCCGCGTAGCACCAAAGTCACTACAGACTGACTGTGGTCTCCTGGTGTTAATTAAGATCTTTCCAGGAGATGGCCAGGAGCTAGCATCGCAGGTCTGGTTCTTCCTAGTCAAACCACAAGGTCCCTTTGACGAAGTCAGCTGTTCCCTCTCCTGTGTCTATAGGGAGAAAGAGAGGAGGGAGAAACAGTGGAGGTGAACTAAGCTTACCTTAATGATCTCTTCATGTCCATCGTTGGACTCCACCAGTTCTGAGGCCAGAGAATGACCAGTTGAGCGGCCGGACACCATGGCATAGGTCTTCCTGCCGGCCTACCGGAGAGAGAGAGAAAAGTGGCTCAGAAACCATAAGACAAGCACAGAACTTCTGCCCCTCAACCAATGCAGAAGAACTGCTCCTCAAAAGACTTGAAGGGTTAGTCCGATCTTCCCCTCCAAAAATTCATTTCAGAACCTCTACCAGAAGCCACAGGACGAACACAGCAGCAGCAAGAACATAGGACGGGGAAAATTAGTTGAAATTGCAGGTTAGTTTTAATTTTAATGGGGGTCTCTCCATCCCCCAAAGCAGTGCACAATGCTGAGGTCAGCTGGGTGTGTCTGAAAGGAGATGCTCCCGGGCAGCAGAGGAGATGGCTCCAGCCAGCACTGGGACGAGGGGTCAGCAGCAAGGAAGGAGAACTGGCGGAGGGGAGGAGGCCTTGCCCCACCAGAAACCTCAATACCTTCTGGGCTATGCGTTCAAGTTCATCTCCTGTCAGTTCACCCTGGAGAGTCAGCCTGAGAATGTCCACGCTGCCCTAATAATGACAATGACAGCAACAATAACCTCTTACCTTTATAGTCTGCTACCAGTACACATGCACTTTTGCCAGCCCTGTGGAGTGGGCCTTATTAATCACCATTTCACAGACAAGAAAAGCTGAGGTCCGGGGAGGTGACATCAGCTTGTCCAAGATCAGTTCGCTCTTAGGTGATAAGGATGTCTCTGGGGACTTTGACAGTGCTCTTTACAATGCACAGAGACTACACAGCACACTGCTCCGTGTGGTTCCAGAGGGGCTACCCTGGTCCTTGGATTACAGGAAGCACATTGCATGCACTCTCCTTTCCCCAACCCTGAAGACGGCATCCCTGGATTGGTCATCCCCAATCCAGAATTTCTGCACCTGACAGCCAACCAGGTAGTTATTGATACACTTTATAAGACTAAGATATCCTTCCTGAACCAAACCATAGGAAGGTACATGAATCCAAACCCCTATTTCTATGAGCCACACAGAAATTATCCAAATGAAAGCAGGCACCTAACTTCAAAGGTAAAAGCAGATGTTCTTTCATAACTCAAAGAAGTTTTAAAAAACATTGTGAGGAAGATAGAAAACCCGAGGGGGAAAGCATGCAATAAGAGGGAAAAGTGGGGGGCTGGAGATTTGGGGAGATAATAACATTGAGAGAGAATCAGCAAGGCAGAGTGGACCAAATCCTGCCAATAACCCATGTTATGTGTACAGGTGGACAAGAGGCTTAGCCACTCTGGGCCTCTGGATCTCACTGGAAAAATAAGCGTTGGACTAAGTATCTCTAAGGCTCCTTCCAGCCTTGATATTATGGCAGCATAAAAGAGGAGTATATGCCTCTCCCATCCAACGATGGGAAGATGGGTGCTGAACTAGCCAAGATGAAAGTGACCTTCAGGTCATCTAGTCATACCCTGCCATGAGGTCCAGAAGTATAAATGTCATCTTACTCTTAACACATTTTAAGGAACCCTCCTAACCTTCCAAATGCCTGTTGGAAAGAAAGAAAGAGGAAAGAATGGACTCTGCCCAGAGAGTTGGGAGAAGCTTTTCTGGGTAGGCAATAGTCCTTCCTACACAAGAAAGAGTGAATTGGTGGAGAAGTAATCAGTCTCTGTAGTCAGTTACTTAACTCTCAGTGTTCTTGCTATAAAATGGGAATACCATCCAACTGAGAGCTTTTTGGTTGAAGATTAACTGAAAATGTATGGAGGTTGTTCTCTGCCACATAAGAGGGAGGTACTCAAATATTAGCCTCCTCCCACTTCTTGTAATGAACCCAAATTTAAGAAAAATGGAAGACACTTCCACATGGCCCTTAAGCCTTCCCAATCCTGGCAATGTAGCTAGTTTTACAAAAACACTTAATTCCTACCAAATAAAAGCCAGACCCTTAGAGTGGCATTTAAGGCTCTCCACAGTCTGAGTCAACTCACATCTCCTGCTACTGCTCTTCACTGCCCCTGGTCCAATACGTCCCATGCATTCCCACTTCTGTAACTTTGCTCTCATCATTTCCTTAGCCTTAAATGTTCTTTCCAATGACTATACTACCCAAAGCAATCTACAGGTTCAATGCAATCCCTATCAAACTACCAATGGCATTTTTCACAGAACTAGAACAAAAAATTGCACAATTTGTATGGAAACACAAAAGACCCCGAATAGCCAAAGCAATCTTGAGAAAGAAAAACGGAGCTGGAGGAATCAGGCTCCCTGACTTCGGACTATACTACAAAGCTACAGTAATCAAGATGGTATGGTACTGGCACAAAAACAGAAATATAGTTCAAGGGAACAGGATAGAAAGCCCAGAGATAAACGCATGCACATAATGGTCACCTTATTTTTGATAAAGGAGGCAAGAATATACAATGGAGAAAAGACAGCCTCTTCAATAAGTGGTGCTGGGAAAACTGGATGGCTACATGTAAAAGAATGAAATTAGAACACTCCCTAACACCATACACAAAAATAAACTCAAGATGGATTAAAGACCTAAATGTAAGGCCAGACACTATAAAACTCTTAGAGGAAAACATAGGCAGAACCCTCTATGACATAAGTCACAGCAAGATCCTTTTTTGACCCATCTCCTAGAGAAATGGAAATAAAAACAAGAATAAACAAATGGGACCTAATGAAACTTAAAAGCTTTTGCACAGCAAAGGAAACCATAAACAAGATGAAAAGACAACCCTCAGAATGGGAGAAAATATTTGCAAATGAAGCAACTGACAAAGGATTAATCTCCAAAATTTACAAGCAGCTCATGCAGCTCAATATCAAAAAAACAAACAACCCAATCCAAAAATGGGCAGAACACCTAAATAGACATTTCTCCAAAGAAGATATACAGATTGCCAACAAACACATGAAAGAATGCTCAACATCACTAATCATTAGAGAAATGCAAATCAAAACCACAATGAGGTATCACCTCACACCAGTCAGAACGGCCATCATCAAAATATATACAAACAATAAATGCTGGAGAGGGTGTGGAGAAAAGGGAACCCTCTTGCACTGTGGGTGGGAATGTAAATTCATACAGCCACTATGGAGAACAGTATGGAGGTTCCTTAAAAGACTAAAAATAGAACTACCATACAACCCAGCAATCCCACTATTGGGCATATACCCTGAGAAAACCATAATTCAAAAAGAGTCACATACCACAGTGTTCACTGCAGCACTATTTACAATAGCCAGGACATGGAAGCAACCTAAGTGTCCATCGACAGATGAATGGATAAAGAAGATGTGGCACATATATACAATGGAATATTACTCAGTCATAAAGAGAAATGAAATTGGACTATTTGTAGTGAGGTGGATGGACCAAGAGTCTGTCAAACAGAGTGAAGTAAGTCAGAAAGAGAAAAACAAATGATGTATGCTAACACATATATATGGAATCTAAAAAAAAAAAAAGGTTATGAAGAACCTAGGGGAAGGACAGGAATAAAGATGCAGACGTAGAGAATGGACTTGAGGACATGGGGAGGGGGAAGGGTAAGCTGGGATGAAGTGAGACAGTGGCATGGACTTATATATACACTACTAAATGTAAAATAGATAGCCAGTGGGAAGCAGCCACATAGCACAGGGAGATCAGCTCAGTGCTTTGTGACCACCTAGAGGGGTGGGATAGGGAGAGTGGGAGGGAAACACAAGAGGGAGGAGATATGGGGATATATGTATATGTATAGCTAATTCACTTTATTATAAAGCAGAAACTAACACACCATTGTAAAGCAATTATACTCCAACATAGATGTTAAAAAAAAAAAATGTTCTTTCCTCCCATTTTCACCAGGGGCATCTGCAAGTCCCTCAAGAGCTTGCATTCAATTGCCACATCTTCCATGACACTTCCCTACATCCTGTGGGAAACACCTACTCCCTTCCCTGAGCTCCCTCTGCATCACAGGGCCTCTGGTGGCACGTGCCTCTCACTTATTTGTGATCCATGAGGAATTACCCCTTCTAACTGTTAACTCCTTGTGGGCAGCTGTCTGCCACAGCCCCTAACAAAGGTAAGTATTTTCTGAATGCATAGTGAGTGTTCCATGACATCTAGGTCAAGAGAACATTAGAAAAGAAAGAAGAAAAAATAATTTCAAAATAGCCCGAGTGGCTGCCGACTCCTTTTCCCCAGGACACAGGCATGCATTCTGATTAAAACACAATCTCGGGAGTTCCCTGGTGGTCCAGTGGTTAGGATTTGGCGCTTTCACTGCTGTGGCCTGGGTTCAACCATGGTATTCTAATTGGAAGAGCACAGACAACTAGGCTGGATTTGGGCCCTGAGAGGTCATCTCTTCTGTTCATGTCATCAGAATCCCAGTTGGAGACAAGAAAGAGAGCAAGTTGAAGAAGTACTCAAGGAAATAATGGCTGAAGCTTCCCAAATTTGGCAAAAGACGAATCTGCAGATTCAAGGAGCTCAGCAAACATGATAAACCCAAAATTCATGCCAAGATATATTGTAATTAAACTTCTGATAACTAAAGACAAAGAAAAAATCATGAAAGCAGCCAGAGAAAAATGACACCTTAACTATAGGGGGAAAACACTTTGAATAACAACAGATTTCTCATCAGAAACCATGAAGGCCAGAAGAAAATGGGACACTATTTTTCAAGTGCTGGGGAAAAAAAACCTCTCAATCAATTTTTTCCCAGGAAAAATATTCATCAGGAATGAGGGGGAAATCAAGACATTCTCAGGTAAAGGAAAATTAAGAGAATTTCTTACCAGTAGACCTACACTAAAAGAATGGCTTTGAAAGTTCTCTAAACAGAAAAGAAACAATAAAAAAGGAATCTTGGAACATTAGGAAGACAGAAACAACATGGATAGCAAAAACGTGGGTTAATACAATAGGCTTTCCCTCTCTCCTTGAGTTTTCTAAATTATGTTTGATGATTGAAGCTAAAAATTATAACCCCGTCTGATGTAATTCTAAATGCATACACAGGAAATATTTAAATTAATTATAAATGGGAGAGGGTAAAGGAATGTAAAGGAAGGCAAGCTTTCTGTACCTCACTTAAACAGGTAATACTAGAGCAATCACTACAAAGTCTTAACAAAGAAATAATACTCAGAAACACTATAAATGAATCAAAATTGAATCATAAAAAGTGCTCAAGTAACCCACAGAAAGGCAGGGAAAAGAAAACAGAGAAATGAAGAACAGAGAGAACAAACAACAAACAAAAATAAAATAGCAGACTTACCATACCAATAATTACACTAAATGTACATGGTCTAAATACACCAATTAAAAAACAGATTGGCGGGAATTCCCTGGCCAGTGTGGTTAGGACTCCACACTTCTACTGCAGGGGGCCTGATTCAATCCCTGGTTGGGGAACTAAGATCCCGCAAGCCACGTGGCCATGGCCAAAATAAATAAATAAATAAAATAAAAATAAAGAACAGATTGGCAGAATGGATTAAAAAAAAACATGACTCATTATATGCTGTCTATAAGAAACATACTTTAAATATAAAAATATAGGCTGGTTGAAGTAAAAGAATGGGTAAAGATATATCATGCAAATATTAATCAAAGGAATGCAGGAGTGCTGTATTAATATCAGATAATTTCAGCTCTCACTACAAGAATTTAGAAAAAGAACCAAACTCAAAGCAAGCAGGAGGAAGGAATTAATAAAGATAAGAGCATGAATAAATAAAATTTAACACAGAACAACCATAGGGAAAAACCAATGAAACAAAGAGCAGTTCTTTGAAAAGATCGATACAAATCATAACCTCTAGCAAGACTGACAAAGAATAAAAGAGAGAGACATAAATACCAATATCAGGAATGAAATAGGATATTTCTACAGACCCTGCAGGTATTAAAAGTATAAGGTAATACTATGAAAAACTCTATGAACATAAATTTGACAATTTAGACAAAATGAACCAATTCTTCAAAAAATACAAACTACCACAGCTCATCTAATATGACATAGGTAATATGAATAGCCTTATAACTATTAAGGAAATTAAAGTCATAATTTAAAAATTCTCGGGAGTTCCCTGGTGACCTAGGGGTTAGGATTCCAGGCTTTCACTGCCGTGGCCCGGGTTCAATCCCTGGTGGGTGAACTGAGATCTCACAAGCGTGTGGCGAGGCCAAAATAAAATATTCTCAAGAAGAACTATCCAGGCCCAGATGGCTCCACTGAGAATTCTACCAAATATTTAAAAAATTAACACCAATTCTATTTCTACATAATCTCATCCAGAAAGTAAGAGGAGGGAACACCTCCAAATTCACTTCATGAATCTATTCTTATTGTGTGGCACCAAGACCAGACAAAGACAATTTTAAAAAGAAAAAAACAAACAGACTACAAACTAACATCTCTCATGAATACAGAGATTTTATTCTCTAACATTTTGTTAGAACACGGGTAAAAGACATGAAAAGATATTTCACTGAAGAAGATATACAGATGGCAAATAAGCATATAAAAAATGTTCAGCAACATTAGTCATTAGGGAAATGCAAATTAAACCCACAGTGAGATACCACTACACACCTATCAGAATGATTAAAACAAAAAATACACCACATGCTGGCAAGAATGCAGAGAAACTGGATCACTCACACATTGCTTGTGGAAATACAAAGTGACACAGCGACTCTGAAAAACAATTTGCAATTTCTTTAAAAACTAAACCTACAACTACCATATGACCCAGCAATTATATCCTGGGCATTTATCCAAAAGAAATGAAGACTTATGTTCACACAAAAACTTGCACGCTAATGTTTATAGAAGCTTTATTTGTAATACCCCAAAACTAGAAACAACCCAGATGCCCTTCAATAGGTGAATGGTTAAACAAACTGCAGTACAGCCATACCATGGAATGCTTACCATTCAGCAATAAAAAGGAACAAATTATTGATGCATGCAACAATTTCCAAAGAATTATGCTAAATGAAAGAAGTCAATCACAAAAGGTTACATACTATATGATTCCATTTATGTACTGATAATAGTCTTGAAATGACAAAATTATACAAATGGAGAACAGATTAGGGGTTGTCAGGAGTTAAGGAGAAGATGGAGATGGGAAGGAAGTGGGTGTAACTCTAAAAGGGCAACCTGAAGTATCTTTGTGGTGATGGAAATATTCTGTCCCTTGACTGTATTTATGTCACTATCCTGATTGTGACAGTGCACTATGGTTTTGCAAGATGTTACCACTGAGGAATGCTAAGTAAAGGGTACAGAGAACTCTATTATTTCTTATAACTGCATGTGAATCTACAACTGTCTTTTTTTAAAAAAGTAATACTTCCAGAGATAAAAATTAAAGAATATAATGAAAATAATTATAATCCTGGACTTCCCTGGTGGCACAGTGGTTAAGAATCCACCTGCCAATACAGGGGACATGGGTTCGATCCCTGGTCCAGGAAGATCCCACAGGCTGTGGAGCAATTAAGCCCGTGCACCACAACTACTGAGCCTGCACCCGAGACCCTGCGAGCCACAACTACTGAGCCTGCGCTCTAGAGCCCGCGAGCCACAACTACTGAGCCCATGAGCCACAGCTACTGAAACCCATGTGCCTAGAGCCCATGCACCGCAACAAAGAGTAGCCCCTGCTCACCGCAACTAGAGAAAGCCTGCGCACAGCAACAAACTCAATGCAGCAAAAAATAAATAAATTAAATAAATAAATACATTTATTAAAAAAGTAATAGTTATAATCCTACTACTCCAAAATAGCCACTATTAAAATGTTAGTGTATTCCTTATAATTTTTCTATGCATATTTTTGAAAGGCATACTACTATATACAGTTATATACTTGCTTTTTTCCCCCTTTAATATTTCATCATTAATTTCCATCACATTAAACATTCTTCAGGGACTTCCCTGGTGGTGCAGTGGTTAAGACTCCGCACTCCCAATGCGGGGGGCCTGGGTTCGATCCCTCGTCAGGGAACTAGATCCCACATGTATGCCGCAACTAAGTGTTTGCATGCTACAACTAAGGAGCCCGTGTACCACAACTAAGGAGCCCTTGGGCCACAAATAAGGAGCCCATGTGCCACAACTAAGGAGCCCGCTTGCCACAACTAAGACCCAGCACAACCAAATAATAAACATTTTAAAAATAAATAAATAAATATTCTTCAAAATTTGCTTTTAATGGCTACTAGTATTCCACAAATAGATCAGACTAATTTATTCAGCCTACCCCCCCACCCCAGTACAGGTTCTTATCAACTTTTTGCATTTTATTTTTTATATATTTATTTTTTTATTTTAGAAAATATATTTTATTTTGATAGAATGACATGATACACAGCAGTACCTAGATCACCACCAGATTTACTACCTGGTCCATTACTCCTCAAGCCCAACTTGATTTTCTCTCTTCTTTGCAGAAAAAGAATAGCATTTGGAACAGTTAGACCTTGGCTCAAGCACTGGCTCCAGCTTTTATTTGTTGTGTGTATTAATTTTATTCTCCCTCAGCCTTAGTTTAGTAGTTGGCAAGATGGATAGTACAACATTTAAGTGAGAACACAGTGACTAATACACATAGACATACAAAAACGCCAGTTCCTCAAATTTGACATAATGCTCCTCTTCAAAATATTTTCCATAAGCATATTCCATATGCTTATAGGTTAAAGTAATATGCCTTGTCATGGAAAAAGATGGATATTAACTCCTACTTCACACTATATACAAACATTAATTCCAAGTGGATTGTAGATGTAAGTGTGAAAAGCAGAACAATAAAGGTTTTATAGGAGAACATCTTTACGGCCTTGGAAAGGCAAAATTTTTCTTAACCACAGCACAAAAAAATCCTCCCCATAAAAAACTGATACATTGGACTATATTAAAATTTTGAACTTTTGTTCATCAAAAGACTCCACTAAGAGAGTATGACAACCCACAGAGCAGAAGATATTCACTCTATGACTATCTGACAAAGGATATTCAGAATACATTAAGAATTCCTACAAAACAAAAAGACAAAAAAACAATGTGGTATCCTGGACTGAATCCTGGATCAGAAAAAGGACATTAGTGGAAAAGCTGGTGAAATCCAAATAAAGTCTATAATTTAGTTAATAGTATTGTATCAACATTAATGTCTTAGTTATGACAAATGCATGGTTATTAAGATGCTAACATTGGGGGAAATTGGGTGAAGAGTACATGACTATTATCTTCGCAACTTTTCTGTAAATCTAAAATTATTTCAAAATAAAAAGTATATTTAAAGAAAGAAAGAAAGTGGGGAGGGAGGGAACATGAGAGGGAGAGAGAGTGGTACCCAACAGAAAAATGGGCAAAAGACTTCAACAGATACATCACATGAGAGAATATCCAAATGTCCAATAAACATATGAAAAGGGTTCCACCTTATTAGTCATCGTTATCAAAGAACTAGAAACTAAAACCATAAGGCGATACCACAAACTATCCATCAGAATGACTAAAATGAAAAAAAAAATACCAAGTTTCGGGGGCTGTGGAACAATCAGAACGGATGGTGGGTTTGCTCATTATCACAATCACTTTGGAAGTATCTACCAAAGACGAACACATGCATACCTTATAACGCAGCAATTCCACACCTGGTTATCTACTCAACAGAAATGCATACATACTTTCCCCATAAAAACATATACTAGGGGCTTCCCTGGTAGCGCAGTGGTTGAGAATCTGCCTGCCAATGCAGGGGACACGGGTTCGAGCCCTGGTCCGGGAGGATCCCACATGCCGCGGAGCAACTAGGCCCGTGAGCCACAATTACTGAGCCTGCGCGTCTGGAGCCTGTGCTCCGCAACAGGAGAGGCTGCGATAGTGAGAGGCCCGCGCACCGCGATGAAGAGTGGCCCCCACTTGCCGCAACTAGAGAAAGCCCTCGCACAGAAACGAAGAGCCAATACAGCCACAAATTTAAAAAATTTTTAAAAATGAATAAAAGCGCAATGTACATACAAAATATATATATATATATATATACACTAGAATGTTCATAGTAGCATTTTTCATAATAGCCAAAAACTAGAAATTACCCAAATGTTTTTGGAGTAGAATGGATAAACTGTGATACAGTCATACAACAGAACACTGTACAACAATGAAAAAGAATGAACTAATGTACATGCAACATGGATGAACTTTACAGAAACGTTAAGCAATAGAAGTCATACACAGAAGTATACTATATGATTCCACTTATATAAAAAGTATAAAAGCAAGCAAAACTAATATATGCTTCAGAAGTCAGGACAGTGGTTACCCTTGAGGGTGGAGGGTAGGTAATGACTAGAAAGGGACAAGAGGGGGCTTCTGTGGTACTGGTAATGATCTGTTTTTTGATCTGGGTGATGGTTAGAGAAGTGTATCCAGTTTGTGAAAATTACTTGACTGTACATATATGATATATGCACGTTTATGTATGTATGTTATTGTTTAACATACATAAATGTATGCTTTTTTTAAAAAAAGCAAAGAAATTTAAAACGCCTTATTGCAGCATTAAAGTCCCCTTATGATCAGACCTATCACAGTATATATCACATAATGTCTTGACTCCCACCAGTACCCCACCTGTACCCTACATTAGCTATCCCAAACGTTCCTGATCCAATTGCAGGAAGGCATCCAAATCCAAATTTCTATTTCTGTTGATGAGTTTTCTAATGCAATACACGCTCCCACCTCCCCACAAGTGTACATGTCGTTTTCTCCTCCAGGGATAGGCTTCCCTCCCTTGCCTCCTTGGAGAATCCCCAGTCAACCTTGAAGGCTCAGCTCTAAGAGTCCTACCCTAGCACTCCTTAGTCAGAGCCTGCTCCTGCACCCCCTGCACCCTACATACCCTACACTGCAACACTGGCCCCCTTCCTTCATAACTACTTATTCATTCATCTCCCCAATAAAATCATGAGCTCCCTGAAGACCTCTATGGCTTATTTAGTACAGTGCCTTGCTTAGAGCGGGCATATCAAAGAATATGTGTTGTGTGAATTTCAGGTACTGTGGTCTGGGATTTTCCCAATTCTCTTTCTTTTGAGAACATAAGACTCCTCAGTTTAGAGAAGCGGTATGGAATACTGGAAAAAGGCAGACATGAAAAGAGGAAAACAAGAAAAAAAAAAAATGAGCAAAGACCAAGAAAGGCAACACTAAGAAGAAATATAAGCGGCTAATAAATATATGAAAGATGCTCAACCTTACCAGTAATCAAGGAAATGCAAATTAAAATAATAATGAGTTATCATTTGGGGGGAATTTCATTAAATTTTGATTTAAAAAGTGTAAGATAAGACACATAGAAGTATGCTCACAGCAGCACTGCTTGCAATGGCAAAACACTGGAAACAACCCAAATGATGCACTGACAAGTAAATGGATGAATAAAATCCGGCATATTAGTACAATGAACTACAGCTACATGCATTGACATGAAGGAATCTCAAAATTAATGTTATGCAAAAAAGTAAGCAGTAGAATATAGATGATACCATGTATACAAAGTTCAAAACATGTCAAACTAAGCAATATATTACTTGAGCATGTAGTAAAAGTATAATAAAAAGCAAGAAAATAAACACAAAATTCACAAATTCTGTGGAGGAAGCAGAGGGGTTATGATCCAGAAAGGACCCCAGGGGGCTTCAAAAGTATTGGTAATGTTCTGTTTCTTAACCTGGTTGTTCAGTACACCAGGACCATTTTATTGCTATGCTTTAAAACCTCCCATATAGGGACTTCCCTGGTGGTCCAGTGGTTAAGACTCCGTACTTCCACTGCAGGGCGCATGGCACGGTTCGATCCCTGGTCATCAGGGAACTAAGACCCCACAGGCCACACGGTGTGGCCAAAAAAAAAAAACCTTCCCATATACACAAGAATCCTTTCTTGCTTTTCAGTAAGCAAGTGAGTTACTTCATGTGAATCCTACAGAAATATCATTTTTATTTTTATTTTTTAAAATACTTATTTATTTATTTGGCTGCGTCGGGTCGTAGTTGCAGCATGTGGGATCTTCGTTGCAGCGTGTGGGCTCTTTGTTGCGGCGCTCGGGCTCTAGAGCACGTGGGCTCAATAGTTGCAGCGCTCAGGCTCTCTAATTGTGGCGTGCAGGCTCAGTAGTTGTGGCGCACCGGTTTAGTTGCCCCGCAGCATGTGGGATCTTAGTTCCCCAACCAGGGATTGAACCCCAGTTCCCTGCATTGGAAGGCAGATTCTTAACCACTGGACCACCAGGGAACTCCCAGAAATATCATTTTTAGATCAAGTGACTGGCAAATTTTAAAGATACTGATAATACCTAGGGTTGGTGAGGATGCAGGGAAAAAGACTAATCTCCCATGTATATCGTTGGGAGATTATAAAAGTATTTTTAGAAACTAATTTGGCGATATTAATAAAGAGTTTGCATATTTTATAAACCCTTTGAGTAATTCCACTTTTACGAATATGGCCTATGAAAATCCATGCACATTTGCCCAAAGATATGTGTGTAAAGCTGTTGACTGCAATACTCTTTGCAATAGTTAAAGACGTGGAAACAGCATAAATATTCATGAGTAAGTGAGTGTGTGAATCAAGTATGGTAACATCCACACCATGAAATACTACACTGCTGATAAATAAACCTCTATAAATTGACAGGAAAAGGCCTCCAAGACATATTAAGTGAAAAAAAAGCAAGTCACAAATTCATTCATAAAATATGACTTCTTATTTATTTAAGTACATACATATGTTCATAGTATTGGTAATTGCCGGTTCCTAAATAAAGCAATTACTACATGCTGAGCCCTATTGGGCGCTGTTCTAAGTGCTTTACATGTATTAACTCATTTAATCCTCACAATACAACTATATGGTAGGTATAAATTCCCATTTTATAGACAAGAAAACTGAGGCACAGAAGTTAAGTATCTTGCCCAAGGTCATATAACTAGTAAGGAGCAGAGCCAGGATTCAAACCCAGGCCCTGTGGCTTCAGAGTCTGTGCTCCTACCCACCATGCCACGTTGGCATTTCTTGAAAGTAAGCACAACAGAAAAGCACTGAATTCATATACACTAAGCTAGAGAAAGTCAAGGGAGTCAAGGGACTTTCAGTCCATATACTTCTATAGTGTTTTAAACTTCTGCAACAAACATGTATTTGTGTGACATTCCTATAATAAAATATATAAAATAAAGAGAAGGAAAGAAAGAGTACTAAACTTAGAGGTGGGATCTGAGTCCGACCCCTACTAATCCTTGAGCAAATCATTTTATTTCTCTGGGCAATTTTCCGTCTACAAAATGGGGGTAATAATACCTACCTTGCCTACACTTTAGGCAGGGTAGGTAGATGTGTAGGAACAGTGTGAAAAGTGCTTTGCAAACCATAAATCACTTCACAAAAGTAAGGCAGCATCAACTTCCCCAAGGAGCTCTGGAAAGACTGCAAGGGAGGAGAGTAGGGGAGACAAACTGTCTAAAAGAAGCCTATGAATAAATCTAGGGTTCTCTCTGGCACCTCATCCTCTAGAACCAGAGGATCCAGTCTGTAAGGCCACAGACTTCACCCCACAACCGCAAACCGTAGCCAAGAAGGAAAACCCAGGCCCCTCTCTGCTTGGTGCCGCTGGTTGTTTTCTGGGGCTGGAGTGACCCCAAGGCTGCGAGCAGGCTCCAGGAAGCTTTAGGAATACCCCCAAGATGTCTAGCAGGGTGGTCCCCACTGGGTGCTCTCTGAACAGCAAGATAGAAAAGGGAGCCATCTTCTCTAAGGAAAAAGGAACAGAGCTAATCACAAGGTAAGCAGTCTCTAACCTCATAAACATTCTTGGGGAGAAGCCCAGCCACCTTCAAATTACAGGCAGCCTCTCCACTCTGTTCAAACAAATCTCCAGCTGTGACTCACTCCTCAGAGCGGGGAGGGGGTAAACACATAGCTGAGGGCTTAGAGATCAAGACGCTAAGGAGGAGTGATATGGACATATATCAGGGAGGCCCCAGAGGTTCTCACATCACTGGCTCATGTGAATAGGGGAAAGAGCTATGGGAATATACGTTTCCCCAGCTCCCACTCCCCAGGCTGCTATGAGGGCCATGAGGACTGGATGGCAGGTGAGGATCAAGGGACTCCGAGAAGGAAGTAAGGGAAGTGGAAGATTGCCCCTGAGCTGGAAACCAGCATCCTTCATTTATCCTCTCCCTATAACCCCCTCCTCCACCATTTTGTCCCTCAATCCTGTTCCCTGGTCCCACCGGGAATGCACATGGTCTCTCAAGCTGCTACGGCAGCAGCCACCTCAACTTTCCCCTTCTGAGAAATGGGAATAGCCAGCACCTTGAAACAATGGTTCCCAAGAGGTCAGGATGAGGAAAGCCCCAATAAAGTCAAAGAGGCCAGATGCAGAGGTTGGGGGATGACCCTCTCTTGGCTGAGACTCCCAACCCACTCAGCTCACAGATCTCAGGCACCCTTGGTCCTGCCTTTCACAGGGTTCTCTAGGTCAGAGATGGCCCTTTTTTGGGGATGGCACAAAGAATCATTCCTGCTCCTCCCCACAGATTAACCAACAGAACAGATATTTGCTTTTTGTCTGGCTACCTGCCCAGAGGCATGGGCTGGACAAGCTCTATGCAGAGGGCTGACCAGGGTGACTGGGAGGTGACATGAGAAAAAGGGATTTAGGGTGGCACCCTAAATGGGGCAGCCCTCCTCATTCCCTGGATCCCTAACACAGGGACTCACCAGGGCCTGGAAGTGAGAGTGTGTACATAGAGGGAGGTGGGCTCCTGAACTCTCCACTCTGAGGAAGACACCCTTTTGCTCAGCCAATCTCCCTTCAAGAAACCCACCTAGTGCCCAGCCAGCCTGGAATTCCCAGTTCCCCAGCACCCTCTCCCCTCTCTAGTCTCTGATTACCTTGCTTTGTGATTTTTGCTTCTTTGCCTACAGGCCCTAGAAGACCATTTCCTCTTCTTACCCCTGTATTTTCTTCTCCTCTTCCTGCCCCTGCTGGCTAGGCTTAAATCTGGGCCAACAGCCTCCCTGGCACATACTTGTTCTCTCAACTAAACCTCCCCACCCCTAGGAGACAAAGGCGTTTCACAAGACTCTGCATCGTGACGCAAAGAGGCACATACCATAATTACCAGCAGGCGAGGAAGCCTGCCCCACCTGCTCTGAGCACGCGTGTGTGGAACCAAAACCATCTGCGTGCACACACCGCCCCACTACTCCCACCCGGGAGAAATATGGGCAAACTCTGGCGCCCAATGCCTGGTGACTGGGTAAGCCTCCTCACCCAGATCCTCCCACAGAGCCCAGGATTCCCCAAATTCCTGGCAGGCTTGGAGACATCAGCTGTAGTGCTCCTGAAGGTGAGAACTTGGCAATGAATGGGGGAGATGGAATGGGGTGAGGAGGAATTTATGGGCTGAGCTTGAGGCAGGTCTCATGAGTGGAAGGAACAGGCAGTCACCAAACTTGAATGGTTCCTCTGCCCAGGAGTTTCTTCCCCACCCAGGTATGACAGAGCCAGGGCTTCCACCGTTTTAGAATTCATTCATTCCTTTGGAGTAAGCATCAATGACTCCAGATGAATCCCCTTTTAAAATGCAAATATTCTGACCCAGCAATTCCAATCCTAGTTATTTCTTTCCAAGAGAAAGTAAAATGTAAGTCCACATAAAAACTTGTAAACAAATGTTCATAGCAGCATTAGTCACAATACACAAAAAGAAGAAACAACCCACTAATAAGGACCTACTGTCTAGCACAGGGAACTCTACTCAATACTCTGTAATGGGCTACATGGGAAAAGAATCTAAAACGAGTGGATATATGTATATGTATAACTGATTCACTTTGCTGTACACCTGAAACTAACACAACATTGTAAATCAACTATACTCCAATAAAAATTTTAAAAAAAAAGAAACAACCCCAAAGTCCACTAACATTTATTCATGATGAACATGTCATAATATATCCATACAATGGAATATTATTCAGCCATAAGAAGGAATGAAATACTGATTCATGTTACAACATGGATCAACCTTAAAAACAGGCTAATTGAAGGAAGCCAGTCACAAAGGATCACATATTATATGATTACCTTTAGATAAAATATCTAGAATAAGCAAATCATAGAGAAAGAAAGTAGACTGGTGGGATTTGGGGGGTGTTGGAAGAAAATGGGGAGTGACTGCTAATGGGTCAGGATTTCTTTCTGGGGTGATGAAAATATTCTAAAATCAGTTGTGCTGATGACTATACAACTGTGAATATACTAAAAACCAATGAACTGTATACTTTAAATGGGTGATATGTACAGTATATGAATTATATCTCAATAAAGCTGTTATAAAAAGAAATGAGGGGCTTCCCTGGTGGCGCAGTGGTTAAGAATCTGCCTGCCAATGCAGGGGACACAGGTTCGAGCCCTGGTCTGGGAAGATCCCACATGCCACGGAGCAACTGAGCCCGTGAGCCACAACTACTGAGCCTGCCCGTCTGGAGCCTGTGCTCCGCAACGGGAGAGGCCGCGATAGTGAGAGGCCTGCGCACCGCGATGAAGAGTGGCCCCCGCTCGCCGCAACTGGAGAAAGCCCTCGCACAGAAACGAAGACCCAACACAGCCAAAAATAAATTAAAAAAAAAAAAAGAAATGAGGCCCATAGTAAGCCTTCAGTAAATTACAGCTTTAGTTTTAAAAAAAAAGAGTCGGGCTCAGGAAAGACTTGGCATGTAACTAATGCAGCTTCTGAGGTCCTAAAGGAATGACACCTATTCCAGGGTAAAGACAAAGGTTCAGACTGCAACTGATATAAAATTTCAAATCCACTCAGGCATTGAGAGAACCTCTCTGGCCTAGACTGACCAATATAAAAAAAGGAGAGAGGACTGGTGGTGGGCGGGGGAGGGGAGAGCAAATATTCTAAGGAAGGGTAACACTGATAGGATACTTAAAGGGAATCACTTTATCAGAGTCCAGTGCATCATGGGATACCAGCTGTCTTGGCCATGATTTCAGAAAAAGGAGGAGGAGGAAAGGAGCCCAGAGTGGGATGCTAAAATATGAACCCTGACTATCACTCTAAGACAGTCTTGGCTGAGTTGGGACTAGCGAAGGTTACGCAGGTCTTCACTCTGGGTCTACCTATAGGTCCCTTTTAATCCTCAAGACCCTCCACTGGCAGAGGAAAGGGGAAAGGAACATGTAAGAGCAAACATCAACATAATGAGAAGGAGCAAACCTTGACCAGACCACAGAGTTCCCAGACTCTTTCTCCATCCCTTGACCAGGGGAAGATAAAACACTCTAGCCAGTAAGTAACAGAATATAACAACTAACATCTGAGCACCTACCATGTGCCAGGCATTGTGCTTAATATTTCATATGCATTCTTCACAACAACCTTATGAGAAGGGTGCAATTATTATCCTCATTTTACGGAGGAGGAAACTGAGACTGAAGAGATAAAGTAATTTACCAAAGTGATCTTGGGCAAAGCAAACACTGAAGCCCTGACTCTAGTCCACTGGGTCAGATTCCCAGAACCAGGCTCTTAACCACAATGTTATTAATAGAATCATAGTTTAGTCAAAAATTGTGATATACCAAAAATGGGCAGAAGACCTAAATAGACATTTCTCCAAAGTAGACATACAGATTACCAACAAACACATGAAAAGATGCTCAACATCACTAATCATTAGAGAAATGCAAATCAAAACCACAATAAGGTACCACCTCACACCAGTTAGAATGGGCATCATCAAAAAATTTACAAACGATAAATGCTGGAGACGGTATGGAGAAAAGGGAACCCTCCTGCACTGTGGGTGGGAATGTAAATTGATACAGCCACTATGGAGAACAGTATGGAGGTTCCTTAAAAAACTAAAAACAGAGCTACCATATGACCCAGCAATCACACTACTGGGCATATGCCCTGAGAAAACCGTAATTCAAAAAGATACATGTACCACAATGTTCACTGCAGCACTATTTACAATAGCCAGGACATGGAAGCAACCTAAATGTCCACTGACAGATGAAGGGATAAAGAAGATGTGGCACATATATACAATGGAATATTACTCAGCCATAAAAAGGAACAAAACTGAGTTATTTGTAATGAGGTGGATGGACCTAGAGTCCATACAGAGTGAAGTAAGTCAGAAAGAGAAAAACAAATACCGTATGCTAACACACATATATGGAATCTAAAAAAACGGTACTGATGAACCTAGTGGCAGGGCAGTAATAAAGATGCAGACGTAGAGAACGGACTTGAGGACACAGGGGGAAAGGGGAAGCTGGGATGAAGTGAGAGAGTAGCACTGACATATATACACTACCAAATGTAAAATGGACGGCTAGTGGGAAGCTGCTGCAGAGCACAGGGAGATCAGCTGGGTGCGCTGTGACCACCTAGAGGGGTGGGATAGGGAGAGTGGGAGGGAGGCTCAAGAGGGAGGAGATATGGGGATATATGTATATGTATAGCTGATTCACTTTGTTATAAAGCAGAAACTAACACAGCGTTGTAAAGCAATTATACTCCAATAACGATATTAAAAAAAATTGTGATATAATTTCTTTGGGAAGATGAGAGAAGGAAAGGGGAGCATGTAAGGAGTGGGAGTATAAACCTTCCTATAATTCCTACAATAGGAAGTCAATGATGTCTAAAACTGATAAATCATAAGCATACTATTTAGAAACATAGCAGCAAACACTAGAAAGAGCTAAACGAGTTAAAAGTGGTAACTTCCATGGGGCAGGCCTTGCGTAGGGAACTGCTTACAATTTTCTTTTAAAGGCCTTTTGATATTAATAGATCTTTTAAAAACCATACACATATATTCCTTTGATAAAAAATGATTAAAAAGGAAAAAGAAAGAAAATCAGAGATCATGCAAATCAAAGTCTACTGTTGCTCTTGCCACAGTTTCCATCCTCCTCCACTGATAACAGCACTTGGGTTTGGCTTTGGAGAATCTCCCTCCTTCACTGGGCAATCTGGTGGGCCTGTCAATCAAGGAACCCCAACATGCCCTGGCCAAGTGGGGGAAGGGGCCAGTGACACCCTCTTGGAATCTTGAGCAGAATGGCAAAAAGACCTAAAACAGCTGGATCCACTTCACCCAGAAGTAGAAACCCTCCATTAGTACCTTCCACTTACCCAGGCCCCAGGACTCCCTTGGTTTGGACTTTTTAAGCTCTCCCTTAAATCCTCTGAGTTGCCCATTTCCATCTAATAAATTCCTCTTTTGCTTAAGTTAGCTGGAGCCAGTCTCTGTTGCTTATAATAAGGGAACTTAATGGGAATGTCTAAAAAAAATGAGTTTGAGGTTAATCTGTGCTTTTATTTGCCACTACAGTGGCTTGCAAACTTTTTTGACCTAAAAAATACATTTTACATCACAATCAAATAAACACACACACACATATATATAATACGTATACACAGATATAACTGAAACAAAAGTTTTGCCAAAATGTCTACCCTAACACTCTGAGAGTGTTAATTCTATTTCTTTTTTTTAAAGACTTTATTGTTTTTAGAGCAGTTTTAGGTTTACAACAAAATTAGCAGAAAGGTACAGAAATTTCTCATATACCTCCCCACACACACGCATAGCCATTATCAATATCATTCACCAGAATGGTACTTTTTAACCAAAGATGAACATACATTGATACATCATAATCACCCAACATCCACAGATCACCTTAGGGTTCACTCTAATGAAGTGAATGGTGCTGCACGTTCTATGGGTTTGGACAAAGGTATAATGACATATATTCATCGTTATAATATCATACAAAGCATTTTCACTGCCCTAAAAAACTTCTGTACTCTGTGCATTCATCTCCCCTCTCCCCGCAGACTCCTGGCATCCATTCATCTTTTTACTGTCTCCATAGTTTTACCTTTTCCAGAATGGCATATAGTTGGAATCTCTTTCTTTTTTTTTTTTTTAAATAGATTTATTTATTTATTTTTGGCTGCGTTGGGTCTTCGTTGCTGCCTGCGGGCTTTCTCTAGTTGCAGCGAGCGGGGGCTGCTCTTCGTTGCGGTGCGCGGGCTTCTCATTGCAGTGGCCTCTCGTTGCGGAGCACGGGCTCTAGGCGCGCGGGCTTCAATAGCTGTGGCGCGTGGGCTCAGTAGTTGTGGCTTGTGGGCTCTAGAGCGCAGGCTAAGTAGTTGTGGCACACGGGCTTAGCTGCTCCGCGACATGTGGGATCTTCCCGGACCAGGGCTCGAACCCGCGTCCCCTGCATTGGCAGGCGGATTCTTAACCACTGCGCCACCAAGGAAGCCCTCTTTCTTTCTTTTTGAAAAGAGAGTTCAAAGCCTTTATGACTATAAGACCACTCATGGCCCACCCATGCATGGACTAGACAGGATCTAAAGGACAAACTCTTCTAATACTGCAACTTTTCATCTAATATTGAGCCCTGTCCCACTGGTCCTGCCCAGTGGAGGTACAGGGGGACATGTGTAGGGTATTTGTTCATAGGAAGGCCACAAGTTTTGTGCCCCTTGTTACAATGATTCCTGTTGGGTGTGTTGTAAACAGAGGAACCATTTCTTCAGGCCTCCTGCTCTAAGCACATCTATTTCTTTTTTAACGCTGGTTCTGACCCACTAAGTTGATCTCAGTGATTATGTGATTATGATCAGCAGTTTGAAAAAAAAACACTGGCTCCCTATACCTGCCGCATCTGCCTCCAACAATAAAAGCAACCCAGAGAATGAATTAGCCATATTTCCATGTCCATGTGTAGTGCACTGAGGCATATGGCCTGGCTGGTGGAGAAATGCCAACACAGTCCCAGGGTCCTGACATTCACTAGGACACACCAGACAGTTAAACTGTCTATGCTGCGGACACCAGAAGAAACATCTGTTCATTTATTTATTCACTCACTCACTTTACACATGCACTGAGCACTCCTTCAATGGTGTGAATATACAAGAGATTCCTGGGGACTGTCCAGAGCCATAAATTCTATCTGCAGGATGGCTCAGAGGAGAGGAATCCAGGGAAAAGCTTGTCTCCTGACTGATCGATTGTTCACGATCTCCTCCCCTTCCTTAAGAGCTCAGGAATGTCTCTAACACCAGATCTCAGCAATAGTTATGTCATTCCCACCTTTGAAGTCAAATAACTCTCAAGCCCAGCTTAGAAAGAAGGGATAAAAGGGAATTTCTGTCTCCCCCTCATTCTAGAGGTCTCTGATAAGCTTCAAACTAATCTATGGCTGGAAATTGTCTGAATTCCTTGCTATTTTTCAATCCACTATTTTCCCCCGCCAGACAAGCAGTAAAACATCAAGTGATAGAAGAGAGTGTCAATTCATTCTCAACACTGCCAATGCCTTAGACTTAAGACTTTTCTGGATCTCTTTTCTACAGCAAGCAAAAAGAAGCCCAAACACCCCTCTCCTTTATTTCCGTCATACCCCGTTCCCTGCCTCAACCATCCCAAGACAGTGAGCAAGCTCATGGAGTAAGACTTGGGGCTAACACAATAGAGGATGGATTTTTTCCATCTACTGAAGATGAGGGATGGAGGTACTGGGGTTGGGCAGTAGCAAGACCTGAATTGTAATGTGGTAGAAACTCTCACAGCCTGGGCAGAAACAGAGAGGGGACTGTGAACAGAATTAAGTGATCATCTATACCCTAAACTTGAAATGAGAAACTATTCAACAAATATTCTTTGAAGAGCCATAATTCAGGTGCACATGGGTTAGCTCTATCTCAAGGGCATGCTGAGAGAGGAAGAGGGGAAGGGAATCAGAATTGGAGTGGAGTGGGGGAAAGGGAGGCATACAAACGCCCCATCACCTTGTCTCCCATTTCATTCTCCCCCCACAATAGCTTGGAAATTGATGAAATAATACACACCCATTCTGGGTTAAGTTCCCCAGCAGACCTAGAAACACTCAGCCACAAGTTACCCTCCTCTGCCTCTGGAGAGGAAGAATCCTACGGTCTGCTGGGGTGGGGAGGAGACCAGGTACTGGGAGCCAAGGGAGTAAGGGGAGCTGGGCAGATCGGTTAGCCCTGGAGCAGATGGGTTAGCACTCCTCTCTCCCCCACTCATTCCGTCCAGAAGCTCTCGCGTGTAAGTCACTTCCCTCCCCTTCTCAGCCCAGGTTCTGGCATCCCCTCCATCCACTTGCCCCGGGCTTGAAGGCTGGAGACGGAAGCAAAACCAACAACACGTCTCAGGAAGCTATCAGTTAGCCGATGGGGGGAGGGGAGCAGGAGACCCTCCATGGGGGAAAGAGGAGAAATCCTCTTTCAGCAGAGAGATGGCCCCCAAGCAGACAGCCCTATACCCCCTAGCGAAAGATAAGAGTCCCTGGCCAATCTCAGCGTACCTGGAGTTCTACCGCCCCCACCCTCCAGTCCAATCCCTAGGATTTCACTCTCTACCCTTTGTCTTGCTACTGCTCACCCAAAGCCCCATGAAGTTCTTTGAAGGGCCCCTGAGGTCACCAGGACCCACAGAAAAGCCTAATCCCCCTCGTTGGGAACCAAAGTCCAAAAGAGCACAGGGATCCCGTCCCTGGAGCTCATTCTCCTACGACGCAATCTAGCGGCGCACAGGACGCCTGAGCAGCGCGCACCCGGAGACCCGCGCTCAGTTCCGGGCAGGAGCCGCAGTGTCCTCCCAAAGGACAGGGACGCCCCTTGTCCTCGAGCCTCAAAACAGTCTTCATCCCGCAACTCCCCAGGATTCCACCGCCCGCCGCGAAGCGGCAGAAAAAGAGAAGCGCCGCGAGGAGCTGACCGCACCGAGCGCTGCACCAGGTGATGTCAGCAAACTCCTCGCTGGGCACTGGAAGGGCGGAATTAGAAACCGAGAATACCGCGCGAGGGAGGCGGTGCGGACGCTTTTTCTTACCGCGGTCTGCCCCTCCGGGTGCACATCCACCAATGTACACCAGCTATGCGTCCCGTTCATCTTCTGCTGGGGTAGCAGCTAGGACCCCAACGCTGGGCCCTGCTGTCCGGCTTCTCCTAGACTGGCGCCCTCCGAACCTTCCCTTGTATAAGCGCGTCAGGGACTGAGGCACGATAGGACACACCCCTAGGACGCCGTTCGCCAACGAGCGAGCAAAGGGATGAAGTGGGCGTGGCCTAGACTTTTCAGGGCACGCCCGTCTGCGCTCTCTCAGATTTACCTAAAGGTGGGGCTTGGGAGCTGTTTATCTGCTTAACTGAAGTTTTGCCTAGCGTTATGTATGGTTGTACCTCAAACATTAGTCTTGCCCTCCCCTTTCAACTCCAAGACCAGTATTGGTAAGACAGAATCACCCTGCCTGCCCCTAGAGGATGAGGAGTTCGAAAAAAGCTTCCATGCATTCTCCTCTCCCTATACATAGGCCAGCCTGTAGGCTTTGTGGAGCTGAGCAAACATTTCCTCCACTGTACAGGCTCCCAAGACCAGCTCACTCAGACTGGCCTAAGCCAGTCTGGCAGGTGCCCTTCCCTGGCAGGAAGCCCAGGACAAAGGCAAAGCCAGCTCGGCTCTGGGTGGGGCTTGTTTTGCAGAAGCTATTATACCAAAGCTGCCCTTATATGGATGGGAGAGGCGGGACACATTGCCTTAAAAGGAATTTGCATTCTTGAGAAGGAATGAACCTCAACTTCTCCAGTGGTATTTGTTCTCTAAGCCCAGGTTAGCATCTTAAGGGCCTAGAATAGAGGATGGCCAAGCAGGACCTTGGAGCCCTTCCAGCCCAACTGCTCTCAGCAGGTGGCTTCTCCACTGGGCTATGGTCCACATGGACACCAGACAAGAAGAGGCCTGACCCACTCTTGAGTGGGCAAAACCCCTAAATCTGGCAATAGGCTCTGGTGAACAGCTAGCTCCTTCTTCAAGGCAACACAAGGGCAGGGATGACAGAAACTTCCCCACCTCCCATGTAGGGACTGGGTCCCATGCCTGGTAAGAATGGATGGGTATCTTTGCACCTGGGAGGTGCATGCTTGGGCTATCCCTATGCCCCAAAGGAATAAAACCCGTTTCTGGTCTGTCTCCTTTAACCCTCAAAGAAGGCATTTACTTGCCTTGCTATTCCCAGAAGTTTCCTCAGGAAAGAATGGAGCTGCTATAAACACTTCTCGGCTCCCTAAGTTCCATCTGATCCGTTGTAAAAGGCCTCTAAAAGTGAGGTGAAGAAAACCCCAGCTTCAGCCTCTAAGCGGTACAGTAAAATGGTTTCTTCATAAAATTTAGACCTCCAAATAAGTCAGGAAAAAGAATGAGAAGACAAGTCAAGGATTTCAGTATAGATATACAATTTTAATATTTAATTTAAAATAAATTCAATGCTGGATTGGATTGGGAGATAATGTATGATTTGCAGAATAAAGGAAATTTTTTTTAATCATGAAATTACAAGTCATTTGTGAGAACAGGCTTCTCCCTCCTCTAGGCTTCTTACAGAGTCTGCTTAGAAAATAAGAGAGGTGAATCATCTCCCTTACCTCCTCCTACCAGAACGTGGCTCTCCCCAAATCCCAAAGGAGGAATAAGTCCACCATTGCCTCTTCCCATTTCTACCAAGAGTCGGCCTCTAGCCCCTCTGTATCAGATCCAAGCTCCTGAGATAATGAGGGTCCCTCAGTTCCCTACTGAGTTTGGGCACGTCTGATCAGAGAAACCACAAGTTAAGGCCCCGGAGACCAAAACCTTTGCTTTTCAAACTTGCGTAGACAGTTGTCAGGGTTCCCAGGTGCAACCGTCTTATAAGCACATCCATAGTCACAGAGGGAGAGGAGGAAGGATGGAAACCCTGAGCAGAAGCAGCCCCACCACCTTATCACGGCCCTCCCAAAGTCCCCTCACAGGGCTTCATAGGCAGGGAAGCCGGTAGGTCTCTCGACCAGTCATTGGAGCAGCAGGGAAGGCAGAGGGCCCCGGTTGGGGAAAGGGTGGGCCTTGGAGAGGTATGAATGTGCAGGTAATAAAAGGCAAGAAGAGCATCCTTATCTCCTCACCCCACCTAAGGCACTGAGAAGAAAGAAGGAACATAGAAACGGTAAAGACGGGAAGAGGAGGAGAAAGGGTCCCTTGGATCCTGGCTTGGGGAAGACAAAAAATACAGGAATGGAGACAGGTGGGGACTACCACATGGGCCCCATGACTGTGCAAAGAAGAGCCTCTGAGAAGTGGGTAGAGCCACGCCAGCATGTCCATTACCCATAATGTTCCCCTTACCCTGCTCCAGAATGGGAAGGAAATGAGTTGCAGGAGTCAAGGGGGCAGAATCACATAGGGTATTTCCCTGAGCCTGGGGTTAAGGGCTAAAGAAATAAAGCTTTATATACATGGCAATTTCTATCCCTTCCTATCCTGCTCAATCCCCCTCAGCCTATATGCTGACCAACCTACTGCTGTGAGGGAGCAGAGGAGGGGGTCGGCACTTAAGGAGGGGGCTCAGTTGGCCTAAAATGCCCACTCCTCCAGAGGAAAGGGAAAGTCCGTCTACCGGCTTAGCGCTGATGCCTTTTTTATCACCATCACTCACACCCCTCCCTGTCTTAGGTCTGAATAACTGGGTCTCCCACAGGGATGAGGAATCTGAGGCTGGGCAGAGCAGAGCAGGACTGGCCAGGATAGGCCTCAAGTGTGGTTCATGGGCCCTTGTGGACCACGAGCTAACAGGAGCTAGTCTGCAGGTTGCTCTCCGTAAGCAGTGAGGCGATGGAGGAAGGATCGTAGACACTGTCAAATTCCTCATCTGAGCTCAGCCCTTCATGTTGGAGAGTTGACTCAGCAGCTGAGCGGGAAGTTTTGCGCCTAAGTCAAAGAGGAATACTGGTCAGGGAAGGAGACAGAAAGATTTAAACAGCCTCCCTTTTCATGCTAAGGAAACTCCCAGTTCTCCTAAGGCCTAAAGCTACTCACAAGATTCCCCCACTAATTAGAGATACAGGGAGATGGGGTACAGGATGGGGACTGAGATACTAAAAGACAATCATACTGGCTTTCATCCAGGAATGAGTGCCTGCGAAGTCCCTTCTTAGAGATCCTCCTCCCCATCCAGTTCAGGAGAGCCCATTCCCTTATTGTTCTGCTATCCCGATGGAACAGGGGGCAGAAGAGCAGCCCGTACCAGGAGTCCTTCTCTAGGACTTTGATCCGGGCCTGGAGCTGTTCATTGACTTCATGCTGTTCCTCCACCTCACGCTGGGCCTTCTTCCTCAGGCCATCCAGTCGCTCAATTTCCTCTTCGGCTTCATCCACCTGCCGCTTCAAAGCCTTCACCCTCAGGCTTAGCTAGGCAGGATACCAAGTCCCCACATTAGAAAAGGAGCTGCTGCTACGGTGGCCCGGGATCCTCCCCTGCAGCAATCTTGACAAGGTATATACAGTTGCCCCTAGCAAAATGCTGAGACCGCGGGCGAGTACCCTAACCTCTTAGGTTTGTCTTGGGGATTAAATAAGTTAATACATCACTTAGAAAGAGAGCCTAGCACATCATAAATGCTCGATACCCATGCTTACTACGACTGCTCCAATCTAGTCCTTTCACTCTAGTCTCTCTGACCTTATAGAAGGAAAGTCTAAGTTTAGAAGACATATGAGATGGGCCCTCTCTTGGCCTTCAAGCAAATGCATAGTATATACTCGCCATATGGTTGCCTGGCCCTAGCTGCCATCCTTACCTGGTCTTTCTGGTCATTCACATGCTGTCGTTCATCATCAATCTGGATGGACAGCTCTTTAACTCTCCGCTCCAGTTTTCGGTTGGTGGACTGCAGAACTGTCTTCTCCCTAAAAGGGTGGGGTAGGGGGATGTCTATGGCTGTTGTCATTTCTAAAGAAACTCCTACTTGGCCCCATACTGCCTCCAAGAACTCCAAGGGCTCAGCCACGAGCCCAACCATTAGACTGGGGAGGACCCAGGGCAGATCCAAAGAACCAGGTAGATAGAGGTCATTCACATTTCGAATTTCTGCAACTCTCTCTTCTCCCTATCAAGAGAAGAGGCCTCCCAAAAGATCAAGCCAGGTTGGCCATGTCTGAAGCAGAAGATGGAGGGACACCAGAGGAGAAAAGCCCAGAGGGAGAGACAGAGGATGGGCTCATGTCACCTCTCTTCAGCCTGCAGCCGCTCCTGCAACTCCCGATTCTGGGACTCAAGCTGAGAGAGGCTGGCGCTGGGCTTCTGGAAGCCTTCTGAGCTGGCCAGCCGGCTCTTCAAGTCCTTGTTCTGAGAGGGACAGGAAGCCTCCTTGGTTAGCACTCAACCTGCGATTTCTTCCATGGTCATTTTACCCGCTTCCTGAGGCCTATCCCCAAGACTCCCCCCCCTCCCCCTCACCTGTCGCTCCAAGGAGATTTTGTCACACTCCAGGTCCTGCCGAGCAGACCTCTCCTGCATGAGCTCTGTCCTCAGCTGGTCCACCTAGGGGGGATGGGCCAGAGGAACCAGACTTAGGGAGGACTAATGATGAACCAGCAAGTTGACCCAAGTGGGGCAGAGTAGCTGGAGGGTGCTCTCTGAATCCCCCAAATTCCCAGGCAACTGAGAAATCACAGCCTACTCAGATGGGAGGGGCCACAGAATTTAAACAGGGCCTCCTCAGTCTCACCAGGAACTAACGTCCCTTCTGAATGGAAGCGGCCCAGACTCAGATCCGCAGCCCAGGCCACCAGGATTCCTTCCTCCATTCAAACTCCCGGCTTCTTTCCACCTGAGGAAACCCGCCAACCCCTCCCGAAAGCAGATGAGACCCTGCAGTAGAGCCGGCCACGCACCGATTCTGCAGCCAGAACTCCATATATGAAAGATGGGAAGGTAGGTTTGTTTTTGAAAGGGCCAAGAGGTTCTGTCGTCGGGGTAGACACGGATAAGGCATAAGGAAGGGGTTACCTGGTCCCGACCACGATTCATCCGTTCCGTCAGCAGCTCCACAGTGCTCCTCTCCTCATCTAACTCCACCTCCAGCCGTGAGACTTTTTCCTGTGGCAGAGGGCCAACAGGTTAATTCTGCCCCAAATGCTGGACACCAGAACGTCAAACTCTGATCAGAAGCTTCTCAGACACCAGCCTCCACAGGTTCTTCTCTCTCCCACATCCCAGAACCCATTGGTCCCTGCCCCTGCCCAGAGCCACCACGGAGCTAGCGCCCTCTGCTGCCCAAGTGAGGCATCAAGGGGAAGGGGTGGGCCCGCTCTGACCTTGGCCCCTTGGCAGGATGACAAACCCCACAGTCTATTTCTCACTGGCGCAGCCCTATTTCCCAAATGGGAAAATAGAGAGAAACCCAAGTGCCCAGGCCAAGGCTGAGATAAAGAGAGTCAGAAACTGAAGCATCAGGGTACAGACTGGGGAAGCAAATTCGAGTCAGGCAGTACCATGTAGAGGCTAAGACAAGACTGCCTGGATTTAAAACTCAGATCGACCGCTTCCTAGCAAAGGGGCCACGGACAAGTTGCTTAGCCTCTCTGTGTCTCAGTTTTCCTCATCTATAAAATGGGGAAAACAAGCCTACGCATGCCATATGGTTATTCTCAGGATTAAATAATTCTTAAGTACCTGGCACACAGCACAGTATGTAAGTGTTTGCTGCTGCCGCTGCTGCTCTTATTACTGTTGTTGTTGTTATTGCCAAATATAGCAAACTGAAGACCACTGTTGACTCTAAAGGGGAGAAGCCACTGCTCAGCTCCAGCCAACTGTTGCCATGCGGACAACTCAGGATTCAAAGCCCAGCGTTATTATATTTTCCAAATGTATAAAAAAAGCCAGAAATCCAAAATTTTATGTGACATCTATAAATTTCTAAACAGTGGCAATTAATTCAAAGTTGTTTACAACACTGCAGTCAAACAAACCCCATCAGCTGTCGGCTGCCAGTTTCCTATCCCAGAGGCTGGAGTGTCCTGGCTCTTTTCCCCACAGAAGTCCCACCTGTGCCAGGATCCACACCCCCTCACGTTCCCCATCCCACCCACCACCCGTCACCCCCTCACTGTCCTCACCTCAAGGCCCTTGAGCTGACGGCTCCTGTCATCCTGGGAGCGTTTTTTGTTCTCTGCCTCTTGCTCCAGCCCCTGCAGTCGCTGGACCAGCAGCTCTTTGTCCAGCCGGGCAGAGTCCCGCTCAGCCTGGGATGCCTGCAGGCCCTGCCGCAGCCTCTGAGTCTGGTCAGAAGAGAAAAATGCAGCAGCTCAGATAAGGTAAGATGGGGGTTGAAGGGTGGGAGCAGTCCACCCCGTGGGGGAAAATTCTTCAACTCTGACATTCTTTAGAATTGCCAGAGCACGGTGATGATAAAAAGACTTGACTTTTAGCCCATATTCTTTATCGTCTTAAAATTCTCTACACAAGTTTAAATCACCTGAGGAGTTTTTAGACGACTGATCCTGGATCCAAGCCCCAAGGGTTTATGATTTAAGTGTACAGGAGGCATCTTGGGTGTTGAGATCTTAAAAATCTCCCCAGGTGACCCTAATGTGCAGCAGAGTTTGAAAATCACTGCTGTGCAGACAGTGCATCCTCTACTGTCTCTGCCTACAGTGGACAACTCCCCCCGCCCTCCCCCACCGAAGTGATGAGACCTAAACCCAGGTCCCAGGATCCCCTGGTCACAGGTTAAGAGGTAATGACCTTCAAACCAAGGACGTTGGGACTCCTGCCATTTAGGCTCCTACCTCATCCTGAAGCCGGCTTAGCCCTCCAGCGGTCTTCTCAGCCTCACTGGCCCACTCCTTGGCCTGGCGCTGGGCATCTGCCACCTCCCGCCGGGCCTTTTCCTTGTAATCCTCCATCTGGGCCTGGAGCTGCTGCAGGGCTTGCTTAGAGTCATCCCCAATCTGCTCCAGCTGAGACACAGAGAAAAGAGATTTTTCAGCACTGCATCTCTTTAACGGATGCCTCTCTCCCTTCTCTGGGCCCAGACTCCCAAGACACTCCCAGAGCCTCCTTCCTGCCAACGTAGCCCTCTCTTGCTCTTTCCTGGACCTAGGTCCCTAGTATGGCTGGGAGTAATATATAGATTTCCTGGGTTCAAATCCTGGCTCTACCACTTATTAGCTGTGTGACCATAGGCAAGTTATTTACCCTCTCTGGGTCTCAGTTCTCCATCTGTAAAATGGGATAATAACAGTGCACCTACATCACAAGGTTGTTGTGAGAATTATGTTAATTAATTACGTAAAGTACTTACAATAGTGCCTGATACAAAGTAAACCTTAAATGACCATATTTCAGCAAACCCAAGATACCAATGATTATTACAAAGAAAAAGAAAAATTTGCCAATTGAACTATAACATACCGTCAATTATAAGACACAAATCAATTTCAGAGACAATATAATGTACATTTTAGAATTGATGAAATATATTAGGTGTTTGCTCCGGTTTAATAAATAAAAGATTAGGAGGAGAACCTTACCTGAGAAAAAGCAATTTATCTCCTTTTCTTCCTTTCTCCTTCCCTCCCCCAAATATAAAATTCTACCAATGAAAATTCCTGTTTTTAGGTCTTACAGACGTCTAAGGAGGGATTATAGGCCTTTTACCTTCCCCTAAATATAAAACTCTACCAACGAAGATTCTTATGTTTAGGTGTTACAGACTTCTAAGAGGAACTCCAGGAGACATTCTCCAAGGATCAAGATCATAAGGGAATGGGGTGTAGGGGGAGGTCAAGAACACTGAGGGGAAGTAGGAAGGATGCCACCCTGCAGATGCAGACTTGGCCTCCCCAACAATGAACTTGAGGAAAGCAAACACCACACGTTGTGACCCCGCTCCCTCCCCTGTCCCTCCGCCCCAGGCAAGCTTCTGTATGAGCTGAGCCTCTTCCTGAGCCCAGGCCACCCTGCGCCCCACCTCCTTGTTCAGCCGGTCCACAGTCCTGTCCAGCAAGCGCTTCTGCTCCTCCAGCTCAGCCTTGCTGCGCCGGAGCGCCTCCCGCTGCTTCCCCTCCTCCTCCAGGGCCCGGTTCAGAGCCTGCTGCTCCTGTCCCAGGCGGGCCAGCCCCCGCTGGGCCTCTTCCAGCCGTGCCTCCAGTGCCCGCTTGGCTGCTGCCAGGCTCCCCTCCTCTTCCTGAGCTGTGTTCAGGGCCTCCTCTAGCCGCTGTTTCTCTGCCTGGGAGTGGGGAAGGTGAGGGACGTTGGACTGAGAGGATGCAAAGCTTGGGCTCAAGCCATTTGGAGGTGAGTAGGTGGGAGGGAGAAGGAAGAGATATTTATGAAAAAGGTGGGTAATGAAAACAGGCTCAGAGGAACCAGCAAAGATCAGAGAACATGCAAAGAGTTGGAAATGGACAAAAATACAAGTGCAAGGGCTGAGACATTCACACTAAAGCACACTCCAGGAAGTAAACCCAAGGTTAACAGAGGACTAGGGAGGCAAACAGAAGCACACTACAGGCAAAATCAAAGTGATGGCTGAGTATTTAGCCAGGGATGAGAGGAGAGAGGGCCAGGAGGAAGCCAACAATGTCAGCAAAAGCACTGACCTCTAACCGCTGCACCTTGTCCCGCAGCCGAGCCTCTGCCACTTCCCCACCCTCCGCCAAGCCTCGTGCCTCCTTCAGCTGCTGCTCCAGACCCAGGATGCGCCGTCGGAATTCATCATTTTCCTCCTGGGTCTCCCGAAGCGTCGTTTCCACTGCTGTCCGACGCTGCCCCAGCACTGCCACTTCTGCCTCTGCTGCCATCTGAGCCTGAGGCCGGTTCAGGGAGAGGTGGCTCAGACCCCAGGGCTCGAGGTCATTGACGACTCCCAGGAAAGCCACCCCAAAGAGAGCGCACACGAACCCAGGTGTGAAGAGGGGTAGTGCCACCAGCCAGAGGCTTCCCTGAGAATCCCACCCCTCTAGAGATGCAATGGGTGTCACCAGGTACAGCCCAACCTCCCCCTGCCACATCCTGGCTACTTTTAACCACACACCTAGGACCAAGGTATTTGGTCTATACATACCCATGATAGGTAATTTTCCACGCCCTCTGGCTCCTCAGCCCTCCAGACCCCTCAGCCTCCACCTCCTAAGCCCTGTGCCCACTCCCCTTGCCTTGGAAGCCTCTTCACAGTCTTGTCTCAGTTGCTGGAGGGTCTTTTGTAGCTGGAGGTTCTGCTGTTCCAGCCCCCAGCCTCGTTCAGCCTCTACCCTCAGCTGCTTCTCCAATTCCCGCTCCCGGTGTCGCCCAGTCACCTCCTGGCTCTGCTGCTCTGCCTGCAGCTCCTTAAGTTCCTCCTGTGTCCGGCGCAGCTCCTAGAAGGGAAGGGAAATGGTGACAGGGCAGAGAGAGCCAGCCTGGGATAACAGAAAGTGGAGAAACTGAAACTCTCTTACACTGCTGGTGAGAATGTGAAATGGTATGGCCACTTTGGAAAACAATTTGGCAATGTCTCAAAAAGTTAACCATAAAGTTACCATATGACCTAGCAATTCTACTCCTAGGTATATACCCAAGAGAACTGTATAAACATATGTTCACAAAAAACTTGTAAGTGAATGTTCATAGCAGCATTATTCATTACAGCTAAATACAGAAATGACCCAAATATCCATCAGCTGATGAACAGATAAAAAATGTGGTATATCCATGTAGTGGAATATTATTCAGCCATAAAAAGTAATTAAGTACTGATACTTGCTACAACATGGATAAACCTTGAAAAACATTATGCTAGGTGAAAGAAGCCAGACACGAAAGGCCACATATTATAGGAGTCTAATTATATGAAATGTCCAGAATAGGCAAATCCATAGAGAGAGAAAGTAGATTAGTGGCTGCCAGGAGTGGGGAGGGTGACTGCAAATGGATACGGGGTTCTTTTTTGGGGTGATGAAAATGTTCTATAATTAGATAGTGGTGATGGTGTTGGTTGTACAACTCTGTGAGTACACAAAACCCCACAAAGTAAATTGTATACTTTAAAAGGGTGAATTTTATGGTATGTGAACTAAATATCCATTAAAAAAAATTACATGGAGTGAGAACAGATGAGGGTATGCATAAAACAGGATTGGCTATTTTTTTTAAATGTTGAAAACCAAAATATGTGACACAATAAATATTGGTGCTGCTCTGATTTCTTTTTTAAAAAATTAAAATATGATTTCTCATTCTAATTCTTTATCTATTAGCTACTTCTGAAATTCAGAAAGTATAATTAGGCTGAAAGGTTATATGTATATAGTGAGTCTTCAGTGTAAGACACTAACATACTAATTACAAAGAAAAAGAGGGGACTTCCCTGGCGGTCCAGCAGTTGGGACTCCACGCTTCCACCACAGGGGGTGAGGGTTCGATCCCTGGTCGGGGAACTAGGATCCCACATGAGGTGCAATGCGGCCAAAAATAAATAAATTTTTTAAAAAATTTTTAAATAAAGAAAAAAAAGAAAAAGAAAAATAGCACAGTGTATGGTCTACAGTGGACTGGGTTAGTCTATTTTCCTAATGTATAGCTTATTGATTGATTAAATACTTAATAAAATTAGCTTAATATATGAGATAAATGAAACACTAGTTATTATTCTTTTGCTTTTTAGCTTTACCCAGCATAATAAGTCAACTGAGATTGTCCAGAGGAATGTCCAAGTTCACTATGTCAGCTAATATAGTTAACAGACTTCAGACTATCCTTGATATTTGTTAACTTAAAAACAGTATAGTAAAAATTAGGAGTACTTTTGATTTCACAACCACCAAAGTATGTTTGGTTAACATTTATTATTTTTTCTCCACCAAATATTTTGCATAAGCTCAGGCTTTTATTTATCTGGAAAATCATCATTCAGAGCTATATTTCTTTACTCATTTAAAAATATGATTACCTTGATTACAATTAGGTAGTCTTATAGTAAAAGCATGATAAACAAGAATTGATTAATTAATACTTGTTTACTGAGCACCTACTACATATCCAGCATAGCAAATGAAAGAATATAAACCCAGAAGGATTCTCAGGAGGCCACAAATGCCAGTTCCCTATGATTAATGAAAATATTTTCTAATTTTCAAATCATCTGAAATAATTCACTGCTTTCTTTTCCTTCATAAACTGATACCAGGAATATGAAGAAATTATTTATGTGTTCACTTCAATTTTATGACCTTATTATTCATAAAATATCCATGCATGATAAAACATTTAGCTACCTGTGTCTAGATTCTATACTCTCTAAGCAGCCTTCAAATTACAATTTGGCTTCCCATGTAAGTCAGCTGGCCATGCCACTGCAAGTGTTCTAGTCCATGTGACAACACTACTCATCGTAAGTTAATAAACTGGCATTCTAACTATAAATGTTTGTTTCATAAGTGTAGTTAATGAGTCCCCTCTGAGAGACAGAGCAACTCTTGCTATGCTGACCAAATTAGGTTTCCAAGCTTGCAAAAATGACCCTGGAGTTTCACAAATCCACCTCAATGCTGCTACCCATGAGGTCTCTTGGGAGGCAGCCAGCAGCCTCTGGCTATAACCCAACCTGGTCACCGAGAGCCCTTTCCATTAGAAACTTCTATACTGAATGAGGAGACCAGTCCTGCTCGAGTGTGTGCTGGGAAGAGATAAGGCTGAGCAGGCAGGATGAAGCCTGAAAACCAAGCACACGGGAGACAGCCACACACGTGTGGAGGCCCTCGTGGATAGGTGAGGCAGATGCCCATCACCCCGACCTGCCCTATTGCCCCCCAACTCCCAAGTACCTTCCTGAGCTCCTCCACCTGGCGAGTATCTCCAGCACCAGCTCGGGCCTGCCCTAATTCCCTCTGCAAGACCTCCATCTTCTCCGCAAGTTCTTCTTCCATCTCCTCCTTCTCCATCCGCAGCTGCAGGAGTCTGAGCCCAGAAAGGTGAAATAAAAGGGAAAGGGAACAGGGTGAGGCCGCCTGCCTGGAAGAGGTTAGCAGGACAATGAAAACCACCTCCCTGGAGGCCGTACACTGGGCAACCACCCTCAGGAGGGCGGAAGGTGGGGATGCAGAAGGGCATTTTGAGAAAAGGGAAAGGAAGGAGCACAACACTGGCAGAAAAGAGGGGGGATATAAGAATCACGGATAAGCATCCTGGGGGGCAGTGTCCTTACTCTTGCTTGGTGGCTCTAAGCTCCTCCTTGTTCTTCTGAAACATGTTCTGCCAATGCCCTGTCTCCTCTGAGGTCTCCTCCAGCTCCCTCTGCAGCTCCCGCACCAGGGCTGACATCTTCTGCCTCTCAGCCTCCAATGCTGCGTGATCCTAGGGAAGGGGAGAGTCAGGGGCCAGGAGGCTCAGAGGGAAGAGCTCACTCTAAACCAAAGTGTGAGTGTGTAGAAGGGGAGGCTCAGGTCCAGAGGCACCATGCCCACTGCACACCCTGACACCCGGGGTACCTGGTGCAATGCTAGCAGAAGGCTCTCTTCCCAAGACACAGTCTGCCCCTCTGTCATCTACAGGAAGCCTCCCCCAGTTATTTCCCCATGGGACTTCTGTCACAGATCCTCATGGGACTTCTGGCCTGCACTCCTTCCCTCTGCCCTTGTAGGTTTCCTGAGCAAGGTTTTCATTACATCTCACATGTGTCTTTTAGGGGGAGTTCCGGTTATGACCATGAAAAAACCCCCAAATACCAAGACCTCAAGGCAGCCCCCTTCCCTGGGGGCGCTCTCTTTTCCCAGCCCTGCTCTTGTCACGTGCCTGGGTTGCATCCTGCATGCTCCGGCGAAGCTGCTCTGCGTCCCGCTGGTACTGCTGCCGCACGTGCTCTACCTCCTGGTCACGGGAGGCCACCTCCTCCTTCAGGGCGCCCTTCAGTGCTGTCAGCTCCCGCTCCCGCAGCCTCAGATGCTCCTCTACCCGCTGCTTCCCCTCTAAGACCTCTTCCAGAAGCTCCCGGGTCTCTACCAGGTCCTGGGGAAAGTGAAGGTGGAAGTACAGAGGTGATCAAATTAGGATCCACCTGTCCATTCATTCATCCAGTCAATCAAAAATATTTATTGAGCACCTCCTATCTGTTAGGCATGGTACCAGGTGCTCTCTGCCCTCTAAGATGCCCTGTTAGGATAAAGGAAATCTACCATTCTGGGCTCTAGTGCCACCCCGCCATTGAGTCGGCCTGAAAGCACCCTAAGGGATACCTGTAATCAGCTACCTACTCCCCATACTTTAGGGAAACTGCAGATGAGCAGACTTGAGGATGATCTAGCTGAAAGGAAGCAGAGGCTAAGGTACCCCAATCCTACTCCCTACCTTCATTAGCACCTCTTTAGCAGGCTCAGGACCCTGGGCCTGTTTCAGCTTGTCCTGCAGCTCCATCACCTGCGTCTCCAGCCCATGCCGTACCCTTTCACCCTGGTCCAGGAGGAGCTTCATGTTCTGGAGCCTAATAATTAATTATAGACAACATTATTGAGCACTATGTGTAAGGCCATTTTCTAAACACTTTACTTATATTAGTTCCTATAAACCTCCTTCAAGTCTTTGTTCAAATCTTAACAAGGCCTCCCCTGACTACTTTGTTTAATATTGCAACCTGCCCCTGTACAACCCAGCCCTCCTGATCTGCTTTAACCTATTCTACTTACCACCTTCTCATATGTAATACGTTTACTTATACAATATGTTAACTGTTTACTGTCTGTGCCCCCTCACTAGAAGTTATGCTTCATCTTTATGGTTCACTGATGAACCCCAGGAATCTAGATCAGTGCCTACTACACAGTACTCATTGCAAAAACTTCTGCTACATGAATGATTAAATCCTCACAACAATCCTGTGAGGTAGGTACCATTATTAATCCCATTTTACAGATTAAGAACCTGATGCACAGAGGCAAATCCAGGGAGCCTAACTCATGCGCTATTAGCATTACTGATAGAGAAGGTAAAGAGAAAGGTCCTGTCTTTAACCTTCTCTGTCAGCCCCTTTCAGCTTCTGGAGATTTCCCTGTCTCCCCCAGCCCTGGGGGAGCCTCTAACGCTGGCTGAGGCCCTCGTGCAGCCCTGCGAGCACCGTCAGCTGCACTCACTCCTTGGTGCTCTGCTGGGCTTCCCCATTCCTCCTCTCCAGCAGCTCCTGCAGTCGGCTGCACTCTTCTGCCTTCTCCTCTAGCTGCCGCTCCAGCCCAACCCGGGATGGCTCTAGCTTCTGCCGTTTCTGGAAAGGGAAAAGAGAGTAAAACAGAGTAGGTGGAGAAGAGGGAAAGCCTCTCAGAAGGACCAGGAATAATGGGACTACCTAACATCTCTTGACACTCACTATGTGACAGGCGCTGTACTAGGGACCTCATGTATATTATCTGCATTTAATCCTCATAACAAGCCTCGGTACTTGTGATGGTTTAAAATATGTCCACAAATTCTTTGACATTTCTTTCAAAAGGTGAAGCCTCTCTCCTTGAGTATAGGCTGCCTCTTCTAACAAATAGAAAAAGGGGGAAGTGATGTGTAGCTTCTGAGACTAGGTCATAAAAAGGCATTGCAGCTTCCTCCTTACCTTCTCTCTTGGATCACTCACTCTGGGGGAAGGTAGCTACCATATTGTGAGGACACTCAAGCAGCACTATGAAGAGGTCCACATAGCAAGGAACTGAGACATCCAACTAACAACCATTGAGTAAGCCATTTTAGAAGTAAATCCTCCAACACCTGTCAAGTCTTCTAATGACTACAGCCCCAGCCAATACCTTGACTGGAAGCTCATCACAGACCCTGAGCCACAACTACCCAGTTAAGTGGCTCCCAGATCCTGGGCACTCAGATACTGGGTGATGTTTGTTTTGAGGTAATTTGTTACACAGCAAGAGATAACTAACACAGCACAATTATTATCCTCACATTACAGTTAAGGAAACAGAGGCTTAGAACATTTAAAGAATTTGCCCAAGGTCAGTTACATAGCCAACAAGTAAGAGTACTAGGATTTGAAGTCAGTTTGACTCCACAGCCCACCGCTCAACCAGTACATGACACTGCTTTTCAGGAAACAAGGGGAGTTACAATCTAACACTTACTGTGCACCACCTATATACAAGGCAATACTGTGACAGGTGGAAGCAGTATAAAAAAAGAGGAGTACGTAGGCTTGAGCATAAGACTCACCTGAATTTTAACATTCCTCCTCTACAACGTACCACCTTGAGCAATTCACTTAATCTTTCTGATCTTCAACTTTCTCATCATACAAGGGTCCAGGATGCCTATTTTACAGGGTCACTGTAATGATTACATATTACTCGGGATAGTACCTACTACAAAATTTAAACTCAATAAATGACAGCTACTATTACTGCCATCATTACTATGATGATGCCAAGAACTGAGGTAAATAATTTGCTCAAGATTTATACAGCCACAGTGAGTGGCAGAGCTAGGACAGGAACTTCCAAGGGAAATGGAATGAAAGGTAGTTAGACCCCTGATGAATGTGCTCCTCCTCTCTAAGCTCCAGAGAACCCCAGAAGTCCTTCCTGCAACTAGCACATACTCTTGTCTCACAGGACACGCAAGTGCTCATTCCATTGCTCGGCAGGGCCGGCCCAGGCCAAGGTTCTTTCCCCCTGTGGCCCTTCATCCCTCCTGCACCTCTAATCTCTCCTCACCTTCACTTCTTCATCCAGCTTTTTCTGTAGCTCCTCCACTTTTTGGCTGAGTTCACCCTGCCCTGCCTTAGTGGGACCAGAAGAAGCCATCTGCCAGAGACACGGGGGGAAGGAAGTGAGTCCACATCCAGATCCCAAGGCCCACAAGGCCCTAACCCTGCCCCCTGCCCCACCGTGAGAAGGCCACTCACCACCAGAGGCTGCATCTGCTCCAGCACCAAACTGACCTTCCTCCTCACAGCGGTTTCACTTTCTGAGCTTCTGGAGGATAAAAGGACAGAGGCAAAGGTTAGGGGAGGAAAGGGGTAGCAGAGATGAGGGAAGGAAGGGTTAAGAGCAGGGAAGATGGGGAACAAAGCTAGAAGGAAAAGAAGGGAGGTGTGTGACTCTGCTGTTGGGAGGGTCCCCACTCACCCCTCTCTCAGGACGCCGTAGATGGTGGCCTTCACGTGGTCCACACTGCCTGGTGGGACCGCCTCCTGCTGGTCTCGGAGAAGGTCTGGAGTTGATTTGAACTACAAAAAAAGTAAACCCAGAGCAATAGGAAGACTACGAAGATTACGCCACAAGCGTGTGTGGGGTTCAGATGGAAGAGAAGTGGCAGTTGGGAGACGAGGCCCTTCGAGCACGACGAACAAGCCTGAAGTGGGGTAAAGAGGCAACACCTCTGAGGCCGGAGCAACAGGCCAGGAAGGGGTCCAAGCAAGGTACACCTCTCACTATTGCTGCAAACCAGATTTTGCTCGACAAACAGATCTCGACCAGTTGTGAGCTGTGTCACAGGTTATTTGTCACTAATGGCAGTTAATGTACTAGAATTTGTGAATGATTTACTTTTAGGATGGGCTTAACTTTGTCTCAGAGTAAAGTCACTCCCCCACTCACTCACATTCCTGAGTGGGAGACAAAGGGGGGAGTTTTGGCAAGAGCACCAGAGAGCCACTCATATCCTCCAAGCCTGCCTCACATTTGCTGCAGACCTAGCAAATGCTGGTGACTGAGGCACAGTTAATGGTCGGGCAATGACAAGTAACTCTCCATGCTTGTGAATGGTGATTTCATAGTTACTTCCACTTCCTTTAGAATTTTGCCCATGGAAGTGTCTTGTACATGTGAATACCATCTATTAAGTAGACGGATAAAGTGGAGGACAAAAAGTAGACTTTCTGCCATAGGTCATTTGAATCAACATGGAGACCCAAGTAGGTCAGGGCTGATGAGAAGGGGCCAGGGCTTGGAAGCCACAGAGGGGTGAGGTCTGACCTGTAGCATGGGAGGGTCCTGTGCTCTCCCCCGTGGCTCCTCAAAACTCTGAAGGACCCAGTCCTGGGTCTGACGGGAACGGCTAAGGCCACCAAGACAGCTCTGGGCTGACTGTTTCAAGCTGCCCGTGTGCTGGTCATGCTGTGCACTTGGGGTCCAGTGGTTGGGGGACCGGTGCTCCCGTTCCTCAATGGTGTCCCGTGGGAGCCGGTTGTCCAGGCTCTGGCTCCGCTTGCGCTGTTCAGGGGGCAGCACCCGCATGCGGCGGCCAGTCCGGCCCCGGGCCTGGCCCCCATGGTGACTGTCAAACTTGTTGATGAGGGAGTCCACCGAAGACAGGGGGGCAGTGTCAATGGTGCTGCCCGGGTAAGGTCCTTGGGGGGCTAGCTCCAGCAGGCTGGTGCTCCTGTTGCTTGGACCCATAGGGGCAGGGCCTGCCAGTGAGGCCTGGGACTGGGAGCGCGGTAGCCTTCCATTCCAGTGGGCCCCGGGCTCCTCATCAGATGTGCTTCCCTGCGAGGAGGCAGGAAACTCCTTGGCCTGAGAGTAGGGGCTCTCGGGAACTTCTGAGTCGGAACTCAGAGCTCCTGGGGCCCCTCGGTTGTTGGCCCCCTTGATCTGGACTCCAAAGGAGTCGTCACCTTTCTCTCCACTGTTGAGCACCACAAAGGGCTGCCCAGCGATGCCCTGCACACGCACGGCAACCCCATAGGTATTGGCTCTTGCATCCTTAGCTGGGCGTCGTCCACCACGACGTAGGGTGCCCATCTCTGCATCACACACTGGCTCTGTGATGAAGCGAATCTGGACTCCATGGTCTACAGGACCCCGGGGCTCGGCCATGGTGGACACCTGCTCCATGGGTAGGAGGGGTCCTAGAAGATGAAGAGTTTAAGCTGAGAGACTAGAAGTAGAAACCCAGAAACCACCACTTGCCCAGCTTTTTATTTTTTTAATTAATTAATTAATTTATTTATTTATTTATTATTTATTTATTTATTATTTATTTATTTATTTATGGCTGTGTTGGGTCTTTGTTTCTGTGCGAGGGCTTTCTCTAGTTGCGGCGAGCGGGGGCCACTCTTCATCGCGGTGCGCGGGCCTCTCACTATCGCAGCCTCTCTTGTTGCGGAGCACAGGCTCCAGATGCGCAGGCTCAGTAATTGTGGCTCACGGGCCCAGCTGCTCCGCGGCATGTGGGATCTTCCCAGACCAGGGTTCGAACCCGTGTCCCCTGCATTGGCAGGCAGATTCTCAACCACTGCGCCACCAGGGAAGCCCTGCCCAGCTTTTGTGAGGCTGATTGCCCTGCCAATCCCTTCTACACAAAATAGTGGTTCTCATACTTCATCTGAGCAGCAGAATCACCTGAAGGACCAGTTAAAACAGACTGCTGGACCCTGCCCCCAGAGTGTCAGATTCAGTAGGTAGTCCCACACTGAGGATTTACAGTTCTAACAAGTTCCCAGGTGATGCCGACGCTGCTGGTCCAGATTCCACATTCTGAGACCCACTGACCCAGAAGAATCCATTTCCTCTAATACAGTCCTGGGGAGCTTGGTTTTGTCAAGAGTTTAAAGATTTTTCTTGACCTTCACATGTACACATAGAGAGCACTACCATGTGCTGCTCCCACCCCCAGGGAAGGCAGAACCCAAGCCCCACCTGCAGACACCTCCAACCCAATGGAGAATAGGGGCCTCCAATCCCAGAGCTCATTTCAAATACAGAAGACCTCAAGATAGGTCATCCCATTTCTGGGAGGATCCTCAAAGAAACCAATAGCAGTGATGCATCAGGGTTGGGGGAACGGAGGGCTGGGGACAGGGATGGGAGAATGACTGGCTTTCTATTATATATCTTTTTGTCCCTTTTGAATCTGGAACCATGTACTACCTATTCAAGAAAAGATTTAAGTAACATTTAAGAGTACCAGTCCAGGAGTTAGTTCCCTGGCGGTCCAGTGGTTGGAACTTGGTGCTCTCATTGCCGAGGCCTGGGTTCCATCCCTGGTCAGGGAACTGAGATCCCACAAGCCGCATGGTGCAGCCAAAAACAAAAAAGAGTATCAGGCCCCAGGACAGGCAGACTTGTCCCAGCTGAGGGCCAGAGCCAAGACCACCTACAGGCCAGCTCCCTGGGTCTACATTGCCTAAGCTCAGAGTCAGCAAATGGAATGTGTTCCAGGTATTGCTTATTGCTCTGGCTCCAGGAACTTGGGGGGAGGTTCTCCTCTAAGCAAATAAAAATCCAGCTTCCCCACCCCTTCTGCTAACCTCCACCAGGGCCTAGCACCAAACTGGAGGAGGAGCCTCTGATATGCCAGAGACACAAACATACCCAGCTCAACCTCCCAGTGGAGCTCTGGGCCAAGGAAACTTGGCAAGGCCCCTTTCAGGGATTGTAGAAGTGCCAGGAAGCTCAGGAACCCAGGATGGGTGGGGAAGGGAGGGGCAGAGCTCCAGGTGAGAAAGGAATTGGAGTAAGAGCATTCCTAGTCGCATTCCCAGCCCCTCCCCTACAGAGGAAGATACTGGGGGGAGGAACCCCTTATCAGCAATGGTTCTTCACCTTTTTTGGTGCCTGAGAAAATGATGAAAGCAATGCACCCTTCCCCCAGGAGACAGCCCATCCAAACTTTTACCACAGAATCTCAAGAGGTCCTTAAGGCCCACCCATGAACCCGAGGACCCGATCCTTCCACTATGCAGACACTGGGGAGGACTTTAACCAACCACTGACTCAGATACACCAGAAAGCAATATTTTTAGTTGGCAGGGCCCTATGTTGGAATTCAAGTAAGAAATGGGACCAGAAAAGAAGCTACAAGGCAAAGGGGTAAGTTCTCCAAGCCACTCATCCAATAGAAAAGGCACTGGACTACAGTCAGGATCTGGCTTGGAATCCCAGCTTCTGACCTTCACTTGATGTATATAACCTTGGGCAAATCACAACTTTCCCAGCCTGTTTCCTCATCTGTAAAATGGGTATAATAATACCTCATGAGGTAATTACCTGTGAGAATTAGATAATAATAATTATGTGGGTATACACAACTGTAAAAATGTATCATGTTATACACTTAAGATTTTTGCACTTTATTTACTTAGGTTCTACTTCAATAAAAAGAGGGAAAATGTCAAGATATTGAACATGAACGCATCTAGCAGCATAAGCCTGTCACAAAGCTGACAACAAATGTTATCCTGCACATATGCTGCTCCTTCCAACAGGACCTTCCTGACTTCACCTGGTTTACAGAAGGATGTCACTTCCTAGAGAAGCCTTCCTTGACCATTCCTTCCCACAAACTAGATCAGATTCACATCATACACTCTACAGTTGGCCTTCAGTGAGTGTGCCTCAGTTTATTTATATATTTATCAGAGTGATGATTTGTTTCCTATCTGTCTCCTCCACTAGATTATAAGCTCCTGGAGGGAAAAAAAACATTGCTCTCCGGCTTCCCTAGTGGCGCAGTGGTTGAGAGTCTGCCTGCCAGTGCAGGGGACACGGGTTCGAGCCCTGGTCTGGGAAGATCCCACATGCCACGGAGCAGCTGGGCCCGTGAGCCACAATTACTGAGCCTGCGCGTCTGGAGCCTGTGCTCCGCAACAAGAGAGGCCGCGATAATGAGAGGCCCGCGCATCGCGATGAAGAGTGGACCCAACTTGCCGCAACTAGAGAAAGCCCTCGCACAGAAACGAAGACTCAACACAGCCATAAATAAATTTAAAAAAATTAAACTTTAAAAAAAAAAGAAAAAAGAAAAAAAATTAAAAAAAAAAAACAAACATTGCTCTCAGCTGACTCCTGTGTCCCCAGGGCCTGGCAGATGGTAGATGTCAATATATATCTATTAAAAGTTGTATCCCGAACCAAGGCAGACTCAACACAGCAGTGGGGAGATTTCCCAAGGATCCCGCACAGCCATTTCTTGTTTGTCCTAGTAACAGGACCTCTTCCTGGCCTGGACTCCCTGTCCTATTCAGTCATAATTTTGGAACCAGATGTGCCTAGAAGTCACATGATTTATTCATGATGCAGCTCTACCCTGACAGTACATCTACTGATCTTCCAGATCCAGGTCAAGGAGTTCCCAGCCTAGTCCCAGAGAGTGCATAGCCCTTGCCCGCCCAAGAGCACCAAGCTGCTCAGAGGCGGCACCAAGTGTACCCCTAGGTCCCAGTGACTCCCTAACCTCAACCCCCTTCAGTCCCAGGACATGTAGGTCAAGGGCCAGGAGGGCTAAAGGGATCTTTGGGGTGGGTCAGAAAGCAGGGCTCTAAATGATTCAACATGGAAAACCCGAAACCTATCCGCCTTCAGTTACAGAGGACAGCGGGGCGGGGCCAGGGGAGCAGGGCAGCTCCAAGGCCTTTCGTAAGCCCCAGAGGCAGGTAAATAGTGATCTAGTGCCAGGCAACAGGGAGCCCAGAGCCTTTCCTCTCACCAGATGCCTGACCCTGCTTTTCCCACCAACTGTACTCTGGGAAGAGACTAAGCCACAAGTTAATTCAGCTTCATCTTTCTGCCTCTGTCATTCCTGCCTGTAAGGAGAGGGAGAACACGGCACCTGTATCAGGCAGCCACTTCTCCCTGAGTTACTCATTAGCCTGCCCTGCCCCAATTCCATCACCTCTGGCCCAGCCATAAGCATCTGGCTTCCAACTAGGAGTGACAGGGTCTCTGGACTCCTGGCAGGAAGTGGGGGTGGGGTGGCTTCAGGTGTGCCCAGGAAGAACTGGTATACATAGGGCCTGGCAATATGCTAGATGCTATATAATTGGCAGATGCAGAAAATGGGTGAACTAGAGGTACAGAGATTAGACTCCCCTCGGAGGTAACAAGGAAAGCAAATGGTGAAAACAGAAAAGGACAGTTCAGTGACCTTGCTCTTTCGGCTCCTATTTTCTCATAAAGAGTTAGCAAGATAAGGTTGCCCGAGGATCCAAAAAGACCCCCTCGTGCGTACTCCTGGCTCAGTCCACTGGAAAAGTCAAACCTGAGCACCAGACTAGAGCTGCTTGGCCAGTGGGGAAAAAAACACAATGAGGAACTGGGCCCCTGCAAACTGGCTGGACTGGTTTGAGAGGCAAGGGAAAGGGGAGGGCCGGGGAGACTCCACTGGCAGCTTGTGAAGCAGACCAGAGAAATTCCACACCACAGAGGAGGCAGAGGGGCAAAACCATGGGCAGGGACTCTGTCCAGCTTAGATGCCAAGGCCAAGGCTCTGAAGGAAGAGGCAGAAGGTGGGGAGGGAACACGCAGGAACAGATACACAGTGTGCCTGGTGACTGACAGACAGGCCAGTGTGTAACAGAAGACTTTGTCCCCCTCTACCCCTCCCTCTAAAGTTCCCAAGGTTGCATTCCAGATCCCACACTTAACCTGGGCCACCTCCCTGGCCCTCAGTTCTCCCCTTCCCTGGCATGAAGAGAAGCAGCAGCCCTACCCCCTCCTCACCTCCCACAGGGGTGATGGCATGCAGGTCAGCCTGGGGAAAGCAGGAAGGGTTCTAGGAAGCCAGAATCCTCTTAGGGTCAGGCAAATCTCTGGATTAGCAGTCCCCTGGAGCCAGCCCCCCATTCCCGAATATCCAGGATGAAGAAAGAGGTAGAGAGGCATGTGCAGGCAGCCTGTCGACAACATAGCGGTTGCTAATTATTTCCCAATTACAACAACTCTCCTCAGGCAGGGCATCAAAAGGGCCAAGCTAAGGCTGGCTCTGGTTCCCTCACCTGCCTAAGGCAAGGAAATCTGCCTCAGAAATTTTGTCTCGGCTCTGATGTGCACCTCTCATCCAGCTTGGAGACTTAGAGGTGCTGAATCTCCTAGTCCGGTGGTCTCCTGAGGAGTCCTGCTTATTTCCTGCACCAGTGCCTATGGCCAGTCTGACAGCCATCATGGTCCAGCTGTCAGGGATGCCTGGTAGGGTTTCAGGGAATAATGGGGAATTTCTGAGAGGCATCAAGGAAATTGGTTAGGCTCCCGAACCTCACCCAATGGCCCCATCTAGAACCACAGAAGTATGTATGCTTGGGGGGAGGGCTTGACATTAGCCCCCAGAAAGAGGCCTCATTAGAAAGAAGTATTTCTACATATTTTGTAGGCCTAGGGATCTAGGCTTACTCAAATCCCCCTCTTGTAGAGCACTCTCTCAAGAGGAAGAAGGAAACTTTCTCCCTGGCAAGAAAGCAAAGGAGGACAAAAACTGAAAGACTTAGTTTCACACCTAGCAAAGAGATGGGGGTGCCCTCTGGTTCTACCTCTCAGTGTCTATTAATTGCACCTGTCTTGCCCTATAGATGAATGGTTAAAGAAAGATTCCACACCTCAGAGCCACCTCAAAGCCAGAAGGGAGGTATCAGCACCGGCTCAGACTGGCAGTCGGGTAAAGAACCTCAGGGAAACAGCACCTTTCCACGCCCTCTCCCTTACGTGTCTGAACCTCAGGCAGCAGTTCCCTTTGCCCAACTGAGACTGACTCCTTCCCCCCACCATTCCGGTCTCCAAGAGAAACTCTGCCCCGGGGACTGGCGTCTGACTTCCAGAGATATATTGGCCCTGAAACGCTTCCATGCCCTGGGAATAGCCTTAGCCTCAGGTGCCCCTCACCTGGCACCTTCCCAGGCACCTGCGTGTGGCATCTTAGAGTAGGAGCCAGCTCTTAATCAGTACTCCCACCCTAACTTGACCTCCCCTCCTCCTCTCGCCAACTCAGCACCTGTGCCCTGGGTATCTCTGATCGCCTGGACTCCCGCCCCTCAGGGGTACACCTGAGGGCTCGCCTGCCTCTCAGGTGCCCTTGCGCCCGCCCGGTTCACTCACCCCAGCCGGGCTCGGCGCTCCCGGGCTCGGGCTCGGGCTCGGGTAGAGCTGCACGCGCGGCTCCCGGGCCCTCCCCCTATGTCCCTCGGCGCTCCCTCCTTCTTTCTCCCCCTCCCACCAACCTGTTACTCCCCTCCTGAGCTCCACCTCCATTGGCCGTCACCACCCGCCCCGCCTTACCCTTCCTCGGTTGGTCCGTTTCCCGCGAGGGGCGGGGCCACCGCCGCAGGGACCCGGACCCGGGGTCGCCTGCCCGGTGGGCGGGAGGGGCCGGCCGGGTCACGTGGGCCGGCGGGCGGTGGAGTGTGGGGGCGGGGGTGGGGGCTGCGAGGGGCATCGGGAGGCCATTTTGGGGACGTAGTGGTTGGCCGCCCTTGACCGCCCCCCGCCCGGCCCCTGGACCAGGAGCCTCCGTCCAGAGCATCTTCTCTCCTCAGCTGCTGAAGAGTCCCCCGCCTGCCGGGTTCTCGACGGGAATCTCTGTCCAGACTCCTTTCTGCCCTTCACCTACCTCCGCATAAGCCAGAATACTGTTCCGTCGCATTCTGCGGAAAATATCTTCCCGGTCCCCCGACGTCAGCACCTCCTCCACTTCAGCTCCGTCTCCCTTTTCCCCAACCTGAGCTGGATCCCAATCTTGGATTCTCCTCCCCTGTCTCCTGGCCTCCACAAATCATTCAGCCTGGCACCTTTTTCTCGGTAGTATGTATCACTTTCCAAATCATATAATCTAAAATTCATAGTCGTCGTTTGTCTCTCGCCCTACGCTAAGTTCTACCAGGGCAGAGATCTCTTGTTTTTTTCTCTGGTTTATCCCAAACGCCTGCAAAGGGATCGGCATTGTTAGGCGCTTAATAAATATTTGTTGAGTGAATGAATGGGAAGGGGCGGGGTGAGTTTACAGGGAACGGGAATGACTCTTATTCTAAACAGAAGGAGGTCTCAACCCCAGATTGTAAATCTATTTTAGGGTTTAGCCTTTCAAGAAGTGGGGAAATTAATCCCAGTGCCCTGAAGAGTAAAGTCAGGGGTGCTCAGCAAACTGCAGGCACTCCGCTAATCTACTAGGTGTAAACAGCGGTAAAGCTGACTTCCTAGATTTTAATCGTTGAGGTATGTAAAAAAGAGATTGACTTAGTTTACGTTGTTGGGTTCTGATATTCTCATTTATTCAACAAATATTTATCGTGTACCTATTTGGGGTTGAAGAGGACTCTTACATGCTGCTGACAGTCTAGTGCTTTCTCGGGAGCTCATTTCCTTCCCCTCCCCCCAAACTTCGAAGGCTAGATGTAGGTCCTGGAGATTAAAGTCCACCTCCCAGTTCATAGGCTGGGACGCAAAGTCTCTGCATTCCAAAGGAAGCTTTACGTAGGGATCTGAGCCATCAAACCGGCCCATGCCCCAGGGAGGAACAGTGGGTGGTAGAGTGCAGTTCCTCGGGGTGGGGGTGGGGGGGAGGTGGGGTGTGGAGGATCGGAAATGTCTCTCCAGGACTACGTTATCTCCAGACCACTGGGGTGGTTTTTTAAGAGATTTTTTTTTTTTTTTTGAAATGTGAGATTGTTTAATTGAGCCAAATATTGGAAAAGTGGAAACTCCTAACTCTCCTAAGTTAACACCTCAATAATTAGGACATTTCGTATATTTGTAGTAAATACAAAGTTAGAGTGGCAAAGGAGACACCCCACCCCAGCACTATGAACACAGATTACAAGAAAAAACTAGGAGGCTTCTGAGTCACAGTCATCATCATCTGTTCCTCAGGGAAGTACGCAATCTGAGAGAGACACTATCATCAGGCACAGATGGCAAAGATGACACTAATGCCTTTTCCAGAGTTTGTGGTCCGTCTCCTTAAGAAATGTTACAATTTGGCAAAATTGACCAGTTTATAAATATAGCAAAGGTAGAAAATTAGAGCGAAATATAGTATCCAGAAAGAAGAAATGAATTACATTGATACGTACTCAAGAGAGTAATTTTACTTTTGTGAAATGGTATAGGAGAGAATGTTCTAAGTATATTGGAGACGGCTTCATGAAAGAAGTGAATTTGGAGCCAAATTCTTATCCTGCAATTCTTTCCTCAGTTCTTTCCTGAGTTCTCCAAGACTATCACCACTACCACTAAAAACTCTACTGAAATCATCTCAGAGATCACCTATTATTCTGTGGCCAATTCCTAAATGGAGCAGCAGGAAGCTACACAGGAAGAGTAATTAAAGATAAACAAATAACTGAAAGGGGGTGATGCCACTGGCTGAGACTGAAAGGACAGGAGACAGAAGAGATTTGGGGATAACCTGGAAAAGGAAGAATAAAATAAATTAACTTTGGAACTTGCCATCTTGGAGAAGTAGGTGGGACACACACATACACACACAAGTCTGGCAAACAACTGGAACTGAAGCATAGAAGAGAAGCTAGGGCTAGAGACAGATCTAAGAATCATCCCCACAGAAGTGAAAGTTTCTAAAGAGGACCAAAGAACAAACCTTGAGAAGTATGGGACAGAGGGAGAAAAACAAAAACCAGTGATGGAGTAGTCAGAGAGGTAGATGAAAAAGTCCATAGAAGGGACGTGTTCAGTAGGAGAAGAGACTGGAATTTGGCATTTAGAAGTTATGGTTGATCTTCCAGATGTCAGTTTCAGCAGAGTGGCAGACCCTTAGGTCAAACTGCAATAACAGAAGTATATCAAGAAAAGAGGAGAAAAGGTACCTTGACTTAAAGAAAAACAGGGTGAAAGGGGAAGTTTTATGTTGGTTTTGTTTTGTTTTCAGGGAAGAGAGACTTGGTTGTATTTTGAGAATAAGCAAGAAGAGTGAGCAAGATTCAAGAAATAAAAGAGAGAGAGAGAGAACACTCAAAGCCTGGACATAGAAGAAAAGGTAAATTTTGTGTTCTAGAACTTAAATTGGAAGACCAGGTATGAAGGAGTGGGGAGTTGAGGAAGTTGAGTCAGGTGACTTTAGTTCACCAGATAGATGGACCTGCCAAAAAGAAGAGTGATTCTGAGGGCCGGAGACTGTGTAAACAAGTTTTGAAGCTGTTGGAATTACCTATGAGCCTAAAAAAGGATATGAAAAGTGCCAAATGAATGGCACAAATGAAATAGTACTGAAAAGTCTTCCTTCCAACTAGAATGAGGTGGTATCTAATGTGGACCTTGAAAAAACAGGTAGGTGAAGGGGAGAGGTGGGGGGAAGGCCCTTGGGGCAGGAAAGCACAATGTTTATTTTGGAACTGGAAGGAGATCCCACAGGCTGAGCACAGGGACAGGCGAGTATTGAGAAATAGACTGGAAAGGTAGATTCTGGGATAAATTTTACAAGGCCTTGAATATCAGGATAAGGAATGTGGGCTTTATTGGTAGGTCATAGAGAGCTATTGAAGGTTTTTGAACAAGAAAGTAGCAGTACTTCAGAAGGTTAGTCTAGGTTGGGATGATAAATGCCATGGCAAGGCTTGACTGAGATGGCAAGCCCTGCACTAGAGTGGTGACCAAGGAGGGGAAAAGAAAGGGACCTGTCACCCTGACGTCCTTTGAGCACATTACTCACCATTTCTTTACAAGTTCCATTACAAATACTCTGCTCTTCAACAGCAGTCACAACCTGTAATTATACTAATGCTTGGGGCTTTTCCCGGTTGAGTAAAATTTCTATTATGGGTGTTGTTAGGGAAGATAATAAGAAATGGTCACATTATATACTCGCTTGATATACTCTTCCAATCTTTGGATTCAGGATCTCCAAGTCCCCAAATGCTCTTTCATTTTTTCTGACCCACGTCCTCCACTCTTTCCACAAGAGACTTTATGAGTGAACATCACCGAGGCAGAGTACTGAGTCAGGAGTCAAGAGACCTATATTCTAATTTTACTTCTGAGAAAGCTGTAATCCTAGCCAAGTTTCCTAAAATCTCTGGAACTCAGTTTCTTCTGAGAAGTTAAGGAGATGATGGGAATTCCCTGGCAGTCTAGTGGTTAGGACTCTGCACTTTCACTGCCGAGGGCCTGAGTTCGATCCCTGGTCAGGGAACTAAGATCCCACAAGCCGCACGATGTGGCCAAAACTAAAAATTTAAAATTAAAAAAAAAAAAAGATGATTGCAGATTCCATAATTATATTGTTTCCTTTGGCTTCTTTGGGGGTGGAAGTCTTGTTCTGTCTTCCAGCTCCTCTTTTTATTATCAGTTAGAAACATGAGTAAGTGTAACCATATCTGACACAAGATAACTGTTTGGGACAAAGAATTCCAAGCAACATTTTCAGCCTAATCAGAGTCACTCCCTGACAAGGGAAAGACTCCTCTCCCAGCTCCTCAGGTGACCCCATACCCTTTAACCCTTCAATAGGTCCCAGCTGCCCCACCTCTAGTGCTCTGAGCAACTAAATTCCATCATGTTCAGTCTCCAGCATACATTCAAAATATGAGTATTATTTAAAAGGAAAAAAGAGCAAGAAGGCTACATACTTCCAATTCCAATGGTAATTAAAAGGAACAGATTCCTTCTGCATAATTTTTTTTTCCGAGTTGGTAAATTGCCATTCTGAGGAGACAGCCAGCTTTCCTCCACACAGCCAAACAAGAGCTGATTGTACCTCACACCCCACTTTCCTTTCCTCATCGGTGAAGGAGGCAGAAGCTAGGCAGCTTAAACCTATGCACACGTTCTGTCACAGTCCATTGTGGCAAAGAATTCCAGCAGAGTCCCACTCTGATTTACTTAGGTTCTTTATCTGACTGTTTCTCAAAGTTCATGTCTCAAATACAGAGGCAAGATGATATATGGACACAGCACTGGACTCGAAGACAAAATACCTGATATGGCAGCCACAGAGATATGTAGCTCAGCTCTCCCTTTAAGAAAGACTCTGGGGACTTCCCTGGTGGCTCAGTGGTTGAGAATCTGCCTGCCAGTGCAGGGGACACGGGTTTGAGCCCTGGTCCGGGAAGATCCCACACGCCACGGAATGACTAAGCCCATGCGCCACAACTACTGAGCCCACGTGCCACAACTACTGAAGCCCACGCGCCTAGAGCCCGTGCTCCACAACAAGAGAAGCCACTGCAATGAGAAGCCCGCACACCGCAACAAAGAGTAGACCCCGCTCACCGCAACTAGGGAAAGCCCGTGGGCAGCTGTGAAGACCCAACACAGCCAAAAATAAATTAATTAATTAAAAAAAAAAAAAGACACTGCCATTCAACTGCCAGAGTGCTGTTAGCTGTTAGCCTCCAGCTACATCACCTTTGGGATTTGTTACAGTGTTAGAGCTGAGGCCCCACTCTCACTGAGCAGCTATCAGCCTATGACTAGGCACCATGTGGACATTAGGGCTTGGCCATTTCTGCCCACTGTTGGACTCCTCTAGAGGACACTTTTTGCTCTGGAACTTTTCACTGGGTCAACTGCAACTTGGGAGGATCTGTCTGCATCATGACTTGAGATTCTCCTTGCCCAATTTTGTATCACTATCCAAACGCTTTACTTACCCATTCCTGCTTCCTTTCCCTTGATCTTTCATAGGCATTACTACCCAATAAATCTCTTGCACTCCTAATTTTGTCTCAGCATCTGCTTGCCAGACCACCTGAACTGACTCAGTTGGTTCCAGGAGTGGTCTGAGAAGGCTGGCAGTAAGATGGGGTTTGGGAACTGCATTACTCACCGCCTGGCTGGCAATAAGAACCCCTCCTGGATAGTATGTGGGGTACAGATAGTCACTGGGACAAGATGGTGGCGCATTTGCTAAAACTTTCACTGATGGTGAAGTGGGAAAATATTCCTATGGTGCAACAATTCGGACATATGTGGTAGGTGGAGGGATAGCAGCAAATACAAGGACAATGGAATTGGCTGACTGTTATTAAGTTGCATTGAGTCCTGCCAAGAGATAATGAAAAGCTGAGAGCAGTTACCAAACACTGAAAATTGACTGTGAAGGCCAGAGAGCCTCTTTGATGGGTTACAAAGAGGCCCTTATCTATAACAATGGGAGAGGGGGGGGGGGGGAAAGCTGAAGACCAAACTCAAGACTTGAGAGTTCCAGGAGGCAGATCTGTAATCAAGGTCAGGATCCTGGTTAGGAAAACCCAGGACCCTGACACGTGGAATGGAGGTATCTAGGTGGTGCCCCCAAAGATGTTGGCTCCCTACACTCTTCTGAGCACCTCAGAGCCTTAAAAGGGGGCCCACCCTTTCCCGTTAGGAGCTAGCCCTCCCTCCATGTGGGAAGACACTGCAGAGGGCTCTCCCCCTCAGAATTTGCCTCCACCTCCTCTCCTGACTGCCAGGATCTTAATTAGGGTTAAGTCACAGCATAGTCCAGTAAGAACATGCTGGTCTTGATAAGGGAAGAAAAGGACATACCCCAAAGTAGCTGCAAGAACTGACCAATATGAACTGGTAAGAGTTGGGGAGTATCTATGGGATTGGGTTTTTCTGTTTTTTTGGTTTTTTTGGCCTCTTTGGGTCTTCCTTGCTGCTCTCGGGCTTTCTCTAGCTGCGGCGAGCGGGGGCTACTCTTTGTTGCAGTGCGCGGGCTTCTCATTGCAGTGGCTTCTCTTGTTGTGGAGCACGGGCTCTAGGCGCGCGGGCTTCAGTAGTTGTGACATGTGGGCTCAGTAGTTGTGGCTCGTGGGCTCTAGAGCGCAGGCTCAGTAGTTGTGGCGCACGGGCTTAGTTGCTCTACAGCATGTGGGATCTTCCCGGGCCAGGGCTCGAACCCGCGTCCCCTGCATTGGTAGGCGGATTCTTAACCACTGCGCCACGAGGGAAGCCTCTGGGATTGGGTTTTTGGTGATGCTTAATCAAGGGGCTGAAATACAAGACTGGATAAGGAAGAGTTTATTGACTGGGACCCCCTCCCCTGGAATAGAATTTAACTTCCTTGTAAGGACCTGCCTGTGTGGCTCCTAGAAACCTGGAGGATGTGATAACTTTTGCTGAGTGAAGTTCAATTGCCTGAATTACCACAGCAATTGTGAGGAAGAAAGGAGTAAATGGCTCAGTGAAGTGGCCATGCTAGAGTCAATTATAAGAGGCCAGAAACCCTACCAAAGGATGTTCCCTGGAAGGTCTAGAACAACCCCATTTACCAGTGCCATCAGGAATGTGCTGGTAAGAGGAGTACCAGCATTACTAAGAAGTTCAGTGTTGGTTTTCTTCTGCAAGCCAGAGCTAACGAGAGGAGATGCTGTCACAGTTTGGCTCTTCTATAGCAACAGCGATAGAGGCCAAGTGGCAGCATTTAACTGCCAGAAGCCTGGGGGTTATTAATGATCCTAATGACTGGCAAGGTCAGAGTGACAGCCCAGGAGCTTGACACAAAGAGTTGTGAAGATGACTAATAGAACATGGCATCCCTAGGGGCAAAATAGATGGGCAGGCAAAACAAGGGTATTGCTGGATATATCAAAAGAAAGCAAAAATAGATGAGCAGAAACCTCAGGATGGAGGTCCCAGTAAAAAATCATGGTCCCTTGTCTAGTTCCCCAGCCTCAGTCAGTTTCCAGACCAAGAATTCATTGATAAAAGAGGTGGCCATGTCTCCAAGACCGGCAACACCACAGTAAGTGTATACTGTAGTGATTCCCCAGTCTTTCCAAGAAGGGACTTAGGACTATTTCCTCAAGTAACTGTAGATATAGGAGAGAACACCCAGGCATTTTGAGGACTGTTGGACACAGAATCTAAGTTGACACTGACACCTGGAGACCCAAAGTGTCATTCTCACCCCTCTGTTGGAGTGGGAGCCTGTGAGAGTCAGGTGATAAGTAGAGTCCTAGCCAAAGTCCAGCTTCCAGTGGATCCACCCTACCTAGTCAGAAGCAATCTGCACTGTGTGGACATCCTGCACAACATCCCTCTGGTCTGTTACATTGATGACATCATGCTGATCAGTCAGGATGAGCAAGAGGAGCTAGCACCCTAAAAGCCTAGGTAAGACACACACACTCCAGAGTGTGGAAGATAATCCCTACAGAAATTCTTACATCAGTAAAGTCTTACATCGGTTGGTCTTACATCAGTAAAGTCTTTCTTACATCAGTAAAGTTCTTAAGAGTCCAGTGTTTAAGAGACATGCCAGGACATCCCTTCCAAAGTAAAAGACAAACTACTTCATCTTCCATCCCTTACCACAAAGAAAGGATCACAGACCTGGGAGGCCTCTTCAGCTTGTGAAGGCAATACTTTCCACGCTAGGAATACTGCTCTGGCCCACATACTAGGTGACAAAAAAAAAGTGCCAGCTCTGAGTGGGGCCTGGAGCAGGAAAGGAGTAGCCCCACAGTCTTAGCTCGTGCTGTTACAACAAAATGCCACATATCAGGTAGCTAATAAACAACAAACATTTATTTCTCATGGTTCTGGAGGCTGGGAAGTACAGCATCTTGGTATTTGGTAAGGACTTCCTGGTTCTTAGATGTCTGTCTTTTCACTGTGTCCTCACATGGCAGAAGCAGGGAGGGGTCTCTCTTGGACCTCTTTAATAAGGACACTAATACCATTCATGAGGGCTCTCTCTGAGGACCTAATCACCTCCCAAAGGCTCCACCTCCTAACACCATCATATTGGGCATTAGGATTTCAACATATGAATTTTGGAGGGACACAAGCATTCAGACAATAGCACCCACTTACCACCATTCTCAGTGACCCACTGGGGACTTTGTGCTTCCTGTTCCTGCAACTCTGGGCTCTGCAGGGTTTGAAGTTCTAATCCCCAAAGGGATATATTCTTTCCACAAGGGTAACATTGAGTTTCATGCAGTGGCTGCCACCTGGGCACTTTGCACTCCTTGTATACAGAGAGCAGCAGGCAAGAAAAGAAATTACCATGTTGTCAGGGGTCATTGGCTCTGATCAGGGCAGAGGTAGACTTCCTTCAGTTACCCAATTGGGGCAGGGAGGAATGTGTGCGGTGACCCACCTGGGCACCTCTTGGTACTCCCTTGCCTAGTTGTGACCATGAATGGACAAGTGTAGCAACCCTGACCTGAGAAGGTACCTCAGACCCCTTAGGAATTAGTGTTTGGGCTGCACCACTGGGTAAGCCACTGAGACCAGTAGAGGTGAAGGCTGAGGGCAAAGGGGATTTAGAATGGAGGAAGGAAACAATGAGCACCAGTTGCAGCCCTGAGACCAACTGCAGCAATGGAGCTGTACATTATTCCACTAACCTCCCTCAACTGAGTTTCTCCTGAGAAGAGGTCCAGGGAACACTTACCCAATATGTATGGCGAAGTGAATCCATGTGACACAAGGTGTGGACTGTAGCAGCTGTGGAGGTGCCCCACTTGGATCCCCTTCAGGAAAGTATTTCTGTTCACCTACCAGAATGCAGTGATCTCACAGCTTCCAGTTGCAACACCTTCAGGATTCACTATTATATTCCAGTTGAGACCATACTCTTCCCAGACAGCCCCCAGCCAATGACTGAGCCTGATGTGGGTACCAGGACTGGCCATTTCTGCTCCATGAGACTCCTCTAACTGGCGATCTTTATCCCAGATCTCCGTGTTGGGCTGGCTGAGTCTGTCAGAGCTGCATCATGACTTGGGGCTCTCCACACCCAATCCTGCTTCCTCTCTCTTTATCTTTTACAGGTGTTACCCCCAATAAACTTCTTATATTGTTAACTTTGTCTCAGCAGCTGTTTCCCAAAAGACCCAAACCAACACACCCAGGCAGTAAAATAATATTAACCAGAAAAATGAAAACTACGTATATATGTAACACAGACTAGAATTACAAAGATTTTTTACGTTTACATAGATGAGACCTGGAAGAAGACATAGAAAAATAAAACTAGTTGATCTATTAGAGTAAAAGGATTGTGGATGAAATTTTTTTTTTACCTGTCCTTTACTGTTAACATTGTTTATACATTACACAAAAATAAGGAGAAAATAAGGATATTGGTTCTGAATCTACTTTCTGCCTCTATGGGAAATTGACAACTGAGTTTTAATTTCCTTGTCTGTAATATAAGGATAATAATTGTGAAAATAAAATGAGATTAGGATTATGATCTCATTTTGCTATTGTACAACACTATGAAGTTGCAAAGTATTGCTTTTATTGTAGGCTGGGGTCTCAGATATAAGGAAGTTGGTCAATCAATAAATGTTTGTTGAGCATCTACTATGCATCAGGTACCATTTGTCTTAGTTTTCTATGGCTGCTGTAACAAATTAGCACAAATTTAGTGGCTTAAAACAACACAAATTTATCCCCTTACAGTTCTGGAGATCAGAAATCCTAAAATCAAGTTGTCACAGGGCTGCGTTCCTTCTAGAGGCTAGGAGAGACTCTATTCCCCTGTCTTTTCCAGCTTCTAGAAGCTGTCTACATTCCTTGGCTCATGGCCCCTTCCTCCATCTTCAAAGCCAGCAGCACAGCATTTTCCAATCTCTCTCCCACTTTCTGACTGCTGTTGCTGTTGTCATATCTCCTTCTCTGACACTGATCCTCCTTCCCTCTTATAAAGACCCTCGTGATTACATTGGGCCCACCTGGATAATCCAGGCTACTCTCCCCACTTTTAAGTCCCCATCCTTAACTTAATCAAATCTGCAAAGTCTCTTTTATGACATGAGGTAACATATTCAGGAGTTCCTAGAATTAGGAAGTGGCCATTTTGGGGAAGCCATTATTCTACATTATTGTGGTAACACAGAGATGAACACAGGATGTGAGATCCCTGCTTCCATGGAGATTCTCTTCCAGTGTAGGAGAGACAGAAAATAAACAGGTAAATTAATTGATAAAATGCTAATAAGTGCTATGAAGTCAATTTTATTTATTTATTTTGTTTATTTATTTTTGACTGTGTTGGGTCTTCGTTGCTGTGTGCGGGCTTTCTCTAGTTGCGGCGAGCAGGGGCTTCTCTTGTTGCAGAGCACAGGCTGTAGGTGCACGGGCTTCAGTAGTTGCAGCACACGGGCCCTAGAGTACGTGGGCTTCAGTAGTTATGGTGTGCAGGCTGAGTAGTTGTGGCGCAGGCTCTAGAGCACCCCGTGTCCCCTGCATTGGCAGGCTGATTCTTAACCACTGCACCACCAGGGAAGTCCCCTGAAGTCAATTTTAAAAGGGCATCATGACGGTGACAAGGTTTGGAGAGTGGTCTGACCAAGAGAACTCCCTCTGAGGAATTGGCTTTGGAACTAAAGCCTGAAGGATTAGAAGGCAATTACTAGCACACTTGGCTCTGTTCCCCTTGGAGTCCTTTGGATATTTTTGGTGAATTTGGGGCCTGTTAGTTCAGGAAGTGTGTTGACTTTTACCATCCTCACTTATGAATGAGCTTTATTAAGCAGACCAGTTCCAACTCACAAAGTAAATATGGATTTGTGACTCCCCACCCCAGGGATTTTATTCTCTAGGCTTTCTGAATTTCAAGTCAAGATCGAGAACCAACCCTGTCTCTTTAGGATTAAGAACAGCACCCAGCACTGTTTCATGCATATTGTCCGGCATAAAAGCCCTAAGGCTGCAATGTGATGGCAGAGCCCAAAGTGGGAGTAATTTCAGTCCTTACCCAATTAAATTTAATTCCTTTGGAAATGATTTTCAAAACCTCTTCAGAAAAGTTTAAAGTAAACTGGCCTCAGCTAGGATTTGGTTCACCACTGAGTTCTGGGGGCAGGGAAACCAGGTCCCAGATCCACCTATTTGGTAAGTTGTACTGGTGTCTCTCAAGTTCTGTAGTGTATCAGGAGGACGAAGAAATGGGACCCTTGGCACCAGCAGAATGGCAGAGCAACTGGCTTCCCTAGGAAAAAGCCATCTTTCTCTCCAGGCTGTGAAAGGGAGGGTTTTCTATAGATTGAAGTTTACAAGGAGAGCATGGCCTCAAGGAGAGCTAAATAAAGAATTATAAAAAGTTTATAAAAGGAACACAACATTCTCACCCCAGCTAACCAAAGACTTTTTCCTCTTCAGTTTTCACCCGAGGAGAGGGAGTTTATCCTGGGATGTGGCTGGAAATCTTACAATGACCCTCTTTGTATCTCGTCTCCCTGGGTTGACCTTTGTTTTCCCCCCAAATAATTACTTTATTTCAAAATGACTTTTTCTTTGATTGTAAAGATAAATTAGATAAATTTATATATGCAATTAAAAATATAAATATAAATATATATGAAAATATAAAAAATATATATAAATATATATGTGTGTATATATGTGTGTATGTATATATATATATTCCAAACTCTGTGATCAAAAAATATTTACATTTAAGATTGTTTTCCTTTTTCTAAACAGCTTGATGGAGGTATAACTGACATACAGTGAACTGCACACACGTAAATATATAATTTGATAGTTTTGACACACACACACACACATACATATATATATATATATATATATATATATATATATATACATCTGTGAAATCCTCACCAAAATCAAGAGGGTGAGCATACCTATCCACCAGAAACTGGGGGGAATGGGATGGGGTGGGGGTAGCTATGTTCTCTCTGGGTTTTAACCTCTTGTTATCAGCTCACAAATTTGTGCTCTGAGTAATAAGACATGAATCATTCATTAAAAAATGTTTTCTATAAAAGTGGGCAGACAGAAAAACAACTTCCCACCCACTTGGCAGATGATCAGTAGTTCATTAACCTAAATCATGTCACTGCACTGTCAGCTCCATTTCTTCATTGTGTATGGGACTCGGCTGGAATGCAAGGGCTGGGAAAAGCGCCCAGCTGGTGTCCCAGGCCAGCTCTTGGCTGCCCTGCATGGGAGCAGGAGGGGATTTTTGCCCTCAGTGCCCTGCCAGACCTGCCTTCCTGCAGTCCACCTTCACTAGGTACCTTATTATTCAGCCTAGGGCTTCAGGCCTGAGTTCCTTCCTCCCCCTCTGGCTCCTCAGTTTTCCCTACGATCTCAGAGGAAGAGATATTTATTTATCCTTCATTCTAAAACCAGCCTCTCCTCTTAGTGTCTAGACTTAATAATTCCTGTTCCTCTCCACTATTCAGCAGTATTTATTGAATACCTACCAGGTACCAGACACTGTTCTAGGCTCCTGGAATATAACAGAAGTCAAAACAGACAGAAATCCCTGCCTTCATGAGCTTCATCCTAAGTGAAGCAGGGAAACTAAAAGCTAGAATCTTACTTCCACCAATCTCCCTTTCCTCTTTATCATCTTCAATAATTCCCTCCCTGAGTTACTTTCCTTATGCCCTGAAAATGTATAAGAGAAACTTATCCTCATCCTTTTGCAACTTGAAGCTGCTCTCCTATTTCTTTCCTTTCTATTTACTAAGTCTGAGTCAAGCAGTTTATTATACGAGGGTTCCAAGTCCTCTGGTCCCTCCCCTGCACGTGAGCTGAGAAACTGAAGACCTTTTTTCAGTCCTCCCTTTACTGAGTGGCTCTTCTTCCTCTGCTTCCTGGTTTTCCACACTCTCTTCTCCTTGGGTTCCTTCACCACTGCTCTGTCCATGGTCTTCCATAGCTCCAGCCCCTCCCCTGCCTCCTTCATGGGAACTTCTTCCCCTGTCTCCTAACTGTGGACAAGGTTCTTTCCTCTGCCCCCTGCTCTTCTCCCTCATTCTCATGCTTTCTGCTGCCACCTCCAAAAGCAGACATCTCTCCAAGCTCCATTTTAAACACTGACCTCTCATTAGTGTACGAAATCTGTATGTCTAAATTTTTCCGGGCCTTCTGCACTTGCGCAACTCACCTGTACTTAGGACACATACAAACCAGGTGCACTAAGTTCCCCAGTACCCCAGCTCTCCTTCCCAACTTCCCTGCCTCTACTAATCGTAGCCCTCATTCTCTCCAATATCAGGAGCACCTCCTTTCTTAGAATTGTACCAGAGACTAGCTACTAAGAAAACCAGCCAGCTACTCTGATTGAGGGGATAAACAAACAAACAAATAATTCTATAACTAAACAAATAAGGCAAATTTATGGGACTATGTGGGGGTTAATCCCTACCTTTGGCAAAGAAGGTAGAAAACAGTCTTTGATTTCAAAGGAAGACTTAACCATTGCTAGGTTAAGTCAGAGGTTAAGTCAGAGGGCAAAGAAGGAATGCGCAGGGCACTGGAGTGAATGTAGGGGAAGTGGAGGGTGCCTGAGAGACTCAGAAAAGGGGGATTGGAAGCAGGAGGAGAGTGGGGATAGGGATCTAGAGTCAGCTATTTGCTGATTCTGTATCCTGGGCATGGCTAGTTCAGATAGGCTTTTGCTCCCATTAGTGAATTGATGTGGAATGACAATGACAAAAAGCAGGAAACTCAATTGTCACAGTCAAGAGGAGGCTAAGAAGACATTACTAATAAATATTATATGGTATGCTGGAATAGAAAAAGGTTATGAGACTAAAAACTAAGGAAATCTGAAGAAAGTATGGACTTTAGTTAATAATAATGTGTCAGGGGCTTCCCTGGTGGCGCAGTGGTTGAGAATCTGCCTGCTAATGCAGGGGACACGGGTTCGAGCCCTGGTCTGGGAAGATCCCACATGCCGCGGAGCGGCTGGGCCCGTGAGCCACAATTACTGAGCCTGCGTGTCTGGAGCCTGCGCTCCGCAACAAGAGGGGCCGCGATGGTGAGAGGCCCGCGCACCGTGATGAAGAGTGGCCCCCACTTGCCACAACTGGAGAAAGCCCTAGCACAGAAACGAAGACCCAACATAGCGATCAATCAATCAATCAATAAAAAAAAAAAAAAAATAATAATAATAATAATAATGTGTCAATATTGGCTCGTTAATTGTGATAAATATACCATGTTAATGTAATATTTTAATATATAGTAGGGAAAACAAGGTGTAGGGTATCTGAGAACCCTGTCTGCTTACTATCTTTGCAACTATTCTGTGAATCTAAAATTATTCCTAAATAATTTATTAAAAAATAAAAGCAGTAAACTCTAATGAATTGTTGATTTTGAAACTTTGGCTCCCTAAGCTCACAGGGAAGACCTATCGCTGGGAGGATTCCTGCTGGAGGAGCCTGTACGGACACTATTATTATTCCCCAGACCTAGAAACACTGGTGTTATCTTTGATGTCTTCCTCTCCCAGGCCCTTTATATCTAAGCTATCATGAAGTGATATTGACTTAATTTTTTTTTTTTTTTTTGCCACACTGCGCAGCTTGCAGGATCTTAGTTCCCATTCCAGGGACTGAACCCAGGCCCCTGCAGTGACAGCGCCAAGTCCTAACCACTGCACCACCAGGGAATTCCCTGATTGAAATTTAAAATATCTCTCTTCTAGAAGTTTCAGTGTATAACATGAAAAGCTTTGTTCCTGTTTCAGACATTACATGAAATTTCTAAAAATCTTATATTTGTATTTGTATGGAAATATGTATGGAAATATGTTAATATAAATGTTTCAGACATTACAGGAAACTTCTAAAAATCTTATATGTTCTGGTATAATGTTATAAGTAATAATCCTAGTTATTACTTTAAAATGTATATCTCAGAAATAACTAATTTTCTTGTCAACTGCATTATTATGAACTTTCATCAACTCTTTAACCATGGTCATTTTTAAGTCTTTTGTCATTTACAGACAGTTCTGGGTGTACTCTGATGATTTTGCAAATATGTTCCTATAAAAGGGTTTCATCTTCAAGAAATTCATGGAAAAGACTCTGACAAGTACAGGTTTCTGGTAACTGACTGTACTGCTGAACTGAATGAATAAGCATTTTCAGAACTCTAATGAAAAACTGATGAACTCATAAAAGTGCTAACAAAAGATCAAGATGAAAAAAAAAATTAATTACATGGGACTGAGTGAACTGATGAGGATGAGTATAATTTTTGTGACTTTCTGTCTGAATTTAAAAAAAAAAATCCCACAAGGACTCAGAGGCAAAGAATATACAAATCAATTTTCACTGCAAAGTAAAGGAGCTGTGTCAGTGGAGGATTACTGGACTGAATGTCAATATTATGACATAGTATGAGTGTGTTTCATGTTTAGTAATTGCAATCATTGTTGCTTTTGTTGTGGTCATCCATGTACAATGCTTGGTGTCAGTCTATTTATCTCTTGTAAAAATAAAATACAGTGTGTGTGTGTGGGAAAAAAAAAAAAAAGACTCATAAGTCAGGGATAATATTTATAATTCATATAATAAGCAAAGGGTTAATTTCTTTCATTTATATAAAGAAGTACTAAAGACAACCTAATAGGAAAATGAACAAAGGATAGCAACAGGAAATTCAAAAACAGAGAAAAAATGATTAATAAATAAACATACAGAAAAAATGTTCAACTTCACACATGATTAAATACATGCAAATTAAAACAACTACAAAATACCTTTTTTGCTGATCAGACTGGCAAATTTTTTTTAAGTTTGGAAACTTATGGAGTCGGCAAGCTGTATTTGAGAATAGGCATTCTCAAACTTTCTTGGTATGAGTGAAAATCAGTACAAACTTTTTAGAGAGCAACAAGGCAATAATGATCACTATTATACTAGCAGCAATATTATTATACTAGCAGCAATATATACAAGGCAATAATGATCATATTATACTAGCAGCAATTCTACTGCTAGTATAGTGTATGAATATAATTTGAAGATATGCCAAAGCGTTTGTGTATGTATAACAAGGATGGTCTTTTCAGTATAATTTCTAAAAATTCATAAACAAAGTAATGTCCAGCAATAGGAGACTTGAAAAATAAATCATGATACACCTATACTATGGATGTTAAAAGGAGGAAAGTAGACTTCTATATGTCAATATGAAAATATCTCCAAAGATATAATACTAAGTTTTTAAAAAAGGAAAATATAAGAAAGAAAAAAGGAAGAGTATTTATAATATGATCTCGTTTATGAAATTAAATATGCATACACAAACATATATACAGGACCAGATACATAATTTGTAGCCTAGTGCAAAATGAAAATGACGTGCGGTCCCTTGTTCAAAAGTTAAGAATTTCGAGGGGTGGGGGGGAAGGTATGGCATTAACAGATACATACTATTATATATAAAATAGATAAGCAACAAGCAACAAGGGTTTACTGTATAGCACAGGGAACTATATTTGATATCTTGTAATAATCTATAATGGAAAATAATCTGAAAAAATATATATATATATAAAACCGAATCACTTCACTGTACATCTGAAACTAACACAATATTGTAAATCAACTATGCTTCAATTTTAAAAAAAGTTAGGAATTTCAGGACAGTAACAACATCAGAGCATTAAACCAAGCCTGGGGCCCTTCTGAATGTAGTCTCTGTGTGACTGGACAGGTCACATGACCAAGAAGCTGGTCCTCTCTCTATGTATGGTTCATCCTCATGATTTACAGTTTCTATACTTGTCAATTTTGCCTACTTGCTAAAATTTATCTGTAACCCCCCAATCAATCATCATAAGGCTTTCACGGTCATTCACAGATGTGTTCAGAGCAGGAGAAAATTTGAGTCATGGGGTAGTGACGTTACCAACTGAGGTCCAACAGGGCAACGCTCTACCTCCTTGTTTCAGCTCTCATCCTGTAAACAAGTGTCCTATTCATGGTCTGTTTAGTGACATGTTTTTTGCTTTTGTGTGTATGCTTTTTGTTGGTGATTTCTCTGTTTACAATGGCCCCCAACTGCAGTGCTGAAGTGCTTCCCAGGTGCAAGAAGGCTGGGATGTGCCCTACAGAGAAAAAGGGCGTTAGATAAGCTTCCTTCAGGCATGATTTGGAGTGCTGTTTGTCATGAGTTCAATGTTAATGAATCAACAATAGATATTAAATAAGGTGTCTTCAAACAGAAACACACACAAGGTTATGAATTTATCAGTTGAAAATGCTCTGATCAGAGGCTTGCAAGCACCTACCCTGTCTACTGTCTGGCATGCCTTCTCACTCCCCACCTCATCTGTAGCCCTGACCATGCCAGTTTCTGCCTCCATATTTTTGCCTGGATCCGGGCCACACCTCTGCGTCGTCCCAAATCCTGTCCATTATTTGGTTTCACTATTTTAGTGAAACCCTTCTTAATTTCTTTTCTCCTATGACTTTTCCCATTTCTGAATTTTTATGGAGTTAAACCACAAAAGGAGTGTTTCATTTATAGGTTATCTATAAGTCTCTTAAGCATTTACTATATGCCAGACACTAGTCTAATTACTTAGGCATTTACTATATGCCAGACACTATTCTAATTACTTTACAAATATTATTTCATTTAGTCTTCATGATGATCTTATAAAGTAGGTGGTATTATCACCCTTGTTTTAAGCGTGGAAACCAGAGCACAGAGAATTAAGTTTCTCAAGGTCACACAGTAAGTAGCAGAGGCAGAATTCACACCCAGACAGTCAGATTCTAGAGTCTTGCTCTTAACCATATACAATTCTGTCTGCTGATTGCGCAAATGGATAAATTATATGATGAGTTCATTGAGGGAGGGGACTATATCTTCCATTTCCTCTCTTGAGAGCCCCACATCATGCTTAAGAAAGTCTTATCAACTGCCTAGAGTTTTCTGGGCCTCATTTTTATGGGAGGCTGACACTCCTAGCTCTGGGGATGGACTTGGTACTGGGAAGTCAGGCTAAGCATGGTTCCCTTGAACTTGGTAGCTGCCTTCCTCCTCCTTGAATACCCCATCTTTCTCCCATGGGTGGGCTGAGCTAAGCCCTTTGCTGACCTGAGCCCTCCCGGTGGGACTTCCTAGTCACTGCTTGCCAAGAGCAGTGGGTCATGTGGCCACAAGAGGGCGAGATGGATGTCGGCTCCATGGGTAAGACTCAGGGTTACAGGAGAGTAAAAGGCAGGATTTCATTTATCCATCTGGTATCCCGCCCCTTCACCCTGTAGTCTGCCCACATTGGGTCCTTCCAAAATGCATGGGGAAATGCACAGTTTGGGTTTTTGTTTTGTTTTTGTTTGTTTGTTTTTCTGGCCTCACCGTGCAACTTGCGGGATCTTAATTCTCCTACCAGGGATCGAACCCCGGCAGTGAAAGAGTGGAGTCCTAACCACTGAACTGCCAGGGAATTCCCAGAAATGCACAGTTTTAAGATTCAGGCGGGCCTGGGTCTGAATCTAGGCTCTACCACTTTCTGCGTCACCTTAAACAAGTTACCGAAGCTTTCCGAACTACAGTCAGGCCTCTGAATGCGATTATGTTATTGCTAATATGGTAATGGCTAAGAGTGGGCACTGGGACTTCCCTGGTGGCGCCTGCCAATGCAGGGGACACGGGTTCGAGCCCTGGTCCGGGAAGATCCCACATGCCGCGGAGCAACTAAGCCCGTGTGCCACAATTACTGAGCCTGCGCTCTAGAGCCCACAAGCCACAACTACTGAAGACCGCGTGCCTAGAGCCCGTGCTCCGCAACAAGAGAAGCCACCGCAATGAGAAGCCTGCGCACCACAGTGAAGAGTAGCCCCCCGCTCGCCACAACTGGAGAAAGCCCGCGCGCAGCAACAAAGACCCAACGCAGCCAAAAATACATAAATAAATAAATTTATACAAAATAGGCAAGACAGGCCAGGTAGGGTAGCTCCATCCTATTAGGGACTCAGGCTGCTTCTACATTTCTATTCTGCTCTCCTTAGCTCACGGCTTCCATCCTCAAGGTTGCCTCCTGGTAGCAAGATTTGCAGCTGCAGATACTACATCCATATTCTAAGCAGCAGAAATGAGGCTGAGGCAAAGGTAGAAAGGGAGACCTCTCAGCGAAGTCAGCCACCTTTAAAGGTCTTTTCCAAGAAGTTCCATCACATCTCATGGCTCCTCCTAGCAACAACGGTCTAAGAGATGTCGTTTCTCAGCTAGGCCCATTGCCACTTTCAATAACATAAGGGCTCTGTTAGTAAGGAAGGATGAAATATTGGGTACTGAGTAGGCAACTAGCAGTCTCCTCTCTCTAGGCATTGAGATGTCACATCCAGTCCAAGACACCAACATTTCAGAGTCCTCTCATTTGACAGTCTTTCTGAGATCTAACTTTCGTTTCTTCTGTTTTTGTGTCAACTTCTTGTCCTATCTTCCTCAAACCCTTTATTCTTAGACAGGGGGCAGACAAGAAAGAGCTTAAATGGTCCAAAGGTTCATCCTTGAATTGTCCAAAGGTCGAAAACCATTCATTCATTCACTTGACAAATCTTCACTGAGTACCAACTCTTTATCAGAAACCACAGGAGGCACTTGAGATACATAAATGAGAACACATGTTCTTGGGCCTCATTTAGCTTATAGTCTAAGGTTGGGGAGAAATACACTTTTTAGAGCGATAACTATTCTTTACCAAACAATTATGATTTTCCTGAAGGAAGGGGTGCATCACCAAGCTGAAGAGAATCAAGGAAGGTTTCACAGAGGAAGTAACATTAAACTGAGAGCTGAAGGACAGGTGGGAGTGGGCCCAGGGAGGCTGCACGTCCAAAGCAAGGAGGCATGTTAGTGCATGGAGTGTGCCAGGAATAGAGGAAGTCTGTAAGGCTGGGCACAGAATGCCCAGAGCACAGTGCCAGGAGATGAGGCCTAAGAGGTAGGAAGGGACTAGAATGTGAATGCCCTCATGGGATTTTTATGACAAAAGTTAACTCAGGCTTGTGAGTGACAAGGAAACTACTGAAGCATAACACAGTGAGACTCACATGTTAGATGGGGCTGAGGTGGGTGAAGACAGATGTAGGGGCCTCTGATAGGAGGCTATTTCGATAGTTTAAGAAATAACGAACTAAGTAAGGCATGGCAGGGAGAATGGAAAGAAAAGTTCGAGTGTGAGAGAAATGAGCATAGCAAATAAAGACAACATTTTTCCTTCTGACCTTAGCAGCCAAATCCTTCTGAATTGTAACTAATGCCAATAGCCGTCAGTGGTCTGCAGCCTGGACGAAAGTAGGATGGATACATTCCCCATAGCTCACCCTCATCCTGGGGGCTCAGTCCTCTCTCTCCGTTTCAAACTTCAAGTTGTGTTTCCAGGTGTGTGAGCTACGTGTGCCAGAGTCTTCTAGTGCTCACCAACATCTGCCTTCTCCCCTTTTCCCTTTGCATACAGCTAGACCACGTTCCCAACCTCCACTACGGTTAGACATGACCATGAGACTAAGTTCTGGCAGAAGGTACATGGAGAGAAGGAATGTATGTACACTAGTGCTTCTCATAACATATGTGGCAAAAAAGACAAGATTTTTTTTTTCTTTCTAATCCATTGTGGACCAGAACTTTTGATAAAATATACTAGCAATAAGTTAATGGAAAAATGAAATTAAAAAACGAAGATATAAATTAAGCCCCAATTTTTTATTAAATTCAGCAGACATAAAATTACTCTATCAAAATTGCTATAAAATTTTCTAAAGGCTTTCTCTCCATTTCCGTACTTATCTTGTCAGGCATCAGTAACAAACTGTTTGCAAACTGACACCCATCAGTGGAGCCCATTTAGGGGGATGAACCCTCCTTCAAGGCCCATAAAACCTCCCATGTGTCTCCTCCGTGCCTTCTGCAGGCCGTCATTAACCTGGGCTCCTAAACGGCTGCACGGAGGAGGGCTGCTCTGCCACCCTAGAAGCAAGAAATAAACTACTGTGTGTGAGCCATTTTCCTTATTTGGATCTGTTACAGCACTTATCCTAACAAATACAACATGCTTCTACCATTTCTTTCACGAGAGTAATTCTGTTCAGAAAGAAATTCTCAGTAAATCTTTGTAGTGGGAGGTTAAGAACAAGCTGTTAGGATAGAATGTGGTACAGCCTCTGGAAGCGCATGGAACAGTGGTCAAAGTTAGGAAAAATGTTTCAGGTTGTGGAGGTCCCTTAATACTAAAGTATTTCTTTTTTTTTAATTTATTTATTTATTTATTTATTTTTGGCTGTTTTGGGTCCTTGTTTCTGTGCGAGGGCCCTCTCCAGTTGCGGCAAGCGGGGGCCACTCTTCATCGCGGTGCGCGGGCCTCTCACTATAGCGGCCTCTCCTGTTGCGGGGCACAGGCTCCAGACGTGCAGGCTCAGCAGTTGTGGCTCATGGGCCTAGTTGCTCCGCGGCATGTGGGATCTTCCCAGACCAGGGCTCGAACCCGTGTCCCCTGCAATGGCAGGCAGATTCTCAACCACTGCGCCACCAGGGAAGCCCAATACTAAAGTATTTCTCTAGTTGGTCCTCATGCTGCAGGATCTCATTTCAGGATAAAATTCCATTTGGGAAAAAGCTGAAGGGTTTCTCTTAGATTAACATATTAAAATGGTGTAGTAGAAAGATGTACATGGAGCTGCCTTGTATTATGTAGTATCTATCTATTCAACAAATGCTTGCTGATTCTGACTCTGAATGCCCAAGCCTTTCCGGGGGCAGGGCCTCCCTCAGGCCAGGCCTGGGATGAGTGGGGGTCTTTTCTATAACAGGAACATCTTTTCTAGGCTAAGATACTCCCTCACTTGTTTTGTGTTGGTGTTGATTATGCCTTGACAGCAGGAAGTCCTTCTTGAATTATAACTTCCTTTCTTCCTTCTGCAGTTGCAGGATCTCTCCTTGTTCTCAGTGGAGGTAGAAAGAGTGTTGGCAACTGGCAGAGTTGTCTATGTCAGAGACATAAACAGAAAGATGAGTACACAGACGGTCGTAAATCCACTTTCTCAGAAGTACAAGGGAAGAGCCCATATGCCTGGGTTGGCTGTTCCTTCAAACAAGAGAACTGATCCTCCAAAGAAAGTGTGCAGTTAAGGAAACTGCCAGCTTTCAGCACCCTGAAGGTTTATTTAATTAGGTAATTCATTTATTTATTTACTTCCACTGACACTGAATAATTAACTTGCCTCACTGCCCTACTGCCAAGAGGCAGCAGCGATCCACCTAAGAGAGGCACAGCTACGGGCAGGTACCTGGGTTCTTCTGAGTTGTTTCACATCACTAGAGGAGGATGCTGTGTAAACAGCCGCACCATTTTCTCCTCTACAAAACATAAAAGGGGATTGTTTTCCTCCCAAAAGAAGATAATACGTATTTTTCTATAGAAGCTCTCTATAAGAAGAGTTAACTGAAGACCATGCTGAAGTAAAAAGCATTTTAATTTAATCCTGATACAAGGCCAAGCTTTTCTGACTTTTAAAATGAAGAACTTGAACCACAGAAGTACATAACTACAGCACAGATTTTGTTTGTTTGTTTATTTTTGTCAGCTGCTCTGTGCAGCTTATGGAATGGGATCTCAGTTCCGACACCAGGGATTGAACCCGGGCCATTGCAGTGAAAGCCCAGAATCCTAACCACTAGGCCACCAGGGAATTCCCTACAGCACAAAATTTCAAACCTATTTAAATTCTATACTGTAATAAACTAAAGCATGAAGGAGAGACAAGAAAGAAGAAAGGGGAAAGCAAGAAAGAAAAAAAAAAGTCAGATGTAAGAGACTGATAAGTGATAAGAGGAAGGAGGGGGTGAGAGGCAGATGGTTTTTCCAGAGCCAGAGAGGGAAGAGGCAGGCAGAAACAAGAGAGTGAAGGGAGACGTGGGGAGAAGTAAACTTAGTGAGCAGAAGTCTTGTGCCAGGTGCTTTACGTCCATCATTTCACATTTGCTCAATTCATCATCTAGTTAAGGTTTGAATCGGGAGTGATATGATCAGATGGGCGTTTTTAAAAGATCACTCTAGCTGCAGAGAGGGCCATGGGTGGATGCAGGTAGACAGTTTTGGATGCTGCTGTGAAAGTCAAGGACAGAGATGATGCTGGCTTGGATTAGAGTGGTGGCAGGAAGAATGCAGAGGAGCAGAGAGAAGTATGGGATTTTTAGGTGGAAGAACTGAAGGAACTAAGCCCTTTTTATATGTTCTTGTTGTACCTTATACTTCTCTCGTCATTGCCTTTATTACATCTTATTGAAATTACCTTTTTACCCATCTGTATTTCCCTCTAGACCTGCGTTGCCCAATATGGTAATCACTAGTGGCATTTGAGCAGCTGAAATGTGTCTAGTGCAATGTGAGATGTGCTCTCAGCATAAAATATACACTGAACTAGAACAACAATTCAAAATAAAGAATGTAAAATATTATATTAATAATTCCTATATTAATTACATATTAAAATTATAGTTTAGCTATATTTGGTGGAAATAAAATACCTTATTAAAATTAATTTCATTGGTTTCTCTTAAATGTTTTAATATGGCTACTAGAAAATTTTAAATTACATACGTGGCTCACATTATATTCCTATTGAACAACACTATTAAACAATATAAGAACTGAGGTAGGGGCTTCCCTAGTGGCGCAGTGGTTGAGAATCTGCCTGCCAATGCAGGGGACACGGGTTCGAGCCCTGGTCTGGGAAGATCCCACATGCCGCGGAGCAACTAGGCCCGTGAGCCACAACTACTGAGCCTGCGCGTCTGGAGCCTGTGCTCCGCAACAAGAGAGGCCGCGATAGTGAGAGGCCTGCGCACCGCGATGAAGAGTGGCCCCCGCTTGCCACAACTAGAGAAAGCCCTCACATAGAAACGAAGACCCAACACAGCCATAAATAAATAAATAAACAAATAAGTCAGGAGCTCTTTAAAAAAAAAAAAAAAAGAACTGAGGTATCTCCAAGGCCTAGCACTTAATAAATATGCGTTGAATGAATAAATGAATAAATGTATTTGGCCAAGGCACATTCAAATTCTGACTGCAGGTATGTATTAATGCTGACGGCTCTCAGCTTCAGTGTTGGTTGATATTGTTGACACTGTTGGCTAAAAAAGAATGTAATTTTCTAAACCAGTTAGACCCAACATTGCCTAGAATTTGGCTAAAAATTTTAGAATACTTCTGCAATTCATCTACTTGTCTTGGATATCTGTCTCCTTAAAAACGTAGTTCAGGGGATTCCCTGGTGGCGCAGTGGTTGAGAATCTGCCTGCCAATGCAGGGGACATGGGTTCGAGCCCTGGTCTGGGAGGATCCCACATGCCGCGAAGCAACTGGGCCCGTGAGCCACAATTACTGAGCCTGCGCGTCTGGAGCCTGTGCTCCGCAACAAGAGAGGCCGCGATAGTGAGAGGCCCGCGCACCGCGATGAAGAGTGGCCCCCGCTCTCCGCAACTAGAGAAAGCACTCGCACAGAAACGAAGACCCAACACAGCCATAAATAAAATAAATAAATAAATAATTTAAAAAAAAAAAAAAAAAACGTAGTTCACTTTCAGCTCAGTCAGTCGCTCGGGAAACCAAGAGGCGCAGACATGGCTCCATACTTGAGGACCACCCTCAAGCGTGCGTTCTAAAAGCAATGACTAAAGCATGGAACATAATACCTGCATATCACAATCTGTGAAGCTCTTCTGAAGCTGTGACTTCATTTTCACCCAATAGTTCAGCACCTTGCCAAATCTGTGCTTCTGTTGAGCTCAGGTGCTTGAGCCAAAGGAAATAAGCACGGTGTCCAGCTGACCCCGTGGTCACAGCTAGTTCAAGTGGAACTCTTACATGTCTTTGAACACATCAGCACTACTCTTATTCTCCTGCAGCTTTACATGCACTGTGCTCAGCTGTCACGTCACATCAATCAGAAAGAACAATTTTATGAGCCAGTAGGGGTCTGGCATGTTGTATCTCTCAGAACCCTTTTAATTAATTCACTGAAGTCTTTAATCTAAGGAAACAGCTTGGTAAATCTCTTCAACAAGTTTCCACCGCTTAGCAGTCTGACAGCATTAAAATAAACTAGATCTCCATGTTCTGCTTTAACCTTTTCCAAACATGCTTACCACTGGATATGGCTAAGGGCAGAAACACAAAAGAAAATTGTCTTAATTCCTCCATCGAATCATGTGACTTGCAGAGCTCCCAGCCCACACTCTCCTAATGAATGATGTAATGGAAGCTGGGGCCCACTAATCACTCTTGACATGAATAACTTGAATAACATGTAGAAACCTTTTTTTCCCCCTGATTTGTGTCAAGTAAGCTTAGCTTTTCCATATTTAAGCACACTTCTCAAGCTCCATACTGACAAGAGGTTAGGGCCTACTAGTTAAGTAAGTACACTTTTTTTCCCCTGAAAATTTTAAGTGATCCACATTCCAAGGTCAAGAGAGCCTGCATCTGGTAAAAGGGCTGTAGGATAGACACCTCCACACTAAGCTTCATTGGTGAAATGAAGTCATTGTGCTAGAGGGTCCCCATCCTGGTATTTTCCCTATGCGCATAGTAAAGAACATGCCATGTTCATTCATTCAACCAATATTTATTGAGTGTTTGCCACGAGCAAAGCACTTTGGAGGATATCAAGGTAAGTAATACTAATGGCTATCATTTAATAGTCCCTATTAAATCCTAGATCCTTTAAAATACACGACACTGCAAGGAGATCAACTCCATTTCACTGCAGAATAAAATAGGGTCTCTACATATGAGGAGTTTACATTTCACAAAGATTTCTAGTATATAGCATGGTACAGACTATATGTATACATAAATGCTGTTTCTGATGAAATTGACAGGTATGTCAGATTGTTTAATCTGTAATACCCAACAGTATTCTGAGCTAAGCACTCCTCGAATGTTTGTTGACAGTACCAACCGGGAAAGAGAGAGACATTCTACCCACACTAAGAACAGCATGGCAAAAGACACTTAAAATGCATGTAGCAATAAAGCAAAATTTCCTAAATCTGAATAAGGAGAAACTAGGTAAATTACCTACCCATCAAGAGTTTTCAAAAATAATCCGAATTAAACCTGGGCTGAGTTAGGTATAATCTTACCCACTTTTAGACGGGACATCTATTAGAATGAAGTAAAACAAAACCTCAAAGTCATAACCCGTGGAAATTGTTCATTACTTACCAGGGTGATGGTTTGGGGAGTCGGCCTCCATTGGCAAAATTACTATCACATCAAAATCTTATTCTGTGTATCTGGTGAGGACAGAGGACAGAGACTTGGAGACCGACCGATCTTGGGACCTTTCAAAATGTACTTTACATCTAAATTAATTTGAGAGAGAAAGGAAGTAAGAAAAACTCTTTTTTTATATCGCATTTTAATTTTTCCTCCAGGTCACCTCTTCTTCTGCACTCTTAATATGGCTCCCTTCACGCAGTCTGAGGCCAAGAGAGCATCATGACAAAAAGAAATGATCAATAAAAAAGACGGTTCTTGACAACCCAAGCCGACTCTAGGGTTCGGGAGACCAAGGCCCCATCCTCAACTCCCCGGCAGCCAGCGCCCCCTCCCGGGAGGCGGGTGCGCAGCAAAGGAGCGCAGGCCGCCTCTGTCCTTTGCTGGACTTCAGCGCTTTCTTCTCACCCCCGCGCCCGGGTTCCTCCTGCCCCGTCCCGCCCCCGCCGCTGGCGCCTCCGCGTCCGCGTGCCGCCCAGCCCCGGGCGTTCGCCGCTCCAGCTGCACCGGCCGGCGCTGCCCACCCACCCACACGTCAAACGCCCTCTTTTCCCCTGAAAAGTTTCTAGACTATAGGGACTATTTTCTCCTAATGTAACCTTCCACCAAACTGGAGGGAAAAGTTGGAGGCCGGAGAAGGGCTGGGGCGCTGGGGGAGGTCCTGGATTTTAAAAAAAGAGGTCACTCTTCCTTGAAAATGAATAATTGCGCCTTCAAGCCAGAGCTTGGTTTGTTGGGTTAATTGTAAAAGGTGCACGATGATGCTAAATATTTAAGATGGAATTGTTTTTTTTTAAATTAATATATAGTAAAATAGATTGCACTAGACAAATGGTTCTTGTCTTCGGACCTTGCAGTTCTTTATATTGATTCTCATCTGTCCCCTTCCTCCCCGCCCTCTCCCAAATCCTTATGTTCAGCTATAGACAAAACAAGGTCCCCTGGGAATGACTTCTTAAATCCAAGAGACAAAAGTCAAACCTAGAAACTGCTCTTCTGGAAAGTTGGCTGAATTCTGTCCATATTCTGGATGGGTAAATTCACCTGCAGAAATATTTAATGATTAGGAAAACCCAATAGGCCTGTATTTTTCAGATTATGAGTGGCAAAATCAGTTTGGCAAGGAGTATTAGGGAGGGAGGAAGGGAGGAAGAAAGAAAGGGAAGAAGGGACAAGGGAAGAAAGGAAGGAAAAGAAAGGAAGGAGCCAGCATAAAAGAATAGAAAAATATTACATAACTAAGGATCAATATTCTTTCATGGGAGCTTCCCTGGTGGCACAGTGGTTAAGACTCTGCCTGCCAATGCAGGGGACACGGGTTTGAGCCCTGGTCCAGGAAGATCCCACATGCGGTGGAGCCCGCGTGCCTAGAGCCCGTGAGCCACAACTACTGAGCCTGTGCTCTAGAGCCCGCGAACCACAACTACTGAGCCTGCGTGCTACAACTACTGAAGCCCGCGCACCTAGAGCCCATGCTTCACAACAAGAGAAGCCACCACAGTGAGAAGCCCGCGCACTTCAAGGAAGAGTAGGCCCCGCTCGCCGCAACTAGAGAAAGCCCGCATGCAGCAATGAAGACCCAACGCAGCCAAAAGTAAAATAAATAAATTTATTTTAAAATATATATATATTCTTTCGTGAAACCAGTATTATGAGAGACTACTGTCTGTTTGCATGTACCGAGTCTAGATGTAGAATATATTTCTTACTGTGTGTTATGGTCAAAAAATGTTTGAAAACCACTGCACTAGACAATGGGATTATTTTAGGAGGCTCTGATTAGAAAGGTTTGAAAAGTCATGTAATTTTTTCCTCTATACTTAGACAGTATTTTATTTAAAGAATAGGCCAGAATTAATTATCCTTCTTGCTTATCATCTTCCCATCTCAACATATGCTATTAATGGTTTGTGAATAATTTGTTTCTTGAAAGCTATTATTTCAGTAAAGAAAGCTATAGCTTAAAATATGAAGGCAATTCTGCCAAGCTCCTCTTTTCCCTATGGCTCCTCTATTACCCTGTGACCCCAGGGCCATGGACACATTCCACATGTGTCTGAAAGCGCTATCTGCAGTGCAGCCCTGGAAGCTTGTGTTGCTGGAATATCACGTACTCAAATACTCCTGTGGATCTATTTTATTTTTATTTATGTTTACTTTAAAGTAAACATTTTTCTCTTTTCCCTAATTGTTTATTTAAAATTTTTTATCATCCTGTTTAGGTCATATGAAAGCCTGAAGTGATTGAATTTGACTTTGTCCCCTCTCAGTAGGGGAAGCTCTCTTTTGTGCTAATCAGGGCTGTGGTCTGTGACTGAATTTTCTATCTTTGCCCCCATTACACACACTCACTTCATTCCTGCCATTTTCATTTGTTCGACATTTGGATCAGAAGGCCCACGTGAATATGCGGGTGAAGGTGCCGATGGTAGGGAAACACTTTTCATTGTCAATAGTGGGCCACTGGCCCAGTGATAACAACAATAAAATAATAATAAAAATAATTATTATTAACACTTATATTTATCAACATTTATTTATCAACACTTTTCTGTGCTAAGAAAATTACATGCATTAGGTCAGTGAATTCTCCTAATAACCCTATCTCATAGTTGAAGAAACTGAGCTTAAACAAGGGTAAGTAATGTGCTAGTTAGTGCCTGGCAGGACTCTTTACCCGCTGCCCATCTCTCCTTTCATTTCATTTCACTGACTCCCTGAATATTGGATCTGAGTGTTTTCCTCCAAAGACCTCTTGCCTAAAAGGCGATTGTGATATCAGTGAGACAGTTTATGTTCCTTGAAGTCATGCCTTGTTAACTGGCATCTGAAGTGCACCAGACACACTCCACAGATCTTGTTTACCAGGCAAGGGGGGTCATTGCAAACGTGGATGGAGGAAGGGCAGCCCCTGGGTAAATTGTTTACAAAGCTGTGCACAGATATGCTTTGGGAGAGAAGAAGAGCAAACACTGCGAATTTACTTAACTGGTTGTTATTTCCTCTACGTGTTCATCATGGGTCAGGGTTGCTATTCAGCTAGTTGTTCAACATTCTGAGTATCAACCCTGGCAGTAAATCTTGGCGTTTGACCTGTCGGGGTCATGGGGCAGTTGTTGGAGCTCTATGAAGGAGAGGAACAGGGGATGGGGAGAATTTTAGTGCAATTAGAAAAGTAATCTTTTGAAAAATAGCATGCTTTCCTTTTTCCCTTTCTGAGAAAATGACTTTATCCTTAGTTGGCCCTTGGCATCCATCCGCCTGGGGGAGATAAAGATTTGTTACAGAAGGAATGGGGAAAAAAATACTGAGATATTTGGCTTCTGACATTCAACATAGGATTCTATAGCGAGACAAGAACTTTGTAAGCCAGGTTAGTGGCTTGAAGGAGGATTTCCTAAATTCCCTTTAAAAAAAAAATTCCTGTACCTCCCTGAAGAGCCCAGCTTGGGGAGCTTAACTCAGGGAGTTCTTCCAAAGGGTATGACTGCCAGGTCATGATGCCTGTGCTCAGTGATAGAAGGACATGAAGACGAGGAAGGCAGGCAAGCCTGTGTTTTTGACCCTGGGGGATACTGGGAAGAAGAAGGGGAATCGAGAAATAAGGGGAAGGGGAAAACTGTCAGATGTGTGTCCCAATTTCTCCTCTCCAGGCTTCTGTGTAGAGATGACAGAGGTGCATCATATAATTGGAGGGAATAACAGGGACTGGTCCTATTTGGGCCCCTGTGAGGAGGCCCAGAACGCTCTATTCTCCTCTGTCACACCAGGTAAAGGTGTAGTCAGGCAGGAGGCCTTGAGGTGTAGCTTTCCTGGGAAACCCACAGTGAGAGCCATAGTGGCTGAATGTCTGACTAAGGAGCTGGCTGGGGGGGTGACCTTAAGGGGCAAGGTGACACTGCAGTGAAGACTGCAAAGGGAACACCCCCCTCTGCCACCCTGGGGCCACGGCCAGATGGGCCTCATAGACAAACGGGAGAAGGACCCATAGAGTCAGAGAGCTGAGGCGGGGTAGAGGGAGAGCCACGAGGCCTGAGCACCCTAAAGGAGGCCAGGTCCCTTATATCCACACGGTCTCGAACCACAAATTTCAGCTGCCAACACCAGCAGGGCAAGCAGTGGCCAGGTGGAGAGGGACATTGCCCCAAAGGCCAGAGGAGTCAAAGAACACTGCACTTGGGGGATCTCTGGATCCTCTCCTTTGTCATGTGGTTGCATAAGCTATGCTGTCCCCTGATATACTTGGAGAAAAGCTGGGGAAGAGGGTGAAAGTCTGAGAATGCTGAGAAAACTGAGTGTTATCTTCGTCAAGAGAATGAGTGTTACCTAAAGGAGTCATTTACATTATTTGATGAGACAACTTTCTTTTTTGCTTTTCGTTAAATTATTTTAATAATTGTGAAATACTTAAGAACCACAAGAAGTAAGAAGTCATATAAGGAACCTATGTACCTACCACTCAGGACAAAAAATAAAACATTACAAATACAGTTAAAATTTCCAGTGTATCACTCCACAAATGCCTCTTTTATTAGGTTGAACAATATGAAATTGCCAATATTTGATTGTTTTTTACCTACAAAAAACCCCCCTGTAATGTTATATGATTCAACCTGATTATTTATCCTTTATGGGTCTGATCAGTACCTTGATCATTCTGTTGCCCACTTAGAATGTTTTTCTTCCTTTCTCTTACTTATCCACATCCTACCTGTGCTTCAAGACAAGATCTGAGCCCTACTCCTTTCAAGAAGTTTTCACTGAAGACTTGAGCCTACATAGAGCTTTCCTTTTTCTTTCCAGAAAGTACTGTCTCACACAGCATTATTTTATATGTCATATTCTTTCATTGTCTGGATCACATGAATCAGCACTTGGCGATATTATGTTACCTGTTACGCTGTTTTGTTAATTAACGTGTGGAAGAAATAATAGGGTTTGACTCAATGTTGGTGGATTAAAGACAATATACAGCTTACTTCTTGGAAGTTATTAGTTCTAGTAATTTTATAAAAGATGCTTGAGCCCAACACCCAAACTATTTAGGAGAGATACCTTAAGGGGAGAATCTGGGAAAGAATCAGAATAGGGAGCCTATCATCCATGAGTGTAGTCCAGTTTTGTCATGTCCCATAAAATACTTATAGTATGCTATAGGATATCTTAAGAACTAATAATAGGGACGTCCCGGTGGTCCAGTGGCTAAGACTCCACGTTCCCCATGCAGGGGGCCCGGGTTCAATCCCTGGTCAGGGAACTAGATCCCACATGCTGCAACTAAGAGTTTGCATGCCACAGGTGAGACCCCGCACAGCCAAATAAATAAATAAAATAAATATTTTTTTAAAAGAACTAATAATAAAAGCCACTATTTATGGAGTAACTAATATAAGCCAGGTGCCATCCTAGGTATTTTATATACTATCATATCTATTATACAATAACCCTGCAATGTAGGTAATATCAAACTCTATCCAGTTAACCATAATGATTCCCATTCTTAGCCATAAAAGTATTCTGGGGTAATTTCTTTCTTTTTTTCAAATCCAGTCTTTATACCAATGTATTTGTCAGTATAGTTAGGCCATGCTGAATTAACAAATTAATCCTGGAATCTCAATGGCTTAGCACAATAAAGGTTTTTTGTTGTTGTCTGGTTAAGTCCAATGTATTTTGGGAAACTCACTAGTTCAGCTCTCCTCCCTGGGGTGACTCAGGGATCTAGACTGTTTCCATCTTGTGGTTCTACCGTTTCTCTAAATGGGAAGAGAAGAGCCACACCAGCCTTTAAGTGCTTTAATTAGGCTGGGAGTCACCAATCACACTCATATTCCCATTTGTCAGGACTCAATCTTGAGGCCCTACCTCAAGGCCGGGAAATGCAGAGAGTACATGAATATTCAATGAGTCACAGCCAATGAATCAGGTAAATGAGGCCAGGCATCCCATGAGGGTCACTATATTTGCAGGGTTGGAGAATCAGGGATAACCTCCTCAATTCCAAAGGTATCAATTCAACTGGATGAGGTAGTTAGACTATCTGATCATCTTTCAGGTCTTAGAGGTTCTTGGACTTTCACAGATATTGAATAACATTTTGGGCAAAGGTAAAGGAAGAAATAAAATTATAGTAGTAACAATAGTAATTAATAATAATAATAATAAGCCACTTGTCAGAATGAGAAGAATCTCTAGTTCTTTGGGCACACATGTTCATATGATTATTGAGAGGCTATCATTTCTTTGGTAACACAGGGAGTGAAGCATCTTGTCCAATGAGCCCAGGCCTGAGGTTCTTTCCCTGGGGTTCATGGACAGGCACATGAATGGGCTTTAAGCCTGAAAGTGTTTGCAAAATTTTGTGTATATGCACAAATATGCATCTTTCTGGGGCAGATTATCCATAGCTTTTATAGAGATTTTCAAGGGGTTCATAATGCGGAAAAGGTTAAGATTCACTTCTCTAGACTAGGTATAAGATCTCTGAATAGGAGAAGCAGAGATCAGAGGCTGCCAGGAAGCAGGTGCATAGGAAAGAGGAAGCTCATATTCGCACTTGACTCATAGTACTTACACACCAATGCATTTACAGACAAACCTAGAAGCGAGAATTATTTCCTGGATGAATGAAGGTTAAATCATTTTCCTCCTATAAAATGATTTTAAATTGGTGAATCTTGGCACTCTCACATTTTCAGATTTTATTACCTTTATGTTTCAGGCAATAGGAACAGCATTAAAAAATGAATACTTGGCTATCACAGGAGATGGCCTCCTTGCTACCTCTAACTCTTACTGTACATACTCAACAATAAGAAGAGACCCAAAAGGATCTGACCACTTATCTACACCAGAAAATTTTTTAATTTAATTCTGGAGGATACCTCAGTCTCCTCATCTGTAAAACAATGATATTAATCCTCACGTCCTTCAAAAGAATGACTCAAGTTGTTTAATGTCCACAGTTGTGTTCTGGAAATTATTTATGACTACAATAAAATACAAACACTGCTAAATTAGAAAAAAAATGTATCCTAGACAAAAAAAATTTTTAATTTTACTTTGCAATCTCTTATAATGAACAAGCCACATAAACAAGTGTGTCCATAAAGTAATCCAATTCATTTTTCTGTGAAGTTTTATGGAATCAGTTTAATTACTTGATAATCATACCTGCTCAACTCCAGTGCAACAACCTAGATGAAACAAGTATAGGTTTGCTTCTGAGTATCTCTTAAATAATATTAATTTAATTCAAAGTTTAACTAAATTATTATCTTCCATGAAATCATATAGCAACTCACTGAGAAGTCTTGATGACGGATGAGATTGCTGCTCATGCATTTCTTGAAAAATATATTTTGAAGACAGAGACTTTCAATTGCTTCTTGCTGAAAGCTAATGAGGAATTCTTCTTTGAGAAACCCAGGCTGAAAACTTCCTCCAGCTATTTCTCACCTCCTTAGAATTATCTGAGCCCCTAGGAAAGTCCTCAGCTCCTCTAAACATAAGGAGTTAGCAAACAATATTCTTAAATACAATCTACAACAGCCTCCAAGTTCCCCATTTTTTATTTGACACTGGTCAAACATAGATCTTCACTTGTCCTTTATTTCACGATGATTTCCCTGCAAGCTAGGCATTTCCATGTCTCCTTCCCACTCCACACGTTGACTTCTTTAGACTCCCGGGCTCACTGCAATCAGTTGTCAATCTTTTTGAGCTGGGAGATGCTCAGGTGGTGAAAATGTTTCCACTGTTTTTCTAGCTGTTCCAAAATGAGTAGCTTCCTTTGAGCTCCTGGTTTTGATGAACCTAAGTGTGTTCTGTAAGAGCGGGATGCTCATTTTTAAGGAAACCTGGCATTGGCCCCCACGAAGCTGCTTTCTGCCTGACTGACCTTACAATCCTCTTCAATCCCCACCCTGAGACATACCGTTCAGCCTCACACTGAACCTGAGGAGTCAGCGATTGGGTCTGTACATTAACAAAGTGACAGCAGAGGAGCACCCATGGCTCACTACTTCAGAAGACATGTTGAAATCATTTGTGTCTCTGCCTTGACACTCTCCAAGTTACAGGTGGTTCCAATTTTCAGCTCGTGGCAGAAACCATAAGCCAAGGAAGCAAATAAGTGTTTCTATAAACTGTTGAAAAGAAACACTCTCCTGCTACCTAACTGTGAAATGCCCAACTTGGGACTTCCATTAACTTTTGACCTTCTTTCTTAGAAACCCATATGGAGAGGATTCAGTTTTTCTAAGTTGGCTACCGAAGACTTGGGTCGCTTTTTAGCAGCAGTATTAGGGTCCCAATTTCTTCAATATACCAAACTGGATTGGCTTTCAGACCCCTCCCCAAAATGTTATAGAGGTACATGTGAATTGATTTCTAGGGATTTAATCCAGGTTATTTGTTCTGCTGCTTTGGTTCTCCCATCATCATCAAGATGGTTCAAATACAGGAGACCACAAGTATCAGTTCTATTATTTCACTCTAGAAACTTGTGTGTTAGCAGACGACAACAAAATGTTCCAAGACTGTCCAAATTAATACACGCTCTCCTTCTTCAGCTAGGAGAATACGTTTCTGGAAATGGGAACGCTAACTATAAAGCCTTTTTTGACATGTTGCTCTGGTGTTGCAAGGTGGTAGAGTTTTCTTCAAATGCTCTGAACTTATAGACGTCTCTGCCCCTGATTTCTTCCAGCTATCAGTCGTTCAACTGTTGATCAATCCTCCCAGGCTGTGGCATAGTTAGGATACCTTTTACAGTGTCAAAGAACTTATTCCATTCCCTGATTATCTGTTGATCTTTACCCTTGTTTCCTGAATTCTTTCCTCAAAGATGCCTCCAGTCCCTGCAAAACTCCCATTTTAACATTCAGCAGGATATTCTTCCTTTATTTTTTTGTGGCAGGCATAGCGCCATCACTCACACACATTTTGTTAGCCATTATGGGTCAAAACTGTCTCCCAGGGCACAAACTAAACTACAGAAAAATAGGTCACAGAGAAGTAAACAACGTACTGCAGAACTCACTCAGCAGCTCCACAGCTCCCACCATGGTCCAGGCCACCATCATCTCTCACCTGAAAATTGCAATAGCTTGCTAACCTTGCCCCTACCAGTTATTCTCTCCAAGCGGCCAGAGTGTTCCTTTAAAGATGTTTCTCAGGTCATGTCACTCCTTGGCTCAAAATCCTCCAGTGACTTCACTTTCACTAAGAGTAAAACCTGAACTTGGCTCCACCTTCTTCAGGTCTGTGCTCAAATGTCACCTTAATGACAAAGCCTTCTCCAACCACCCTCTACCCCTGTACCACACTCCCAATTCCCTGTCCTGCCCTTTTCCCCACCATAGCACCTATCACCATATCACATATTATATATTCATTTATTTGTGTGGCAGATCATATTCTCCCAGATGACCACAACAAGATTTCACATTCCACATACTTTTCTTACAATGTGATGTTTCTACTACTCCCTTTGAGAGATGTTTCCCATCCCTCTTGAATCGAAGTGGGCCTGTAACTGTGGTGGAAGTGATGCTATGTGACATCTGAGGCTAGGTCACAAAAAGCCAGACAACTTCTGCCTGGTCCTCTTGGGGCACTAAATCTTGGAACTCAGTCACTATGATATGAGGAAGCCTAGGCCACATGGAGAGGCCAACAGCTCACTGTTTTGACCAACAGCCCCAGCTTCAGTCCAAGCCAACAGTCATCATCAACTTCTAGACTTTTGAGGAAGCTTTTGAGATGACTTCAGCCTCAGCCACTGCATGAGACTCCAAGTGAGAACTGTTTAGCTTAGTCTAATCACCTGCCAGAACCGTGAAAGATAATAATAAAATTGTTGTGCTAACCCACCAAGTTTTGGGACCATTTGTTATTCTGTAATAGATATTGGAACAATTTATGTGTATACTGTATGTCTCTCCTCATTAGAGTATAAGTTTCATGAATTCAGGGATTTTGTTTTCTTTGTCATTCCATTCCCAGCATCTAGAACAGTGCCTGGCCTATAGCAAGTACTCAATAAATATTTGTTGAATAAATGAACACATGCATGATGCATTTTCAGTATGGTATGCTAATGGTCATTGGTCAGTGGTAGATGGTACAATCTGCTGGGCTAGACCTCATTGGCAGAGAGCATAAGCTGGCACTTAGAGCATGGCAAAATATTTTTCACCAAGAATATTTCAGAGGCAAATGACATTATAATGAATTGAATTATTGCAGGAAAGCATAAAATAGGATTAGAGCTTCATGCAGAATGTCTTTTGATGATTGATTCCATAATCCCAGCATGGGCTTTTCCAGATCAGGTCTGGAACGGTTTCAGAAGAATTTTCAGAAGGCTCAGTGATTCTTCCAATTCAAGTAATAAAGTTCTTCCTAAGAATGACTAGTTGAAATCCTTCACGTGTTTTTGAAATGTATGAAATGGGATGATGAAAATGGGTGGTGGTGCGTGCATGCCCATGGGTGCACAATTTGGAATGCTTACCTCCACTGCCTATTTTCATCGTCTGGTGGTTTGGAGTGTGTACCTAGAGAAGGAATAAATGTGGTTCTGCATCTCCCCGGTCTTGCACCAAGTACTTTGACTTAGCATTTGGTTTGGAGCAAATATTTGCGTATTGCTTAAAGAGCAACAATATCCTCAAATATCCAAGGAAAATACTAAAATTTTATCATCACTTCAGGAGGTAATAAAGGAAAAAATTTCTTAGTTACTTGGAAAAGAGGTTAGTTTTTGTTTGAGGAAAAATAACAGGAGGATAGTCTTGAATGGACAAAGCAATTTCTTTGGGCCAGTCCGTCTCAGCCTTGATTGGAGCAAAAAGCACAATTGTGGAGTCTACGGTTTCTTTGAAGATCTCTGCTGAGTCTATTCATCTCAAAATAGTTTCCATACATGAACTACCTTAATAAGCAATCATGTGTGACTTCCTTCCAGAATCCAGAAGGGTTCAGGGTAAAAATGGCTTTTAAAAGTTCTTCACTTAAAGCTACCTGACCGAATGTCTCTTGAAGAAGAACGAGTGCCATTTTGATGCCTTTGTTCCAATATCAGTCGTTGGTGCCATTGGGCCTCACCATCTGGCCTGTGGCATGAGGTTCCCCTCTTGATTAGGTATAAGCCTTGAGTGGAAAGTGTGGAGATTCCCAAAATTTCCTTGGAAAGTCCAGGGAAGTATTTTCTTTGGAAATCCCATCTTTCTCACCAAAATTTAGATATTGCTTCTGGGCTAATTATTTTTCATTTCATTTTTAAAAATTATTTATTTATTTATTTATTTATTTGCAGGCCCAGACAAACTTGACTGGAAAAGAAGCCCGGGCAGGGGTTAGGATGAGCACATGACGTGCGACGCGCTCCAACCAATTGAAAAACCACGAAAGGGGGAGGGCGGAAGTGACGAGCCGTATCCCTCCGCGGGGCGAGAGGGTCGGTGGGGGGAGTCAGCGTCTCTCTCCCCCGCGCCAGCTCCCGTACACGGAGCCGCATTCCTTGGCCCCCCCGCCCCCCTCCCTCGGGGCCCCCCCGCCCCCCTCGGGAAAAAAATCCACCCCAAATCACTCGAACCCGAGGGAGGTTTCCTTTCACCCTCGGGGAGACGAGCTTTCAACGGTTCCCTCTTCTCCGTCTCCCCCCAAGCCCCCGTCCCCTCCCCTGCTCCCACCCCCTTCTGCCGGCGCCGGGTGCAAGGTCCCTTTAAGGCGACGGCGCCTTCCTCGGGTCAGACTACCGGCGGCGACGACCACGGGAGGTGAGTGAGCGAGCGAGCTTTCTCTCTCCCCACCCCCCTTCTCCCGGGGGTTCCGTTATCTTTTCGTTCGGCGAGGCGTTCCGAGGCGAGACAATGAGAGGGGGATGGGGCGGGAGCGCGAGGGGTGGGGGCGGGGGCCCGGTGGCGCGCGCCCCCGCCCCCCTCGCGTGGCGGCGCGGCCCGTGGCGGCGGCGGCGGGCGTGGGGTGCGGCGCGCGAGCGCGTGTGTGAGTGCGTGCACCCCGGGAGCCGCGCGGCGGGCCGGGCAGGCCCCTGTCTGCCTGCCGGTCGCCCCCGGCGCCCACAGCGGCGCGCGCGCGCGCACTCGCGGTCCACGGCCCCGCACACACCCGACGTCCACACGCACACCCGGCGCGAGGCGTCTCGGAGGAGTGGGCGGGCGCGGGCGCGGGCGGCGGCCCGCTGGGGAAGAGGCGGGGGCGCGGGCGGCGGCGAGACGGCGGGGCGCGGCGGGAGGGGAGGGCGAGGCCGCGCAGGGGAGGCGGGCGGGAGGGGCGGTGGGCCGACGTCCCCCGGGGGTGGGGATGGTGCTCGGCCGTCCCCGCGCCACCCCCGCCGGGGAACGAGTGGGGCGCTCTTTTTGAGCGCGAGGAGGGAAATGAGTGATTGCTTAGTCTCTCCCTTGCGTTATGTAATCCCCGCTCGGGCGTATAGTACACCCGAAGCCTTAGTGCACCGCAGTTTACAAAGTCTCCTCCCCCGGCTCTAAAATTTTGGGGTGGCGCCGTGATTTATAAAATGGGATGTGGCGGAAAAAAGCTTTATTTTCGTATGGTTATATCCTGCCGCGGTGGGCGCCATGTTTATCCCAGGGACTATTTTCTCTAGATTCTTAGCACCTTCTGAAAAAGAGTGATGTCGTTGATCCACCTGCTTTCTCTCCATTCTGCGAGTTGTCCTAATTTCCTCTTCTGTCAGACGCGGGATTCCCTCAAATTGTTAATAATACTGGACGTTTCTCTCATTGTCTTGGATGTTTTCAGCTCAGAAAAAGGTAGAGCTGGAAAGAGTAAGTCGTTTAGCCCAAATCTCTTTTTCGAGATGGAAATTGAGGTACAGGTGTCCTATCGGAACAGCCATCAGTCTGTTGCAGTCTGTGGCCCAGCCTTCTGCACTCTTTTAGAGACCTCCCACCGCAGCTCAAAACCCCACAGAAGTACAATTTCACTTTCAAAGGAATTTTCCCATCTAGATGAAGGGAAACGGCAGGGCCGGGGGGCTGCTTCTTGGCGAACGACATTGAATTTTGAGACCCCTTGCTTTTGGAACTGGGAATTGGGCTTTGAACTACTTAGCACAATCGTTCTTAACTTCGCGGTGCATAAAAAGTACCTTGAAGATCTCTAAAAGTGCGGTTTGGGGGGCCTCATCCCCAAGCTTTTTTGGATGGGATGGGGAGAGGGGTATCATCTCTACATTTTTAATCTGCAGTCCTTCAGCTGAGACTGATTAAGGTAACCACCATATTGAGAGTTATTGATCCAGCATAAAGGTGCTCAAACTATAATCTTTGAACACTTAAGTGGCAATCTATGCCCTTGATTTCCTTCCCCTTTCGTATATTATGGTTACAGTGTACCAGCTATGCTGATGTATCTCAAACTAAAGGAACTAACAGAATGAAGACTCTTGGGATGAACAGAATTTTGTTAGTTTCCACCCCCACCTTGAACCAGTGGTATAATCTAGAAAAGCAGTTCCCAAAATGTGGTCTGCTGACCCCTGGGGATCCCCTCAGGCCCATTCAGGAGAGCTTCGAGGTCATAACTGTTTTCAAAATAATACTGAGACACTTTATCTTTTTCACTGACATCTGCACTTATGATCCAAAAGCAACACTTAATAAAACGACTGCAGGAAACTCTATACTTACTTGAGAATGTCTTTGATGAAGCAGTAAAAATAATTAGTTTTATTAAATTTCAACCTTTTAGTACATGTCTTTTTAATTTATAAGAATCTATGACCATCCATGTACAATGCCTGGTGTCAGTCTATTTATCTCTTGTAAAAATAAAATACAGTGTGTGTGTGTGAAAAAAAAAAAGAGAATCTATGACCAAATGGGAAGTGTGCCTGAAGCACTTACACTGCTTGCTGAGGTAGGTCTTGGTCATAAGGAAAGGCATTTGTGAGATATAGTTCTGAGTTGCTTGTTTCCTGGAACAGCATTTTTACTTGAAAGAACGACTGATAAACTACAGTTTTTAACACTTAAGTGTTTGCGGATGTTTTCTTGAAAAAAGTGTGAGCTTGTCACTTCAAGGAAAACAATTGACAGTATTTGTTCCCAGTGATAAAAATTTGAGAGTGAAAATTAGAATTTTTAAAAAGTTGATATCTCAAGCTTAACTTCCTGGTACTTGACTTTTCTTATAACGTCAGTTTTAATGATTATGATTTTTTTTTTAATTTTGTATGATGAAATGTGTCAACAGTTGGAAGATAGGCGTAATTCAGTAAATCTGTATTTTCCAAATGACCATTGCATGATGTTTGAAAGTCACCATGAGTAAGAAATCATTTCAAAATTTAAGGTACATCAATGGATTTTAACATAACATTCATTGATAGGGTTTCAGATTCCAAGATGCAATTATCCTTTAAGAAACTATCATTTGTCTAGTTTTAGTACTATATCAATATACAAACTATCTGAAAAGGTTTTTAGGATACTTTTCCCTTTTTCTATCTGTGTGACAGCAGATCTTCGTTATATACTTAACCAAAACAACATAGAACCACAGACTCAATGCAGAAGCAGTTAGGAGAATCAAACTCTTCTATTAACCTAGACATGAAAGATTTGCAAAAACGTAAAACATTATTTCACTCTTTGGGGGAAAAATAGTAATTTTTAATTGAAAGTGTTATTTAGGTTAACATGTAATGGGTTTGTTTTTGAATATACTGATAAGTATTTACATTTTTTACGTTTTAATTTCTAATGTAAATATCAAAAGGTAAAGTCCACATAAAAAAAAGCTCTTTGGGATCCTTAATAATTTTAAGAATGTAAAGGGGTCCCGAGACCAAAAACTGGGTCTGTCCTATCCTTCTGCTCCTGAGATCATCCAAATCTGTCTCCGTATAGAAACTTCCGGAGAATTCAGAAATGTTGGACTTAATAATGGAAGAGGCAGTGACTTGGGGAAGAATTCCAGAGCAAAAAAAGCTTAGTAAATATCCCAGCCAGGATTCAAACCAGCTGTAACCTAGGGCAAGTTACTCTCTAAACCTCGTTTTGACCTCATCTGTAAAATGTATTACTTAGGGTATATAGTGAGAATTAATTGTAATAATGAATGTAAAGTGCATAATAATGCCTGTTACTATATCATAGTAAAATAAAGTGTATTCCAGATAATGTTTCAGTCTTTATTCTCCATATATATGTGTTTTTGTTGAAAGTGGAGATTTCTGATTTAAATTACAAACCCTAGAGCTGGTGGTATCTTTGTCATAATATCAGTATGGTAAGACTTTGATAGATTCTTTGGCAATCTGGTTTGTGATAATAAGCCATATTCACAAAAACGTATTTTTACATGTAACTCCGGAGGAGAGGAGAAAGGACTAATGTTTTGCTAGTATTTGGCAGAGTTAAATGAAATTGAGTAGAAATGGAATTTAGACAACATACAACTATCAGTGAAGAACTTTTCTTGGGAGAAGAACTGAATATTGTACCCTTTAAAAATAGGAAACTTAACTGCTCACTTTAGTTGTTTTAGTAAAGAGCCCATAATGAATATATTTGGGTCCTTCTTGATAGGAGATTTGCTGCCAGATAAGTGGAAAGTATTTTAAGTTTGCGAATTTTAGGCAGATTATTAAGACTACTTAAGAACCCATTGTGAATATTATATGTGAGGTTCTACAGCAGTTCCTGTGAGGGACAAAATGGGCCATGCGGAAGACTGGGGAAATAAACGCTTCTTATTACAAGTTTAACAATAATTAGTTTTATAGCCATACTAAGTATTCAGCCCTGTAGGTTTTCTGGAATTAATCCCTTTTAAAGTCAAAAATTGAAGTAACTTGAATACTGACTGTTTTGAGGATTATTATTGTTTATTTCTCACTCAGGAGCAAGAGAGTGGTATTCTTAAATTTTTTGTTTAAGACATTTTTTCTGTTTCAAATGTTCTTTTTATCTTGATTTATGGGTGGGTATGCGCTAGCAGTGAATTGAAAATGTTAGATACTGAATTCTTCATTCCTGGAGTTTACTTTAGAGCTATAAAAGAACCAGACAAATTAAAGGAATTCAATGCTTCAAGAGCCAAATCTGTCTGGAGAGTTTTGGTAGAAAACATGTTTTCCTAATCTTATTTGAGGTGAAGATAGGTAGACATTTCTGCCCATTAAATACTTCAGAAGTAGACTGACAGTTGTAACTGAGGGATTCTTTTTGCCGCTTTTAAATAAGATTGTATAAAGGGTCTCTTTGTATCTTGCTTTTCAGTTATGTAGGCTTTTACTGACTAGCTGATTTTATAGGACCTGAGTATAAGGTAGACTACCATATTTGCCGGCATTTAAGATACAATTCAGTCCTCCCTAGAACGGTATGTATCTGGTACACCCATATTATGGATGGAAAGATGAATGCCAAAGACTTAAAGACTGTGGGAATCACTAATAGTCCTGTGTGAGTTGCAGTGTTGAGTAAAACCTACTGAGTGCACGAAAATCATATTACCAGTGTAATTACTGCTACAAAATACAGAAACCAGATAGGTTACCAAGATGTCAGATAATCATGATGCGTTGATTAACGGAAGACGGCAGTGTTCATGTCATCTTACAGTACCTCCTTGGTAACCTGTATAACTCAACTTCGATTTATTTTTTCTAACATTTAATTATTGTGCAACATCTTTAGAAATGTGTATATATAATCTATGTGAAAATTGCTCCTAGAAATGAGAACGAGTTTACAGAAAATTCAACCCAAGAGGCTACCAGTTTGATTTGGTAAATGGCAAAAAGAAAATGGCAGAATATAGTAGAACAAAATATCACAACCAAGATATGAGTAGGTAGTTTTCCCCTGTTACTTTTTTCTTTTTTCTTTTTAAATTTCAGCGTTATTGAGGTGTAATTGACGTATAAAATTGTATAATGTTAAACTGTACATCATGGTGATTTCATATACATAAATATTGTGAAAGGATTCCCCCCATTCAGTTAATTAACACATCCATCACCTCACATATTTATCTTGTGTGTATGTGAACTCTACTCTTTTAGCAAATCTCAATTATAGTGTTATCAAGTATAGCCACCATACTTTATGTTAGATTCTCAGACCTTGTTCATCTGATCCCAACTTTTTATTTTAAGAAAATTTCATGCATGTAAAAAAGGTGAAAGAGTACTACAAGGAGTATCTACAATGAACCCACCACCTAGACACAATGATTTTTTTTTCATAAATTTATCCATTTATTTATTTTTGGCTGCGTTGGGTCTTCATTGCTGTGTGCGGGCTTTCTCTAGTTGTGGTGAGCGGGGGCTACTCTTCACTGCGGAGCTTGGGCTTCTCTTGTTGCGGAGCACAGGCTCTAGGCGCACGGGCTTCAGTACTTATGGCTCGTAGGCTCTAGAGCACAGACTCAGTAGTTGTGGTGCACTTGCTCCGCGGCATGTGGGATCTTTCCGGACCAGGGCTCCAACCCACATCCCCTGGATTGGCAGATGGATTCTTAACCACGGCGCCATCAGGGAAGTCCCGACACAACCTTTTTTTTTTTTTTTAATAAATTTATTTATTTATTTATTCATTTCTGGCTGTGTTGGGTCTTTGTTGCTGTGCGAGGGCTTTCTCTAGTTGTGGCAAGCGGGGGCCACTCTTCATCGCGGTGCGCGGGCCTCTCACTATCGCGGCCTCTCTTGTTGCGGAGCACAGGCTCCAGACGCGCAGGCTCAGTAATTGTGGCTCACGGGCCCAGTTGCTCCGCGGCATGTGGGATCTTCCCAGACCAGGGCTCGAACCCGCCTCCCCTGCATTGGCAGGCAGACTCTCAACCACTGCACCACCAGGGAAGCCCCCGACACAACCATTTTTAATGTTGGCATATTTGACGTCTGTAAGAAAACGCCAAAATATATATTTGCTGCACCACCTGAAAGTCACAGTCATGATACTTCCACTGAACACTTCATGCATTTGCTAAGAATAAATACGTTCTCCTACATAACTCTAATACCACTATTCTTTCTAAGAAAATTAAAAATCATTTCCAAATATCATCGTATCTAGTCTATATTCAAATGTTCCAGTTCTCCCCAATATGTCATTTATAGCTTTTTTATGAACCAGAATCCAGTAAAGGTTTACATGTTGCCTTTTGTTATATCGCTTTAGTTTCTTTCAGTCTGGTTTAGTCTTCTCACTCTGTGTGTGGGCATTCATGTATACATGTGTGTGTGAGATTGACATTTTTAAACTGTTAGTAGTTTTATAAAATATTCCATATTCTGTACTTGTCTGGTTATTTCCTTTTAGAATGTCCCACTTTTTGGATTTATCTCATTATTTCCTTGAGGTGCTACTTAACTTATTCCTCTACTGCTGTGTTTCCTAAAAACTGGAAGTTAAATTTAAGTGCTTGATTTGATTCAGGTTAAACATTATTGTCAATAGCTTTTGTTTGTTTGTTTACAAAAGAACAAGCCACAGACCAAACAGCTGATGACAGAGTTTGGATTATTGACTAACATTTTTCTATTTAAACTTATTACTGTCTTAACTTTTGGCTTTGAGACATAGAGCTACTTCCGTAATTTTAAGTTCAAGCATAACAATAGGACTTTGAGAAGGACCGCAGAAATAAGTTTGCATCGTGTCATTTTGGTTCACTGCTCTCTGGAAAGTTGAAGAGGCAATAAGAGCTGATATATTTAGCAAAAGCAACCCACAGAGGAATAGTAAAGGGCACAACCAGAAATTTTAGAAATGGAGATTTTGGGACTTTGGGAAATTATTTTCACAAAGATTATTTACCAGTTAATACTGATAGTAACCATAGATTTACAGAATTAACATCATAATGCTTAAGTTTTATAAGGAGAAATTACGTACTTAGGCAGCAACAAGTTTCACAGGTAGATCATTATAGGGTGAAACAAACTAGATGTATATGAGTTTTATAAAAATGTTTTTACTGTGTTAAGATGTAACCATTTGAACAATTCATAGGGATCTTGTTCTCATCTCTTCTGTTGCAGAGAGGATAAATTATTTTAAAAAGAAATGAGAAAATTAACATAACATTGTAAGTCAACTATACTTCAATTAAAAAAAAAAGAAATGAGAGTTCTTTATGCATAGAACGTGGGATGATTTTTAAAAAAAATTTTCCCCTTCAGAACATGGATTCAGTTTGATCAGGGTTTCTCAATCTTGGCACTATTAACATTTTGTGCCAGATAAGTCCCCATCTGTCTCATGCATTGTAGGATGTTTAGTAGCACCCCTGGCCACTTGCCACTAGATAGATGCCAGTAGCACCCTTCCCCAACCCCACTCCTAGTTATGACTACCGAAAATGTCTCCAGACATTGCTGTATGTCTTCTGGGGGCAGATTATCCCTGTTTGAGTATTACTGAGTTGGATAAAAGCCACTGGCATATGTGGATTCCTTAATGATCTAGGTTTCCCTTTATATAACCTATGTACAGCCGTGGAACACAGTTCCCTTCTGCAGATATGCTGCACAGCTTGGACTGTGCTTAGTATATGTTGGAGAACACTGGAATATGATGACATTTTTTAGCTCTATTGGAAATTTTATTGAAGCTAGAAATGAGCTCTTCATTTGTAAGGTGTAGGTCTTTTGCTTTATCTCATCCCCCTCCCACCTCCCAGTTTGCTTGGAAAAGAACCTTATTAGCTATGTGTTATGGGTAAAGTTTTTGTTAGGAGTAGTTGAGAAATTTGATACCTTTAAGGTGATCTGTTTATATCTTGGCATTCAAGAAAAGACAGTCTTTAAAAAAATAGTTACTGGGGACTATATTTAATATTTTGTAATAACCTGTAAGGGAAAAGAATCTGAAAAAGAATATATATATATTATACATATGTATATTACATACATATGTATTATATATTTTATATATATGTATGTATAACTGAATCACTTTACTGACACAACATTGTAAATCAGTTGTACTTCAGTTTAATAAATAAATAAGAAAGACATGGTTCCTGCCTTCTCAAATATTTCAGTCTAGTAGTTAAGGCAAGAATGTTAAATTGAGTATCTTATACGTTAGTTAAATATGAATGTTCCTGTTGTTTCAGAGTATCAACTGAGGGCCCCAAACTAGGAGTCATAGGAGCTAAGCAACCCTACATTATGAAGTATGTTACGGGGACTTCCCTGGCAGTCCAATGGTTAAGACTCCATGCTTCCAATGCAGAGGACGTGGGTTCGATCCCTGGTCAGGGAACTAAGATCTCGCATGCCCTGTGGCGTGGCAATAAATAGGTAGATAGATAGTAAGTTACAAGACCATCTCTGCAGGACTTGTAAATTGGGTAAGTCAGAAGCTACTTAGGCTAGTGTTTGGAAAATTCGCCATTTCTTTGGAAGTTAAACATACACTTACCCTATGGCCCAGAAATTCCTCTCCTAGTTATTTATCCAAAATAATGAAAACATATGCACATACAAAGACTTGTGCCCAAATGTTCATAGCAGGTTTATTCATAATAGCCTGAAAAATTGAAAACAACTATCTGTCAACATGTGGATGGATAGTTTATCCATAAATGGAGCACACTACTCAGTAATAAAAAATGAACAAACTACTGAAAAATGCAACAAAACATAGATGATTATGTTAAGGTAATGAAGGCAGCCTCAAAAAAAGTTACTTGCTAAAGGGCTTGGTTAAACTACATGTGTCCTCTTTGTTAATCTTTGATTGTTCTTAAAAAAATTTTTTTTAACTATATGTAAATTCTGCCAGTGAGGAAAATGATGTAGGCAACTTGTTAGGGGAAGGGAAAGGTTGGAAAAAGAGTGGAAGTAATGAGAATTAGTTAATAAAGTTTAAAAGATTGAAACATCTCAAGTAAGAATCTCAGGAGAAAATAGAAATTTGTTTTCAGTTTCTAAGACAAGTCTTATTTGTAGATTTGGAATTTTTCTGCCAAATGACATAGAAGTGAAATTGAAGGTAGCTGACTAATAGTTGGGGGTTGATATGGAGATAATTTTATGTTTAAAATGAGCAGAGGGACATCCCTGGTGGTCCAGTGGTTAAGAGTCCGCCTTCCGATGCATGGGACATGGGTTCGATCCCTGGTCTGGGAACTAAGATCCCACATGCTGCAGAGCAACTAAGCATGTGCACTCTAGAGCCTGCGTGCATCACAGCTAGAGAGCCCATGTGCCGCGGCTACTGAGCCCACACACTCTAGAGCCCGCGCGCCACAACTAGAGAGAAGCCCACGCACCGCAACGAAAGATCCCGCGTGCCGCAACTAAGACCCGATGCAGCCAAATAAATACATTTTTTTTTTTTTAAATGAGCAGAAAAGTCACTAGCATCTAGACTGCGATCTTGGAATGTCATTCCACACCAAAAGAAATCAGGGCTCCTTAGAGAAATGGCTGATTCTAGGTCTGGGGCAAGAATGTATGAGATGAGCCTAAAACTTATAGCCAGGATTTTATCAAACACAAGGGTTGTGTCAGAAGGACTCAGGAGCTAACTGAGAAGTTCCCAGTAGCCAAAATAGGACACTTTGAGTATCAATAAGGATAGCTGCAGTGGATCAAAACATATCAAATATGTTTAAATTGATATGTCATATGATGTGATATAATGATAGTTTAAGAACAAGCTTATTGGACTTCCCTGGTGGTGCAGTGGTTAAGAATCCGCCTGCCAATGCAGGGGACACGGGTTCAAGCCCTGGTCCGGGAGGATACCACATGCCACAGAGCAACTAAGCGCGTCTGCCACAACTACTGAGCCTGCATGCCACAGCTGCTGAAGCCTGTGTGCCTAGAGCCCGTGCTCTGCAACAAGAGAAGCCACCGCAAGAAGTCCGTGCACCATGACGAAGAGTAGCCCCGGCTCACCGCAACTAGAGAAAGCCGTGTGCAGCAACAAAGACCCAACATAGCCAAAAATAAAATTAATTAATTAATTAATTAATTATAAAAGAACAAGCTCATTGGTCACTTTGAGGAAATGCTAGTGAAACAGATCATTATTTTGAAAACTGGTAAATAAAGGGAAAGAAGCAAGATGGAAAGAGTCGAGACTTTTACTGTATGAACTGCACCACTGGGTAACCAAATAGTAGATACGTTTTGTTTTTTTTTTAAATCAAGGTGTTTCAGTTAATAAAAGGGAATGATAGATTTAGAATGACTAGTTCTAGGCATTGAGCCTGGATGGAAGGATTCCTGATGGAAGAAAATCCTGCCCTTGTGAGTAGTCTTGGGGGAGAAAAATGTTAAACCTGTATCTAATCATGTCTCTAGATACAGCTATCAATTTCAGGATATACAGAGGCCAGAGGCATATATTAAATGCCATGTGTATGTAATCAACAATATCCAGATTGTAGAAACTGCAAGAGGTGACCTGGTTCTTCAACAAATAAATTACAGGGGGGGGGGGAAGATGAAGGAAGATCTATAAATTAAAAGAGACCTAAGAAACTTATCAAATAATCATAATATGTGGACCTTATTTGAATCTAAACCAAACAAACTTTAAGAAATACGGTATTTAGTTAAGACATCGAAGCAACCTAAATGTCTATCAACAGAGGAATGGGTAAAGAAGATGTGGTACATATATACAATGGAATATTACTCAGCCATAAAAAAAGAACGAAATAATGCCATTTGCAGCAACATGCATGGACCTAGAGATTATCATACTAAGTGAAGTAAGACAGAGAAAGACAAATATGTGATATCACTTATTTGTGGAATCTAAAAAATGTTACAAATGAACTTATTTACAAAACAGAAGCAGACTCACAGACTTCAAGAACAAATTTTTGGTTACCAAAGGGGAAAGGTGGGGGGAGGGATAAATTAGGAGTTTGGGATTAACATATACACACTACTATATATAAAACAGATAATCAACAAAGACCTACTATATAGCACAGGAAACTCTACTCAGTATTCTGTAATAACCTATATGGGAAAAGAATCTGAAAAAAAATGGATATATGAATATGTATAACTGAATCACTGCTGTACACCTGAAACTAACACAGTATTGTAAATTAGCTATATTCCAATATAAAATAAATTTAAAAAGAAATATGGCGTTTGAGAGAATCTGAGATTTCAGTGTTGACTAGATATTTGATATTAAGAGACTATAAATCTTTTAGGCATATTAATGGTACTATGATTTATCTATTTATTTATTTTAAAATTTGGCCATGCAGCTTGTGGGATCTCAGTTCCCCAACCAGGGATCAGACCCAGCCCCAGCAGTGAAAGCACCGCGTCCTAACCACTGAATGACCAAGGAATTCTCTATGATTTTTTTTTTTTTTTTTTTGGCACATGATCTTTTCAAGTCCTTATCTTTTAGAGCTACATAATAAAATATTTATAAATATGATATTAGAGATTAGTTTCAAAATAATATGAAGGAGAGAGGGCATAGATGAAACAAGATTGGTTGATAATTTTTGAAGCTGGGTGATGGATACATGTCTACTCTTGTATATAATTTTTTCTTTTGGCCCCAATCAAGGATCAAACCCAGGCTCCCTGAAGTGGAAGCATGGAGTCCTAACCACTGGACTGCCAGGGAATTCCCTACTCTTGTATATAATTAAAATTGATATCTCATTTTAAGAATAGCAGAAAAGGAATCACTACAGTCTTGATTCAGAGATTCATAGTTGTAATATGATGAAAGTTTGCCCCTTTACTTGGTTACAGTATATGATTCTCAAATTTACTACCTGTGCAAGTTTTTCTCTTGATGTAGCATGGTGTTCCCTATGTGCTGGCCTTTAATTTCTGAAATTCAGGTTTTTACCTGGCACTTTTTCAGAAGAAATGAAAATGTCCCAAAATTGAGTAAGGATTGAAGCTCAATGTAAGTTTTTTGGTTTTGTTATTTATTTATTTTTTTATTTGGCTGCGTCTGGACTTAGTTGCAGTATGTGGGATCTTTCCTTGTGGCCTACAAGTTTCTCTCTAGTTGTGGTGTGCGGGCTCTAGAGTGTGCAGGCTCAGTAGTTGTGGCGCACGGGCTCTAGAGCATGCAGGCTTAGTAGTTGCAGCTGCGGGCTTAGTTGCCTTGTGGCATGTGGGATCTTAGTACCCTGACCAGGAATCGAACCCGCGTCCCCTACATTGGAAGGCGGATTCTTTTTTTTCTTTTTTATAAATTTATTTATTTTATTTTTGGCTGTGTTGGGTCTTCGTTGCTGCGTGTAGGCTTTCTCTAGTTGCTATGAGCGGGGGCTACTCTTCATTGCGGTGCGTGGGCTTCTCATTGCGGTGGCTTCTCTTGTTGCGGAGCACAGGCTTTAGGTACGCGGGCTTCAGTAGTTGTGGCACGCGGGCTCAGTAGTTGTGGCTCACGGGTTCTAGAGTGCAGGCTCAGTAGTTGTGGCGCACAGGCTTAGTTGCTCCGCGGCATGTGGGATCTTCCCGGACCAGGACCCGAACCCTGCATTGGCAGGCGGATTCTTAACCACTGGACCACCAGGGAAGTCACTGTTTGTTTTTGCATGTGAGATGTATTCCAAGCCCATGAGTACGTTTATCCTTTATAGCAAAATAATAGGGAAGAGAGGGGAAAATTCCAGAGTTTTTTTTTCTTGTGAGAAATTAAGTTGAAGGTTTGGTGTAGAAAGAAGTTAAACATGAGTAGACTGATAGTTTGGGAAGATTTATATACTTTAGTACTACATATTTAGTAATTCCTGTCTTCTTTGATCAAAAATAGTTGAAAGGTGGTTATAGGCCATGGATCACTTGGAATACCGCAGAGAATGATGGTGTTCCTTGAGCGTCTTGGTAGAGATATTAAATATAGCATTTCATTATATTAACGAAGAGTCCTTTTTTTAAATTAATTAATTTATTTATTTATTTATTCATGGCTGTGTTGGGTCTTCGTTTCTGTGCGAGGGCCCCCTCCAGTTGTGGCAAGTGGGGGCCACTCTTCATCGCGGTGCGCGGGCCTCTCATTATCGCGGCCTCTCTTGTTGCGGAGCACAAGCTCCAGACGCACAGGCTCAGTAGTTGTGGCTCACGGGCCCAGTTGCTCCGCGGCATGTGGGATCTTCCCAGACCAGGGCTCGAACCCGTCTCCCCTGCATTGGCAGGCAGTCAACCACTGCGCCACCAGGGAAGCCCGAAGATTCCTTTTTGATAGCTGGAAAACTACTGAAGGGTGCTAAATTTGCATTTTTCATTTTTAAAGTTTACAAGGAATTTAATTCAGGTTGATACCTCTATTGTGGCATGGCCCATCTTTTCAACAGAGTTAATTTTTCGACCCTGAGCTATAGATGCTGAAATGAAAGGAATGATCACATTCTGAGATAGAAGAGTCTAGATCAGAAATAAGGACTATTTGGAAAACTTGTTTTCAGTGTCTTTCAGAGATATTTTGGTGTGAGTCATAAAATATGCTGAGTCAGCCGATTCATTATTTTCTGAGTTGTCAGACCTTGTTGGTTAACTGTCTTCTCCCTTGTAAAAACCTTGAAAAATATTTTCTAAGTGTAATTTTCTTTCCATTTTGAATCTTTTAATTTACATTGGTTGTCTTGGCAGAGCTTATATCTGAGGAGTTACTTTTCTTTCTCACTTGGTAAAAAGTAGTTAGGACATAAACATTCTTCTTTGCCATTGTTTCACATCTGCCTTTTCCACTCTGTTTCTTAGAATACCTTGTTCATGGTAGGAATAACATAATTTGACTCCCGTCAGATGGAAGAATCTTTCATTATTAATCTTCATTGTTTGACAGGATAAAACATGAACTCAGTCTCTTATGATACTATAAATAGTTGAGGTAAAAGACCAGCCTTTGGATGTGCTATTAAAATATTCATAAGCGTGACATTGAAAACCACAATTTGCATTCAGATAGCTCTGCTTATTCCCAAGGAAAGTTTTCTACAGATTGCTCAACGTATGTATGGAGAGTTTGCTTGCAGCTGGTCACAGCTGAAAGAAGGTCCTTGAAAACCATCTGCAGAGGTTATCCACAGTTTATATTCATTCTGCTGGATGTTTGATAGTATGTATTAATTGTCTGTTGGCTGTGGGCTCTAAGAAAGTTACACAGCAAAGAACAATAGTATAAAATTAAGCAGTTAGAAAAGAGTTGTTTAGAATGTTACCTCTTTCAGTGGAACTAGACTGGAAAATACAAAAGTGTGTTGTGTAGTCTTTACTCAAAGAATGCCTTTGATATGGATTTGGCTTCTTTTTAATTTGGTTTCTGGCTAGCATTGTCTTTTGTATATGTAAATTAAATACGAAACTAAGAAAATTTAAGTTGACACTTCAGAGCTTTTTCTTACTCTGCTCATACCTTCTCTCCTTTGTGGTTTTGGTTTGGGAACACAGAAATAATTAAAATAGAATATTAAGAGACCAGTTAGAATCAAATGAAGCACTTTACCCATTAAACTGTGGGCACTTGACTAGCCAACTTACTGCGGCATTGCTGGAATATTTTAAATTTTCAAGGGGACAACGCCATCTGTTGGGCATCTTGCAAACTAATACTATCAAATTGTAGGGACCTAACTATTTAAACACAAAGGTTAGGTTGGTTGTTTTGTTTTGGTTTTGCTTTAGGGGTGTGGTGAAGAAATTTCTGAGATACTAAGGGCACCGAGAGTCCTTGCCTTAAAAGTTTTGTTTGAACATTGAGCAGTAATGCTACTCCCATTCCAAGACAAAGAAATTGACCTTTAGTCAACTAATACTGGAGAACAGCATAGTAATAATAACTTTGTTTGCATTGCAAAGATGAATGTAATTTAAGCAGTGTTTAAGCAGTGTTTTCAAATTAAAGGCTGACTCCCAAAATCATGGTGGAATTTAAGGTAGTAGTTGGGTTGGAATTAGATTGTGACAACTGAGGTTCTCACTTAAGTGCAAAAAGGCTCAGTAATCAAGATAAAATAGTATTTTAATGTATCATTTTTATGCTATTATTTTTATTTTATTTACATTTAAATTTCACCAAACATAGAGCTCAAGTATATCCTGGCCCTTTGTTCAGATTTTTGAAATAAAGATTAATGGACAGACAGCTTTAAGGATGCAATGTATTTAACATTGCACAATATATTACATGATTAGAGAAAATTTAGAGGGTGGTATAACTATATACCTTTATACATTTAGTAGCACAAATATAGGGACAAGCCATGCAGTTGAGGAAAAACCCATTAAGGACTGAACAGAGAGGTCTTGGTTGCTGACAGAATCTCCACTTGACTTCAGACTTGAGACAAACCAAGGAGTCTATCAGTATACGAAAACCACTGAGTTCAGAACGGTAAGAACAGGATAGATATTAAGGAACTGGCCCTTGCCAATTAGGATTGTGAGGGCCAGTCTGAAGCAAGCAGGGTTGGCTGGAGGCTGGAAATGTTGCAGCTCAAGTCCAGAATCAGTAGAACAGCAGTCTAGAGACAGAATGGTTAGCGCTTTCTTCAAAACTTCCCGGTTTTTCGAACAAGTTCCTAGGGTGCTTTCCTCAAACAGCAAATGTATCATTTTTTAAAGCTCAATATTAATGCAAAAAATTTCATAATGAGCAAAATATCAATTTTAAATAAAGCAGGATTTGACCCTCCACTTGCATGATTCGCCTCACCCTAATCCCAGCCCTGGGTATTATAGATTACATTTTTATAACCCTAATTATTAAATAATTTGCTGTGGACTCTTCCACATTAATTTTTTTTTTTTCAAGAATAAAAGTTATACTTCTGGAACCTTGGAAATGGGGGGAGGTTAGGGGAAATGGTAGAGGGAGCACAAGGGAGTAGGTTACCAATAGATTCAGGAATCTGATTCCATATTTTGTATAAAACTATTTCTCCCATTCTGAGGTCAATATCTTATTCAATCTTCTTTTTCTTTTAGCATGGCGGACACCGACCTCTTTATGGAATGTGAGGAGGAGGAGTTGGAGCCATGGCAGAAAATCAGTGATGTCATTGAGGATTCTGTAGTTGAGGATTATAATTCAGTGGATAAAACTACTACAGGTAACAAAAATTCTTTTGCTCTTAGATCATTGTTATATTGACTGAATTGAATGGCATTTTTGTTAAGAAAGTGTGAGGTGGAAGAAGACTTGAAGAATCCAGGGTTGCTTCACTGTGGCACTGGTGCTACCTTTTTCCCCCATGCTCTGGTCTGTAAGTGCTTTGGTTTCCTTGTACATAAAGCTAGAAACACTATATTTAATAAATTGAAAACATTGAGAATTGGATTAACCAATGTTTATCAAACACATAAGCAATCCTCTTACCAAATGATGTATGAACAAGAATGCAAAGGTGTGTGTCAGTGCTCATTTATATACCCAGTCAAAAACAGGTTCCCATAGTCTTGGGGAATTTTTTGTTTGTTTTACTTGAACTTGGTTTCCTTTGTGAGCTGAGCAGAATTTGCTTCGTGTCTGCCTCCATGGACAGTTTACAAACTTAGGCTTGTTAGCTTCTCTTTCAAAAAGGTGATGTTGCAGGGTCAAATTCTAGATTGCCCTGAATTCAGAAACTGAGTGGTAGTTCTTTTCCCCTCTAAATTGTATCTGTTGCTCTTTTTATTTTTTTATCTTTCCTGCCTTGAGAACTGAAGATGGCATTGGTTTGGGCTGAAACAGGACAGTTCAGGGTCTTGTGGACGGCTTACTAATGCATGGTTATGAATACCAGTAGTGGAGATAATAAGCCTTTGAGTTCTAGAGGTTTGCTTGTGCTATATAAGCAAAACAGTAAAATCCGGGTTCAGTGAGCTTGTAATCTAACTTAATTAACCAGGAAATGTGAGACAAAGAAGAAGGCATTGTGTCTAATTTGTGGTGTGAGGGACACATAGGAGAAATCAGATGAACAGTTGGATTTACGAATAAAGCAGGAAAGTTTTTGGGTATAGAGACCCACAGTAAGATGAAAAGAGAAGATTAGAACAGTATCCTTTAGTGTCATCTGTCCCTGTCTCCAAGTGACTGTGCCTCCCCTTCCCCACAGTTTCTGTGAGCCAGCAGCCTGTCTCGGCTCCAGTGCCCATCGCTGCCCATGCTTCTGTTGCTGGGCACCTGTCTACATCCACCACCGTTAGTAGCAGCGGGGCACAGAACAGCGACAGTACAAAGAAGACTCTTGTCACACTAATTGCCAACAACAATGGTAAGTGGGATTATTGGGAAATTCTTCCTGGGCTAGAGGGGTGAGAGACTAAAAAAGGTCTTAGGAACAGCTGTACCTGTTCAGTTTTAGGTACTGATGTGGTTCTGCTGGTGTTGGAGTGAATTTAGTACTGATTCTCTGATATGGAAGTAAGTGGTGCTGTTCCTTCTGAGTTAGTGCTGAATCGATGCTAGTGCTTCAAGTCAGAGGGCAGCTGATTCTTTTTGCTGATAACTTCTAGGAAAGAAAATGTAAGCCCCAAATTCCTAACTATTAAAGAGATGTGGGGGGGGGGGTTGTTTGATTGTTTATATTTTTTAATTAGAAGAGCCCCACTAGTCTGCTAAGAATTGTCCGAGAGCAGCCTTGTTCCATATTTTCTTTGGCAGATTCATTTGGTTATTGGTTCCTGGGTATGAAAAATAGGACAGCGTTGTTGTCTACCTGAAAGAATGGTGAAAGAGAAGTGTTTTTTAATGAGTTTATTGACTAGAGAAGTTTCGTAGTATTGGTTTCTGTTTCGTTTCTGATGACTGTTTCTACATTCTGAAAGTGAGTTACTGGCAAGTTATGACTCAAGATTCATGTGTAGAATAAGCACCTTCATAGAATCATTGCATTGCTATAAAAGACTTTTTTTTTTTTTTTTTTTTTTCCACACACACACACTGTATTTTATTTTTACAAGAGATAAATAGACTGACACCAAGCATTGTACATGGATGACCACAACAAAAGCAACAATGATTGCAATTACCAAACATGAAACACACTCATACTATGTAAAAGACTTATTTTTACGTATTTTATTTCCTTTAGCTTTATTAATACAAGGATAATATGTGCATTGTAGAAAAAGTGGACAGTAAAAAAAAAAAAAGAAAACAATTTTTAACTGTAATCTCACTACCTGGAGATAACTATTTGTAACTTACTCTGTACATATATGTACTATTATGTACATCTGTATGCTATGTGCAGTGATTCACTTTTTATAAAAATGGATCCATACAGATTGTACTTGCTTTTTTTCCTTAATATATAGTGAATATCTTCTCATTTTAATAAATCTTTTTGTAACATTTTGATGACTATCTCCCGTTGTTTGGTTAACTGTTATTAGCAATAGGTTGTAAAGGAGTGTACTATTACTTTAAAGGGCTATTGTGAACATCTCTGTCTCTCTTGTCTCTCTTGTCTTTTCTCACATCCATAGTTCTGAGAATACATTTCTAAGTGTCAAATTGTTGGATCAAAGGTTATCACAATTTTTAAGGATTTTGATCAATGTTTTTCCTGGATTGGCCATCTAGAAATGTTGTATCCATTTACATTTCCATTAGAAGTGTACCTGGTGTTCTTAGTGTTGGATGTAACCATTTACCTCCCTTATTGTTGGACATTTACTACAATCCCATTTTTTTGTGTTTACAGACAGTGCTGCAGTGAACATTCTCAGGCATTGTATCTGTGCCCGCTGTGTAAGCATATCTGTAATATAAAGTGAGATTGCTGGGTCAGGCATTTAAAATTTGTTAGTGTCAAATTGCCATAATAGATTGCTCTACATAAGTGGATACTGAAAAAATAAAATTTTTTAAATTAATTAATTAATTTATTTATTTATTTTGGCTGTGCTGGGTCTTTGTTGCAGCTCACGGGCTCTTCGGTGCGGTGTGCGGGTTTAGTTGCGGTATGTGGGAAGTTGTGGTGCACGGGCTCCCTAGTTGCCATGCGCAGGCTCTAGAGCACGTGGGCTCAGTAGTTGCAGCGCACAGGCTTAGTTGCAGTATGAGGGATCTTAGTTCCCCGACCAGGGACTGAACCCAGGCCCCCTGTATTGGGAGCTCAGAGTCTTAACCACTGGACTACCAGGGAAGTCCCTGAAAAAATAATTTTTATCACATGGAAAATCCTTAAAATTTTTTTAAACTTATAGTGACCCTCATATATATAAAGATGAGGAACCTCTATCTAGAGATTTTCTCATTTTTACAGATGTAGAAACCAAGGCGTGGAGAGTCTAAATAATGTACTTAAGGTCAAATAGTAAGTGACTAAACTGGATTTGAATTACTTAGACTGCAAAACTTGTGGCCTTCCCACCGTATTATACTACTTTCCTATGTTTCTCTTAAAATAAGCTGTCAAAGTGCTATTAGCAACCAGTTTAGCTAAATTTTTCTTTGATCCCCGTGTTCCAAGGCCCATGATGAGCATCTCATGACACACTGATGTGACCTACTCTCTTTGAATGGACCCTTGATTCCTGTGGCCTGTGTACAAAAATTTTTTGAAATATGAAAATGGATTTTATTTACTTTAGAAAGCTCTAGTATTCAAATTAAAATGTTAACCTGTATTCATGGTTTAAAAAAAAAAAAGGGTATAGACTGGTAACCACAGTTACGTATGTCTTGTGTGTTCATCCAAAAATTCTTTCATGCTGGGAGTTCCCCGGTGGTCAAGTGGTTAGGACTCCGTGCTTTCACTGCCGAGGGCCCGGGTTCAATCCCTGGTTAGGGAACTGAGATCTATAGGCCATGGGGTGCGGGCAAAAAAAAAAGGGGGCTCAAAACTTCTTTTATGCGTAGATAAGCACACAGTTGTGTGACTTTCTAAAATCAGATACTCTTGAAATGCCAGCGTTATTCATTATAGCCCAGAATTGGAAACAACCTAAGATGTTGAATGAATAAGCAAAATGTGGGACTTCCCTGGTGGCGCAGTAGTTAAGAATCTGCCTGCCAGTGCAAGCGACATGGGTTCGATCCCTAACTAAGCCCGTGCACCACAACTACTGAGCCTGCGCTCTAGAGCCCGAGAGCGACAACTACTGAGCCCGAGTGCCAGAACTACTGAAGCCTGTGCGCCCAGAGCCCGTGCTCCGCGACAAGAGAAGCCACCGCAATGAGAAGCCCGTGCACTGCAACGAAGAGTAGCCCCCGCTCGCCACAACTAAAGAAAGCCCGCGCGCAGCAACGAAGACCCAACGCAGCCAAAGATAGATAGATAGATAGATAGATATCAAATAGGCCACATATATGACCCCATTATTATGAAATGCCCATAATAGACAAATGTGTAGAGACAGAAAGTTAGATTGTTGGTTACCAGGGCTGGGGGGAGGAGAATGGGGAATAACTGCTAATGGGTATAAGGTTTCTTTTTGAGGTGATGAAAATGTTCTGGAATTAAATAGTGGTGATGATTGCACAAATCTTGTGAATATACTAAAAGCCTCTAAATTGTACACTTTAAATGGGTGATAAAATATGTGTGGTATGTGAATTATATCTCAATAAGGCTTTTTTCTTTTAACGAAGTGTTAGGAATAAAATTTTAGAACATTTTTACTATTATTTTTGCTGTTCTTCAGAATCTACCACTCAGCATTTAGAAATTATTCGTATGGTTCTGACTGATCATATGTTTGCATTGGAAAGGAACATTATGAAGTGAAATGAACCACTGCTTAATTCTGAGCTGTGAATGATATGAATTTAATGTTATAAATTTTTTACTGTAATTATGATTTTCAATTCCTGTTTGGTCCATTTCAACTCCATTTAGCCCTCTTATTTCTGGGGTTTAAGGCTGTGTAAGTGAACTTAAAAGAATGAAGAAAAAAAAATCAAGACCTTCAGATTTGTAAAACAAACAGAACATGTTGTGAGAGAAGCTGCTGAATCTTCTATTATTTAATCAGTTTATGGCTGTGGTACCTAGATTATTTGAGAGCAAACTTACAGGTAGGGGATTGGTCAGATAATTCTTTTAAAGGCTTTTTTAAGTCTCAGGGTTCTAACTGCCTCTTTCATTCTCTGGAAATGGAACTTCGTAAGACCTTTGAATTGTCAGAATTTCTTTTAGGAAAGACTTAATAAGAATGCAGAAATCATTAAAAACAACTCATTTGTTAGAATTGGAATTATTATAATTCATTAGAATTATTAGAATGAATTTATAGAATACATTAAATAAATATTTACTCAGTGTGACTTTAATTTATCCAGTGTGACTTGCCGTGTGCTAGTTTTTGCTTTCAATTGAATTGTAAACCTAGTCTAGGCTTAGAAACCTACTTTTTTATTTGCACTTTATTTTTGGAAAGGTCCTAACAATCCACCAAAATTCAAACATGACCCTGATGTCAGAGAGAATATTTGCAGAAAATGCTTATGTTAACATTCTTTATAGTAGTAGAGTATGTGTAGATTTCATGAACAAGGCCTGTCTTTTGAGACTTGCTAATGCTGGTTGATTTCACATAAATGCAAAAAATTTTCCATCCTTCCCTTCCTATATTTAGTTGAGATGTTGAGTCAGTGATTATCTTAAGAATTCTTAGGCTTAGATAAATAACAGATAATTTATTTTCTTTTACCCTAGCAGTTAAAATAGTGAATAGAAAATACGTGTTTTTGCTTAGTCAATATTTTTCAACCAGAAATTGCAAAGGAGTTAAAAAAGAGATGGATGGGGAACCTATAGATTAAAAGAGATTGAAGAGGTATGTCATCAGTTATACTTTATGAACCCTTTTGTAACCTAATTCAAACAAAAAAATGAAATTTTCAATTTGAATTCTAACTGGGTATTTGATATTAAAGAATTATTCATTCATTCATTCATTTATTGCCGCACAGTGCGGCATGTGGGGTCTTAGTTCCCCCACCAGGGATGGAACCCGTGCCCCCTGCAGTGGAAGCGCAAAGTCCTAACCACTGCCAAGGAAGTGCCAAGGAAGCTCCCAAGAATTGTTGTATATATTTAACTTTATTGAGGTATAATTGACAAATAAAATTGTAAGATATTTAATGTGTACATTGTGATTTGGTATATGTATGCATTGTGCAAGGATTCCCACTATCTAGTTAATTAACACATCCATCACCTCACATATTTATCCTTTTTTGGGGGTAGGGATAGGGGCTAGTGAGAACATTTAAGTTCTATTCTCTCAGCAAACTTCAATTATGTCATACAGTATTATCCACTATAGTTACAGAATTATTATAATATCTTTTAGGAGTGATAATGGTGTTGATATTTCCTCTTTTTTAAAGTCCTTATCTTTTAGAGATATATACTGAAATATTTATAGATGAAATGATATGATCCGAAGCTTGTATCAACATAATATGGGAGCTGGTAAGAGAATGGGAAGTATAGATGAAACAAGATTGGCCTTAAGTTGATAATTATTGAAGCAGGTATAGGTACATAGAGATTTATTATAGTGTTCTATTTTTATATGTATTTGAACATCTCCATAATAAAATATTTAAGTTAAAAATATATATACAGGGCTCCCCTGGTGACGCAGTGGTTGAGAATCTGCCTGCCAATGCAGGGGACACGGGTTCGAGCCCTGGTCTGGGAAGATCCCACATGCCGCGGAGCAACTAGGCCCGTGAGCCACAATTACTGAGCCTGCACGTCTGGAGCCTGTGCTCCGCAACAAGAGAGGCCGCGATAGTGAGAGGCCCGCGCACCGCGATGAAGAGTGGCCCCTGCTCGCTGCAACTAGAGAAAGCACTCGCACAGAAACGAAGACCCAACACAGCCATAAATAAATTTAAAAAAATATATATATAGGGCTTCCCTGGTGGCGCAGTGGATAAGAATCTGCCTGCCAATGCAGGGGACACAGGTTCGATCCCTGGTCCTGGAAGATCCCACATGCCATGGAGCAACTAAGCCCATGCGCCACAACTACTGAGCCTGCTTGTAGTGCCTGCAAGCCACAACTACTGAACACCGTGTGCCTAGAGCCCGTGCTCCGCAATAAGAGAAGCCACCGCAGTGAGAAGCCCGTGAACCACAACGAAGAGTAGCTCCTGCTCACCACAACTAGAGAAAGCCCACATGCAGCAACAAAGACCCAACACAGCCAAAAAAAAATTAAAAAAAAAAAAATTAAAAAAAAAAATATATATATATATAGAGAGAGAGAGTCAATAAATTGGCAGTATAATTAGCATAGCTAGAATTTGGAATTTTTTATCTGTCAACATCTATAATTACTAGTCTGCTGGCGCAGTAACTATGAGGGTCTAGTCCACTGATGGACTCTCAGTTTCTGGGAGAACATGGGACAATCCAAGGTTGGCCCATTAATAGCCACCTGTATACCCACTTTGGTGGTCTAGCTCTGTAGCTAACTGTAGTGACACCATTTGTCAAGTGGAACTTAAAGCTTCAGAGGAGTCCATCCCATTCTGGTGATTTGAGGTAAAAAGTTGCAGTTTTTGCTTGAATCTTTGATTTAGGTATTGGGTTGGCCAAAAAGTTCCTTTGGTTTTAAAATAAAAATAAAAGACACACTTTTCATTTTCACCAAGAACTTTATTGAACAACGTATTCACCGTTTTGTTCCACTACCTTCTGCCATTTTTCAGGCAACTTCATAATTCCATCTTCCCAAAACTTTTTATCTTTTTGAGCAAAGAACTGTTCCAGATGCCTTTTACAGTCTTCCAGGGAATTGAAATTTTTTCCATTAAGAGAATTTTGTAAAGACTGAAATAAATGGAAATCTGAAGGTGCAATGTCTGGTGAATACAGTGGATGAATCACAACTCCCCAGCCAAGCTGTAACAGTTTTTGCCTGGTCATCAAAGAAACATGCGGTCTTGTATTATCCTGATGGAAGATTATGCATTTTCTGTTGACTAATTGTGGACACTTTTTGTCGAGTGCTGCTGTCAGTTGGTCTGATTGGGAGCAGTACTTGTTGGAATTAATCGTTTGGATTTCCAGAAGGAGCTCATAACAGAGGACTCCTTTCCAATCCCACCATATACACAACATCACCTTCTTGAGATGAAGACCGGCCTTTGCTGTGGTTGGTGGTGGTTCCTTTCACTTGCCCCATGATCTCTTCCATTCCACATTATTGTACAATATCGACTTTTCATCGCCCATCACAATTTTTCAGTTTTAAAAACAAAATATTTTTGTTGCATTTAAGTAGAGAATCGCATGCAGAAATAAGGTCAAGAATTTTTTTCGCCTAACTTATGTGGAACCCAAACATCAAAGTGATTAACATAACCAAGCTGGTGCAAGTGAATTTCAGTGCTTGATTCAGATATTTTGAGTATGTCGGCTATCTCCCGCGTGGTATAACGTTGATTGTTCTCAGCTAATGTCTGGATTTGAACGCCGTCAACTTCAGCTGGGCTACACAGCCGTGGAGCATTGTCCAGCGAGAAATCTCCAGCACGAAACTTCGCGAACCACTTTTGACACGTTTGATCAGTCACGATACCTTCTCCATACACTGCACAAATCTTTTTTTGCATATCAGCGTTTTTACCTTTCTTGAAATAATAAAGCATAATATTGACAAAAATGTAAATTTTTTTCTTCCATCTTCAGTATTAAAATGACTACACAAAAAGTCAACAGTCTTGATAAGTTTTTTTTTTAATGCATGCTGATATGACAGCTGTCACAATACAGTCTAACAAAATTGTTTTGAATGAAGTTAAAGACAACTAAGTGCTACTAGAGCCATCTTACAGAAAAAAAGAACGTGCTTTTTGGCAAACCCAATATTTTGGCTCTCTGAAATAGAATTTCTGTTTTGGAGTATTCTTTGTAAATCAGGAAACTTAGTATAAATGATTTTTTAGCCAATTGTAGCAAATACAGGACTTAAAAACATTACAGAATTACTTTTAACACACATGAAAAAGAATTTAAAATATTTCAAAAAAATTAGCCAGTTTTTTAATATTTATGATATTTGTTACTATTTATTAATGAATGAATCTTCTTAAGTCATATCAGTTTTACTTGGTGTTGATTAGTTTTGGCCAGGTCTTTTCTTTATCAGTTCTGATGACATAAAGAAGGTAGCCTGTCAGTCTCTGTGTTCCCATACCTACAAAAGACAATGGATGTTTAGAGAATCTGTTACATTTCTGAGATTTGACGTGCTAGGAAGAGATCCCATTTTTTAGATTCTGTGTACTTGCTGAATTAATGTTTGTAGATGAATATTCCTCTTTTTAAAAGATAAGGTGGATTAGCTAACAACAAATTACATTCTGATAAAATAGGTTTTTACCTAGTTAAAATGTGGGGAAGGAACTTACATGTTACTTTGTTTTGCTGATTTGGTATGGGGAGATTATTTGTGGTCACTTAAATCATCAGAGTCAAAGTGATAGCCATATAGAAGTCTTACTGTGTGTGTTAAGACATCCCTAGTTAAGATATATGGGGAAGATTTTAGTGAACTTTCCCTTGCTGTGTATTTTTCTGTTAGTTGTAGCTTTGGGTGGAGCTTAAATATTTGGTAAGTTTGGTGACATTAAACCTGAGGTGAGTGACAGTCTTGGATATCTTGATATATGGGGACACCATTTCTTATCTAAGACCATTGTGTTGCTTATAATGGTGGGTTTGTTTTCTCTTACATTGTTTTTTTTTTCCTCTTCCTTTTAGCTGGCAATTCTTTGGTCCAACAAGGTGGACAGCCGCTCATCCTAACCCAGAATCCAACCCCAGGTCTGGGTACAATGGTTACTCAACCAGTATTGAGGCCTGTCCAGGTCATGCAGAATGCCAATCATGTGACTAGTTCCCCTGTGGCCTCACAACCAATATTCATCACTACACAGGTAAGTAGGACTCTGAATTCTACTGAATTCAGACATGGTAGAGGAGAGAAAGACTATGGGAACCTTTGAAGGCTCTGACTTAAGAGTCTTTAGCATCATTAGAAATGGTTCTAAGTCCTGTCTTTTGATTTGGCTTTCTCATTTGCTAGTTTTTAATTTGATGCTGACTTTAGTAGAAAGCCCAGCATAGCGTACAGCTGGGTAATCGCCTCTTTATACCCCTGGAGGGCTATTAAGTAATTTGATTGAGGTCTAGGCAGGAAAGAGTGGGAAGCTTGCATTAGGAAGCCTTAACACTTGGTCCTCAAGGGTTCTCACCCTTTACTTGGGCTATTTTTCTTAAAATGGGGTAAGTTAGTTGACTTATGGAGATATATATGCAAGATTGGTGAAGTGCAGGGAGATCTTTGGAAGAGAAGGAAGATGACTTATTTGATAAAAATGTGAATTGGAGTTGAAAGCCTAATGCTGGTGTGGAATGTAAAGGCAAATGCTTTTTTCTGCCTTGTCTAACAAATTTCCCAGAGGTATATGGCCTTTGAAGTGGACTTTGGGAACAGTTTCTTACAATTGTTTGTATGTTGAATCACTCCAGTGAATACTGTTAGTGTCATTTTTTTGCATTCTATGCCTTTAGCAATTGAGGGGCCAGTTTGTGGATGAGTTTTTTTAAGCTGAGGTTCTCTTAAGACAAGAAGTAGGTTTTCATTTTTGTTCGTATGTACCAAAGCTCATTCTCCAGTTTTAATATTTGCCACTCAAAAGTTTGCCAGAAGTCCAAAATTTCTCCATCTCAGTCATTTAAAAGTTCTAGTTCTAGAGGAGAGAATCATTAGGTAAGGGTGTGGGCATTTTTTTGGATATAGGTCTTAATGCAGTCTCTGCTAGTGTTAGCTGATCTCCATGTTAAAGATCATTTTGCTTTTTAATGCAGGGATTTCCTGTAAGAAATGTCCGGCCTGTACAAAATGCAATGAATCAGGTTGGGATTGTGCTGAACGTACAGCAAGGCCAAACAGTTAGACCAATTACACTAGTCCCAGGTAAGGAAAAATGTCTACTCATTTGGAATAAACTAGCATCCAGAAGACTTGTTTTTGTTGTCTCAAAATACTCAAGGTCATTTAAAAAGTGTATTTAAGGGAAATCTAAAACTACAAAAATCATATTGATTGAAGCCCCATTTTTAAAAAACTCTCTAACCTTTGGCCAGGGTGGTGGTTTTTATTTTTCTTTTTAACTTTTTACCACCCTTCACAAGGCAATAAAACAGGGTTTATATAGTTATTTTTCTGTTTCTGCTGTTTTATTCAGCTATTAAGTTTGTTATCCTGAAGAACTATTATTAATGCAAACTCCCAAATTCTGTATTCCTTATAAGTCTGCTCACTTACATGGTGGGATTATAAACTTATTTTGCTTTACTTTTATAGCATAGATTTGGAATATAAATTAAACAAATGGCATATCCTTTGAGGATAAATATTGCCAATGACTAGTTGTTTTTTTTTTAAGAAACCAAATTGAAAGATAATTTTTAAAAATCTTGTAATTTTCCCCCAGTTCTATATTTAGTGTCTATAAGCTTACTACAATTCAGACCAAAAAAGAGTATCTTGATTTAGTTGTAGTAAAGGTATCTCTGTAGCTTGTCTTCCTAAGTTTTTGTTGTTGTTCTCAGAGCCCATAGGGGTTTTTGGCCTTCAGTCTCATGAGCTTATCCTATCTAGTTCTGATATTTCTTAAATGTTTGCCAGTGAAATTGTCTATAGTTGAGCCAGGAGACTCACCTTTGGGACGTCCTAGTAGAATGGCATAGTCTGTCTTCTATTTGAATTTGTATAAGAGAATGAAAGACTCCTTTAGTATTCTGAGAAAGATCACTTTTTTCAGAACCAGCTCTGCCTCTGCCCTTTGGCCTGTATATACCCATACTGCTTCCCACTCTATACCTATTATTCTCTTCCAATAACAAAGGTCAAGCTACTCATTATTGTATTCTTGGAATAGAAAAGGCAGTGTGGTAAGGTGTTTTGGGAGGAGTTGATGGGACTCTTCTTTAACTTTAATGTTTTCAGGGCTGATTACTGAGGCTAACTTGTTTTATCAGTTTGTGATACCTGTTGTCTTAGACATTAGAATCTATGCTACCCTTGGGAACCTGACAGTCACCAATCAGTTTGGGGATATAATCTTTTCCTATTCCAGTATTTCCAGTAAAGACAGGGGGAATGTATTATAGGTGAGCTCGTTGACCAAGATTTGGTATTTTTGTCTCTCTTTTGAAGCCCCAGGTACCCAGTTTGTTAAGCCGACAGTTGGAGTCCCACAAGTGTTCTCTCAGATGACCCCTGTGAGGCCAGGCTCCACGATGCCTGTGCGGCCCACCACCAACACCTTCACCACCGTCATCCCAGCCACTCTCACCATTCGAAGCACCGTCCCACAGTCCCAGTCCCAGCAGACCAAGTCCACTCCCAGCACTTCTACCACTCCCACCGCCACACAGCCGACCTCATTGGGGCACCTTGCTGTTCAGCCTCCAGGCCAATCCAGCCAGAATCCCAAACTAGGTGAGGCTTGGGAAGAGGAGATGGCAGAGCTGGGATGGGTGGTGGGTGGAGAACAGATGATTATCACTTGGCCAACAAAGCTCCCTCCTTCCCTTCTCCACCTGCAGTGAGCATTGCCAGCTTTGTCACTGTGAAGCGACCTGGGGTTACAGGTGAAAATAGCAATGAAGTGGCCAAACTGGTGAATACCCTTAACACCATCCCTTCCCTGGGCCAGAGTCCTGGGCCAATGGTGGTATCCAACAACAGCTCTGCCCATGGCTCTCAGAGAACCAGCGGGCCTGAGTCTTCAATGAAAGGTACGATAACCAGAAAGACTCTGGGCAGCCAATCATTCAAAAACATTAATAAAGTATTTGTTGTATCAGAACTCTATACTATGAAATAGAGAAATAAAATAAGGTATAGTTGCTATAGTCTGTTCTCACAGAAACTTTAGTGTAGTAAAGAGGATTGCCACTTGTGAAAAGTGTAACTGAATCAGCCAGAAGGAATTTTGTGTTAATTGTTCTTTGGAGATTAGTAAAATGGATTGGTTGATCAGAGATCAGTGGGATAATCAAAAGATAGTTCATGGAGGAGGTGGATTTCTTAACAAGATTTTATTTTATTTTATTTTATTTTTTTTAATTTATTTATTTTTGGCCGCATTGGGTCTTCATTGCTGCGCACGGGCTTTCGCTAGGTGCGGCGAGTGGGGACTACTCTTCATTGCGGTGCACAGGCTTCTCATTGCAGTGGTTTCTCTTGTTGCGGAGCACGGGCTCTAGGCGCACGGGCTTCAGTAGTTGTGGCACGTGGGCTTAGTTGCTCCACGGCATGTGGGATATTCCCAGACCAGGGATCGAACCCGTGTCCCCTGCATTGGCAGGCAGATTCTTAACCACTGCGCCACCAGGGAAGTCCCTGAACAAGCTTTTAAGGTTGAGATTTGGTAGAGAGGTTTTCAGATGGAGAAGGATATGAGCATAAGGATTTTCAACGGTCTGGAGCAGGGCTTGACAAACTTTTTCTGTAAAGGACCAGATAGTAAATATTTTAGGTTTTATGTACAATATAGTCCCTGTCACAACTGCTTAACTCTGCCATTGTGGTACAAAAGCAGCCACAGACAATATGTAAATAATTGAGCTTGACTCTACTCCACTAAAACTATTTATGGATTCTGAATTTTGAATTTAATTTTCATGTGTCAGAAGATCATTTCTTTTGCTTTTATTTCAACCCTTTAAAAATGTGAAAACCTTTAACAAATGGTGTTGAGAAAACTGGATATCCCCATGCAAAAAAAATGAAGTTGAACCCTTTACCATACATCATATTACAAAAACTAACTCAATGAATTAAAGACCTAAACAAAAGAACTAAAACCATAAAACTCTTAGAAGAAAGCATAGGGGAAAAGCTTTATGACAGTGGGTTTGGCAATGCTTTCTTGCATATGATACCAAAAGCATAAGCAACAAAAGAAAAAATAGATAAATGGGACTACATCAAAATTTAAAACTAGGGCATCAAAGGATTAGCGTTAGGGAGAGTGAAAAGGCGACCCACTAAATGGGAGAAAATATCTTTAAATCATATATCTGATAAGGGCTTAATATCCAGAATATATAAAGAACTAATACAGCTCAACCAACAACAAAAGAACAAACAATCTAATTAAAAAATGGGCCAAGGAGCTGAATAGAGATTTCTCAAGATACACAGATGGCCATTAAGCACCCAAAAAGATGCTAAACATCACTCACTAATCATTACAGAAATGCACATCAAAATTACAATAAGATACCGCTTCACACCCATTAGGATAGCTCTTATCCAAAAAACCGAAAATAATAAGTGTTGGTGAGGATGCAGAGAAATTGGAACCCTCGTGCGTCGCTGGTGGGGATGTAAAATGGGGTGATGGTCCCTCCAAAAATGAGACATGAAATTACCATATGTTCCAGCATTCCACTTTGGAGTATATACCCAGAAGAATTGAAAATAGGGACCCAAACAGATATTTGTACCCCCATGTTCACAGCAACATTTTTCACAATAGCCTAAAGGTGGAAGCATCCCAGATGTCCACCAGCTGATGAATGGATAAACAAAATATGGTATATACATACAGTGGTATATTGTTCAGCCTTAAAAAGGAAAGAAATTCTGACACATGCTACAACACTGATTAACCTTGAGGACATTATGCTAAATGAAATAAGCCAGACACAAGAGGACAAATACTGTATGAGTCCACTTACATGAGGTACCTAGAGTAGTCAGACTCACAGAGACAAGAGAGAATGGCGGTTGCTAGGGTCTAGGAGGAGGGGACAATGCGGAATTATTTAATGGTGTAGAGTTTCAAGTTTTGCAAGATGAAAGGAGTTTTGGAGATTGCTTGCACAAAAATGTGAATGTCCTTAACTGAACACTTAAAAATGGTTGAGGAGGGACTTCCCTGGTGGCACAGTGGTTGAGGGTCCGCCTGCCAGTGCGGGGGACACGGGTTCGGGCCCTGGTCTGGGAAGATTCCACATGCCGTGGAGCAGCTGAGTCCGTGTGCCACAACTGCTGAGCCTGTGATCTGGAGCCCACGTGCCACAACTACTGAAGCCCTCGCGCCTGGAGCCCATGCTCCGCAACGGGAGAGGCCACTGCAGTGAGAGGCCTGCGCACCGCAACAAGGAGTAGCCTCCACTTGCCGCAACTGGAGAAAGCCCCACGCAGCAACGAAGACCCAACGCAGCCATAAATAAATAAATAAATTTAAAAAAAAAATGGTTGAGGAAACTTTTAAGTATCTATTACCACAATTAAAGAAAAATCTTATATAACCACCACAACAACAAAAAATGTAAAAGCCGTTCTTAGTTCATGAGCCAAACAGAAACTGGCAGCTGGCTGGATTTGGTCTACTAGCTGTGATTTGCTGTCCCCTGGCCTAGAGTTAGAAGAATGGTAGAAGGAATATGCCTCATAGCAATTTCTCATGCTTGCTTACCAACCTTAATATACCCCTCAGGAAGTGTTTAACCTTTTTCCAAAAGGCCAGTAGTCTTTTTCCAGTATCATCTTATTAATCTTATTGATGTTCTCACTTCCAGTGACCTCTTCCATCCCAGTGTTTGACCTCCAGGATGGTGGACGGAAGATATGTCCACGGTGTAATGCTCAATTCCGTGTTACTGAAGCTTTGAGAGGTCACATGTGTGTAAGTGATATCACCTGTGATGGAGATTCAGCTTAAATGGCTACCACTCACTGTATACCTCCTGTAGTGTAGTGTTGGGAGCTTGTGAAGCAAGGGCTCTGAAATGACTTGGAAGCTTTTTAAAGGGTTACTCTCTTTTGGCCTGTTTTAGAATGAGCTCAGAAATGTGATAGGATATATTTAAAGACCCTCAAATATATCAGAACATATGTGACCTTAATTCCATAGTTCGTAGATTTTGAACTGCACAGGAGGACAGGCCAAGTTGGCCTCAGTCCATTTTCTATTTATTGTGTCATCGGATGAATCAGGAGCTATTAACCAATTTCTAATTCTAGTCTTTTCATTTTTGATATTAGTCCAGATGCAAAAGTTGGGACTTCTTCCTACCAGGGAGCTCAGAGCCAGGTTATGCTAGTGAGTGGTTAAAGGATCTAAGACAGGAAGAAGTACAAAGTGTGGTGTTTGGAGTGGCATATGGCTGTAAACACACACACACACACACACACACACACACGCACGCACGCACACACACACACACACACACACAAAAGAGTGAAACCTGGAAGCATTTTAGAAAACTGCAGGGTGAAAGCTGGATGAGAATACCTAGAACCAAACAGTTACCAAGGAATGTTAGTGAAGTTGAGGAGTTAGCACATCTCAGCCCCCAGGAGAACCAGGATGATCAGATGTCTTCTTTCTTTATAGTACTGTTGCCCAGAAATGGTTGAATACCAGAAGAAAGGAAAGTCTCTGGATTCAGAACCCAGTGTCCCATCAGCAACAAAGCCCCCATCCCCTGAGAAAACAACTCCTGTTGCTTCCACTCCCTCTTCTACACCTATTCCTGCTCTGTCACCACCTACCAAAGTACCAGAGCCAAATGAGAATGTGGGTGATGCCGTCCAGACCAAGCTCATTATGCTAGTAGATGACTTCTACTATGGACGGGATGGTGGCAAAGTAGCCCAGCTCACAAACTTCCCTAAGGTCGCCACATCTTTCCGATGCCCACATTGTACCAAAAGGCTAAAAAACAACATTCGGTGAGTGTTGAAGAGCCTTGGAGCTCACCTTGGATAAGTGAAATCTGAAAGCTTCTTACATGTTTAAGTCTTTCTGTTTGGAGAATGGCCCTAATTATTATCCTTTCTTGCTAAGGATTATCATTAAATCAATAACTAGTACTATAGAAAGAGATATTGTGGTAATAAATAAAAGATAACTTTGGGTAGAGTGAGACCAGTGCATCTCCTTCCCCAGAAAAGTTTCGAGAACTATCTTAATTTCTGGGCTCAGAAGATGTCACAAAAAGAGGAAGTTGGGTGGGAGGGTGGAGGGGGAAACATGTAATGTCTGTTCTGTGATTCCGCTGGTACATTTCTCCAAGGCTTCTGATCTTTTATGTTGTCTGTACTTTTCCTTTGTGCCATGCTACAGATTTATGAACCATATGAAACATCACGTAGAACTTGATCAGCAGAACGGTGAGGTGGATGGTCATACTATCTGCCAGCACTGTTATCGTCAGTTTTCCACTCCCTTCCAGCTCCAGTGCCACTTGGAAAATGTTCATAGTCCCTATGAATCAACTAGTAAGTTTGGAAATTCTTAAACTCCAGGGGTATACTTAACTTTTCATTCAATGAATGGCACTGGGGGGAGCCCATTATGTTTATTTATATGTGGGTAACAGTGTCGAGGAAATTCTTTGCATATTCGTAGTCAGTTTCTTACTTCACTTACCCTATTATCTTACAAGCCTGACTTCTATTCTGTTCAAGCATGAGTCAAGTTCAGTGCTTGATTCTAAATTAAGGGGCTTTGGTTCAGGACCACTGTAGAGAGGTATATGTAAAGAGTTTATTACCTAGATCCTTTTATAGAAGAAGCAGGCACCTGTATTTGGGTCTCCATTTTAGTTAGTACCCTCATAGGCTTTATGAAGGATAAAAGATAATGTTACAGAGTACTTTACCATTAAGACAGTGCTTTCATGAAATATAAGATGAGTTGGAGTGTTAGCTACACTGTACATCTTACAGATGAGAAACACAGGCTGAATACAAGCCCAGAAACATTTAGTCATTTGCTTAAGAGCATACACTTCTAATATGGTGAAATTGTGAGGATTTGAGTCCAGTCTTCTAGAATATTTCCTTTGTCCTTTAAGGGATTTCTAGTTTTGTTGAAGAGACAAAAATTATTTAACTACAGGAAAATGTGAGAACAAGACAATATATTTGCTGTAATCATATGCATTGTATGATACCAGTGATAGGTGAAATAGTTCAGAGAAGGGAAAAGATCCTTGTGGATTTCACAGAAAGTAATGCATAAACTTTTAGGGTCTTTAAATACACGAAGGATTTAGATGGAAAGTAGTAAGAAAAGATTTTAGGTGATGGGAAACAGCATGAGGAAACACATAAAGACAGAAATTTTTGCTGCAAATTAAAAATCTTGACTGAAGATGGATTAAATGTTAAGGACATCTATTATTATATCATTTAACTGAAAAGACTCAAGGTGGAGTAAGCTTCAAGCCCAGAACGCGAGTCTTGTACTTTTCAACAGTTCTCTTGTCTCTGGCTCATAGCAGGATGGCTGTGTTAGTCTCAGGAATACAATCGGATGTAAAATTGTGCAGATGAAGAAGAGACCATATCTTCCTGTGTCTTTTCTAAGTCTGTTTCTTACAAGACAGAATTGTTTTCCCTTTATATCTCCTTAGCCTTGGTCATATTGTCAGGGGAAATGGGATTGCCATGAGTGGCTCAAACTAGTGCTGGTTCACAGAAATATAATGAGTTACATATGTAATTTTAAATTTTTAGTAGTCATTTGAAATAAAAATTTTTTAAAGGTGAAATTAATTTTAATAGTTATTTTATTTAACTCAAAATAGCCAAAATAAAATCATCTCAGCATGTAATCAGAATTTTTAAATTAATGAAATATTTACCTTTCTTTTTTTTTTCTTTTTTTTCTTTTTAAATCTGGTGTGTATATCACACCACAGCAAATCTCAGTTTGGGCTAACCACATTTCATGTCTTCACTAGCCACATGTTACTGGTGGTTACCATATTAGACCGTGGAACTTTGGGCTAATCATTTGTGAGTAGAGTAGATCCTGGAATCAAACATCATAACACTACAGTGTAGTGGCAGAGTAGCCAACTTGGTCTAGGTTAGGACCCAGAATTCTTCACTGTCAGTCATGGGAAGCCCAAATAACTCATCTGAATCTCCCAGTGAAAACATCTACTTTTGTACAGAATCTGGTGGGGTGTGTTTTTGTTATTCCACTTATATATGTACTGTACATAAAAAGATAAGTTTTTCCTAATGGGAAACAGTGCAGCACCTCATCAATCTTTTTCTCTTGGCTTACCACTCTTTTATCCTTGACTATATATGAGTGTCTTATGACTTAAAATTTACACTGATGAAAAACCTGAGAAATTGTTGATCCAAACAGGTAAATACCATTTCTGTACTTTAGTATATATCAATCTTATTCTTGGATTCTTTTATAATTCCCCCCCCCCTTTTTTTTTTTTTATAACTCCCTTTTTTGCATCCATGGCAGATCCTTCGTGAAAGTAACTTATTTTTTTGTGTTAATATTTTGAGACCAATTGTTTTCTTTTTAGTTTTGAAAATTTTTTTTCCTTTTATTTTCTGAAGTGTTTTTAAACTAAATTATAGACATAATGATATTTCACTCCTAAATACTTCATTATGTATCTCTGAAAAGTAAGGACATTTTAAAATACATAGCCATAGTATGTTTGTCAAGACATAACAGAACTCATCATAAATGTTTAATATCATGTATCTTCATTTTCAAGTTTCCTGAATTGTCTCCAAAACATCAATGGATTATTATATTTAATTATGGTAACAGTATAATTTTTAATAGCATTATGTCTTTCTTCACACTTGTTTAAGGACAATAAGGAAGAGGTAGGGTTGAGGGAAGGATACTTCAGGGTGATTAATCATGTTCAGGTGTCGGGAGGGTCCTACGTGGAAAAAGACTGAAGAAAGGGAGAACCACTTGCTTGATAAAGTCATGGGATACGTGGAATGATGAGATCGGATGAGCCTTAGAAAGGCATAAGGAATCTGTCCTTCCAAATTTGGAAAACAGGAAGCAGAAGCTGTAGTAGTTCATGCCTGTTTTCTCAAAGCAGGAGACTGTGGTAGGTGTTAGGGAGATGAGAGTGATAGTGCTGGGAGGGACAGTGTTAGGATAGCCACTTTGGAAAATCAGTTAATTCTTCCTCTTAGATCTTTTTTGACATCAACTCCAATAGGTATGAAAGGTTACTAGAGATCTCTTAAATCCACTGATGCCTTTGGTTCCTTTCTCACTGATTTTCTTTGTATGAGATAATACATATAAATCTTAGCATGGTGTTTATGCATTAAAAATTGCTTAATAAATGTTGTTATAATTGATGTGTGACACCTATAAGAATAGAGCGGATGTGTGGGTTGTAGGAAAAGCCTTTGAGGGTAAATGAGATCGCCCAGAGAAAACATAGAGAATAAGAAAAGGCTGGACAGAAGGTTGGGAAACACCAATGCTTAAAAGTGTTCTAGAAAAGAAAAAAAGATTAGCAAATTGAATTGAGAGGTAAGGGGGAAGAAAACAGGAGAAAATATTGTCATGCCACTAGTTACTGTTTCCCAAACATGCCATGCAGTACCATGCCTTTGCTCATGTTCTTCTCTTGTCTCCTCTGTCTGGCAAACCACTCTTCTTTCAAGGTTCAGCTCATATATCAGCTTTTCCTCATTCTAGGCAAAATTTTTTATTTCTTTATCTTGTTCTTGTACCTAATGTACCTCTGGGAAGTGGTCCTAAATGGGTTGCAGACACCTTTGAGAAATAAACACAAAACTTCCCAGAAAAATACACATTTTACTCTTTTGCAGATAATTTCAGGGGATACCTGGGTTCCCTGAGACCTCTTCCCTGGACCCAAGATTCAGACCCCTGGTTTTTGTTTTTTATTTCAGCTTCACTCATTTGGGGGTGCGGGGCAGGGGTTGGACATTGTCCAATAAATAAGCGCTTAGAGCTTCAAATTTACAATTTTCTTGTTTGCAAAAACTTGAAAATAATTCCAGTAATGGTAAGAAAAATACAAATAACTATATTTTGCCTGTATAATTCAAAATATGTAGCAATTAAAATTTTTGCCAAAAATTTAGAACTGCAGCCTTATAAAAGCTTGATAAAATGGCTAATTTTAAAGTTTAATTATCTCAAATTAGTTAATACTGAAATAACACAATAACTCATAAGAAGGCAAGAAGTTCTGTTCATATCATCAGTCTTTTGAGGACAAATCCTTATTTGTCCTCATTTAGTAAACGGTCAATAAATGTTGAATTATTCATAGGAGATAATCATTGTCTATCCTTGAGCAGAGGGATGAAGTAATGTAGTATTTTAAAAGAATTCGTTTGGCAATGGTATATAAAGAATAGATACGATACTGTATTTATTGGAGATATAGGAGGTATTAGACGCCAGCTAATTAGCAGTAGGAAATCATATGGGCTTCTACCAAGTTTCTGCCTGTGAGAATGCAGAAGTGACAATTCCTTGATGCATTTTGAAATAATGGTGACAGAACACGGGTTTGGAGTCAGATAATGACTAAGTTTTGAGCTCAGGAGGAGGTGGGATGTGAGAAGGGAAATGATGGGGAGCAGGAGGGTGCTGAATTAAGTTAGAGTAGATGGTAGAATATTATGTTTCGTAGAGAGTTCAAAATCTAGAATGGAATTTTGGTAAAGAAGTCTGAGCTAGAGACAGAAGGATAGTTTTAATCAGCAGCACAAATGTTGAGACAGAACCATTTTAAAGAAAGACTAGAAGAGACTTCATAATTTACTGACTATTGAAAATGAAGATATAGGAGTCAGAGAAAATAAAGATTATGAGTCAGCAGGACTTTGGTCTTATTTTCAGGTGGATTTATTGATTATTTTTCTTCTTACAGCCAAGTGCAAGATCTGTGAGTGGGCGTTTGAGAGTGAGCCACTGTTTCTCCAGCATATGAAGGATACTCATAAGCCTGGAGAGATGCCTTATGTTTGCCAGGTATTGCCTTTTTCTCCAGGGAGCTTTAGCCATTTTGCTCTCAGGCTAAATACAAAGAATCCACTAATGAACATTGCCTAGTACCTACTGCACACACTCAGTTTTAGGAACACTGAGGAAATACAGAAGAAATGTGAACACGGGTTCTATTTTCAGGGCTTCCCATGCAGGAGAAAAACATAAAGGAATATCTGCATGTACCCAGCCGAGGAACTCAGTCTGGGAACATATACCTGTACTAAGGGAGTGTCTGTCTCCTGAATGTGCCCTTTGGAGATAGAAAAAAACTCTACTCCTCTTTGTCAGAATATGGACTGTTCTCAGACTTTCCTGTCTCTCCCATTTTTATCTTATTTCACAGCTGAATTTATCACCAACATAGCCCTGCAATAAACGTCAGAAAAATAATTTGATTTCTATACATTTAGGAAAATTTTTTTTTCGTATCTTAACATTTTTGTTGCTACCTCTTTTTTAAGGCCTCAGTTGTTCACTTCACTCTTAGCTTATTTTCCTTCTTGTGTGACTCAGGTGTGTCAGTATCGCTCCTCACTCTACTCTGAGGTAGATGTCCATTTTCGGATGATCCATGAGGATACTCGGCACCTCCTCTGCCCTTATTGCCTGAAGGTCTTCAAAAATGGCAATGCATTCCAACAGCATTACATGAGGCACCAGGTACCAGGCACCAAGCAATTTCCGTGTTCTTATTTTTTAATTATGGATACAGGGGCCAGGACTGAGCTAAGCAAATAATTTTGGTAGAGAAGATAATATACATGGGTTTGAAAATTTTATTGAATTCCAATGATGTGTGCCAGGCACTGGGCTAGATGCTAGAGATTTAGTGGTTAAACAGGACAATTAAACAGTACAATAAAGCAAGAAGAATGTTGTGTTAGGGGAAATACAAGATGTAAAAAAGAATGTACCTATTCTGGGAGCCTAGTAAGGCTTCTAGGAAAAGGGGTGTTCAAGACCTGAAGGATGAGTAAGGATGAGCCAGATGAAGTGGGATAGAAGGACAGAATGCTCTCAAAGACAGGGAAATTCAAGGAGTTGAAGTTCAGTGTGGTTGGCACGTGTAAGGTACAGGGGGAAGTTGGAAGTTAGGGAACAGATCATGGAGAATCTTGTAAGCCATGAAAAAGGAATTTCAACTTTTATTATAATAAGTTGTTGGGAAGTCATTAAAGAGATTTTTAGTCCTGGAGTGATGTGTTCAAATTTGCTTTTAGTTATGATTGCACTGGCTGCTCTAAGGAGAATGAATTGAAGGAGGTTGAGACTAGAGTTAGGGAGACAAGCCAGAGGCTTTTTCAGTAGTTTAGATAAGAGATGATAGTGGCTATTGGCTTTTGAAATGAGGACAAAGAGGATAGAGTTGAGAGATATTGAGAAGATAAGTGATATCTATGATTTAGAAATGGATTTAGGTGAAGGTAGTGAGAGAGTAGTTAAGAATAGTGCCCAGGATTCTCTCTTCGGTAATTGGATGAATGGTGGGACTGTTTATTAAATTAGGAACACTGGAGAAAATAATTTTTTTTTTTTTTTTTTAAAGGTAGATTCCTATTTTTTTTTTTTTTAATTTATTTATTTACTTATGGCTGTGTTGGGTCCTCGTTTCTGTGCAAGGGCTTTCTCCAGTTGCAGCAAGTGGGGGCCACTCTTCATCGCGGTGCGCGGGCCTCTCACTATCGCGGCCTCTCTTGTTGCGGAGCACAGGCTCCAGACGCGCAGGCTCAGTAATTGTGGCTCACGGGCCTAGTTGCTCCGTGGCATGTGGGATCTTCCCGGACCAGGGCTCGAACCCGTGTCCCCTGCATTGGCAGGCAGACTCTCAACCGCTGCGCCACCAGGGAAGCCCCTGGAGAAAATAATTTTTGAGGAGAGGATTATAAGTTTGGATATTCTTTTTTATTACTATTATTTTTTAAATTTTTTGGCCATGCCATGTGGCACACGGGATCTTATTCATTCCTGACCAGGGATCGAACCCACACCCCCTGCAATGGAAGCAAGGAGTCTTAACCACTGGACCATCAGGGAAGTCCCAAGTTTGGATATTCTTGAGTTAGCAGTATCTATGGACATCAAGTATAACTGACTATTAAATAGGTAGTTGGATATACAGGTCTGAGGCCTGGGAGAAAAGCCTGGATTGTGAAAGGTACTTAGGAATCATCATTATATAAATCCAGTAGATTTTAAACTTGCAAGTGCTATGCTGCACCCCCATCCCCCACCCCCCAAATTGAGAATAAGGTGAAGGCTTAGGACCATTGAAGTCTCTATCCACAAAGCCAGGACCATAGTCCTGGAAGGAAAACAAGAAGAGTCTTGGTGTCAAGGAAGCTGAGGGGACAAAAGTATTTTGAAGAAAAGAGTGTGGTCAGGTGTTGCAGGAAGGTATCAGCAAGGTAGAAACTTTAGAGGCCAGCATTTAATTTAGCCGTTTTGTTGGTTAGCAGGGTGGAAGTCAAATTTCAGCTGGACAAATGATGAGAGGTAAGGAAATGGAGACAACTTACTTAAAGCAATTTGTTTATGAAAAAAATAAATTAAAAAATAAATTTGTTAGGGCTTCCCTGGTGGCGCAGTGGTTGAGAATCCGCCTGCCAATGCAGGGGACACGGGTTCGAGCCCTGGTCCGGGAAGATCCCACATGCTGCGGAGCAACTAAGCCCGTGTCCCACAACTACTGAGCCTGTACTCTGGAGCCCGCAAGCCACAACTACTGAGCTCGAGTGCTGCAACTACTGAAGCCCGCATGCCTAGAGCCCGTGCTCCACAATAAGAGAAGCCACCACAATGAGAAGCCCGCGCACCACAACGAAGAGTAGCCCCCGCTCGCCACAGTTAGAGAAAGCCCGTGCACAGCAACGAAGACCCAACACAGCCCAAAAAATAAATAAATAAATAAATAAATTTTTAAAAATATAAAAAAAAATAAATTTGTTTATGAAGAGGAGGACCAAGGGTGGTAGATCCAGGAAAAGAGGTAGCAAGGGAGAATTTGTTGTTGCTCTTGTGTTTTTTTTTTTTTAAGATGGAATAGGTATGCCTTTGTTTTAAAATACTGCAGGAAAGGAGCCACTGGAGGAGAAGAGTGAAGGTACATAGAGAGGGAACAGAAGAGAGAACAAGATGGGTGTACCTGTGCATAACATCCACGTGTGTGCACACGTGCCCTCACTCTTACTTGTAAGCAGGCACTTTCTTAGGCTCACACATAGTGACTGCTGATAATCCACCACTAATGCATTTCCATATAGTAGCATGGAAATTATCACCTGTAACTCAGCTGAGGTTACAGAGCCTTGCTATCCTAGGGAAGAAAATCATAGACGTGTCGTATTTCAATACTGGGCAGACTGAATCCTCAAAATGGCCTTGGAGGGAGGCATATCTGTATGCATTGATGTGTTCAGAGGAAAAAAACAGCACTGTGTAGAAAGGACTATCATTTTTGTTAAAGAAAGAGAAAGAAAAACAGGTGGTGATAGGAGACGTATGTGTTTGCTATATGGTTATATGCATAGACTATCTGTGAAAGAATACCCAAGAAACTTGGTAACAAGTTGTGTCTGTGGAGAGGGAATGAGGGTTGGAGTTGAAGGCATGCTTACCACATGAAGGAGTACAGAATAAAAGTATGATTTTTTTTTTTTTTTACCACGTACATATTTTATTTTTTAAAAAATAAGAATATCCAGAAGTAGTAGCACTGTCCATCCACACTGTAAAGATGAAGTAGTAAGTAGTAGGGGCAAGGAAAGCTTAAGCCACTCAGCCAAATTGTTAAAGCAAGTCAGCGGGAGATGGTTTGAGGACCTAGTTATCCTGACTTTGAGTCTGCCTTTCTCTGGGAGCATGGGAGGTGATGATTTTCACCACCCAATAATAGGTTTGTAACTTTACTTCAAAATAAATAAAGTTATATAAAAAGATTAAAAAATAAGAGGTTTGGTGTTATGTTGTATATTTCTCTTTTTTCCTCTGTTAAATTATCAACAGAAGGGTGGGAAGAATATGATTGGCAATGATGTACCTTCTCCTCAGGGAAGAAAATTCATTGGGAGCCTTTAAAGGATTCTGTCTCTTTTTATTCCCCCTTCAGAAGAGGAATGTTTATCATTGCAACAAATGCCGGCTGCAGTTTCTCTTTGCCAAGGACAAAATTGAACACAAGCTTCAGCACCATAAAACCTTCCGTAAACCCAAGCAGCTGGAAGGTTTGAAACCAGGCACCAAGGTAAAGGGTTTGTTGACATTCCCTTTACCAGATCCAAGAAGGGGAGGAATAGAGATTTTCCATATTCTGAGGTTTAACGTGGGTAGTGTCTAATTATCCCTTCCCTTGACTCACAGGTGACAATCCGGGCTTCCCGAGGGCAGCCACGCACTGTTCCTGTACCCTCCAGTGATGTCCCTCCGAGCACCTTGCAGGAGGCAGCACCACTGGCCTCCTCAGCGGACCCTCTGCCCGTCTTCCTTTATCCCCCTGTCCAGCGCAACGTCCAGAAGAGAGCTGTTAGGAAAATGTCAGTGCCTTCTTCTGGAGGCTGGGGGCCGGGTGGGCACAGTTATTCCTGATAGCTAGTGTAATCTGGTAGCCTTTTAGGTAGTATCTGTTGTCTAAATCCCCTACAATTTAGGAACCCCTGAGGCAGTAATAAGAATTTTCCTTGTTTCTTGACAGGAGTGTCATGGGCCGGCAGACATGTCTGGAGTGCAGCTTTGAGATCCCAGATTTCCCTAATCATTTCCCTACTTATGTTCACTGCTCTCTATGTCGCTATAGTACCTGCTGTTCTCGAGCTTATGCCAACCACATGATCAAGTAAGTCACGATTAAACCAATGTTCCTGTCTGGGATTTCAGGTTCTCCAGAACTCAGTGCGTTCCCTCCCCTGCTTCTGGGGTTTCCTCCTTCAACTTTTAGAGCTGTTTGTCCACCTGTCCTAGCAGGTTAAGAGGCCAGACCCGGCTTCATTTGGCTTTGATGGTCTGTGCTCTGATTCTGTAGGACCTTGCTACCCAAAATGTGGTCCAAGGACCAGCAGCACTAGTTGGGAGCTTCTTAGAAATGTAGCGTCTGACCCTGGTCACCACCACCCCACCCCCAACCAGAATGTGCCTTTTAATAGATTTCCCCCCACCCCATGATTCATTTGCATGTTAATAGGAAATATTAATGTGATAGGAAAACAGGCTTGGGTTGAGGTTAGGATTGAGTGAAGAGGCATTGCTCTTGTTGGGGCATTGTCAATCGCTGGTGATCTCTAGTTTAGCAAGCAGAACCACGTAACTCATACCACTTTTTGTTTGTCTTTCTCAGCAATCATGTTCCACGGAAGAGCCCCAAGTATTTGGCTTTGTTTAAAAATTCTGTGAGGTAACAAAAAACTTATTGATGGTCTGTTAATTTTTCAAGTTTTTATATTAAATCCCTTTTATTATTTTGGGGGGTGGATATATGAATTAATTTGAGAGAGAGGAGAAAGGAGGGACACTCTTTTATTAAGCCTCAAAGCTTAACTCTCTCTAGTGTCACTACTAAATTTGTCTCATATACTCTTGACTCTCTTTCTTAGTGGAATCAAGCTGGCCTGCACTTCATGTACCTTTGTTACTTCTGTGGGAGATGCCATGGCTAAGCATTTGGTATTCAACCCCTCTCACAGATCCAGTAGCATCCTGCCACGGGGTAAGTAGGAGAGTTGGGGGTTAGGGAAAAAAGCTAAGGATACAGGTCATACCATGAGTCTGGTGCATCTCTACCTGGCCTAACCCATTCACTGTTTAGATACACCACCAAATTGGAAGCATTCTAACCTGAAGTTTATATAAGACTGGGAAGGCAGTAGGTTTGCTTTTTTGGTTGAAATCTAAAGCACTGTCTTTGGAGGGTTTGTTTCTTCACTGAGCTAACATTTTTTTATTGTCTTATTTCCCATAGGACTCACTTGGATAGCTCACTCAAGGTAACAGAAACTCGCTTGATGGTTTAATTTCTATTTTATAGTATGTTTGGTCTTTATTATTACTACTACTACTATTATTTCATTCTTCTAGTTTAACTGAGCTTTTTCCTCCTCTCGTTGCTAACCCTTTAGGCATGGCCAGACTCGTGACCGAGTGCACGACCGGAACTTGAAGAATTTGTACCCTCCTCCTTCCTTCCCCTCTATTAAAGCTGCCACTGTGAAATCTGCGGGCGCCACCCCAGCTGAGCCTGAAGAGCTACCAGCTCCCATGGCCCAGGCACTCCCGTCACCAGCCTCAACTGCAACCCCACCACCAACCCCCACTCATCCCCAGCCTTTAGCCCTTCCACCCTTGGCTACGGAGGGGGCCGAATGTCTGAATGTCGATGACCAGGATGAAGGGAGCCCAGTCACCCAGGAGCCTGAGCCAGCATCAGGGGGTGGTAGTAGCAGTGTGATTGGCAAGAAGGAGCAGCTTTCTGTGAAGAAGCTCCGAGTGGTACTGTTTGCCCTGTGCTGCAATACGGAACAGGCAGCTGAACACTTCCGAAACCCCCAACGACGCATCCGGCGTTGGCTTCGGCGCTTCCAGGCCTCACAGGGGGAGAATCTGGAGGGCAAATATCTGAGCTTAGAGGCAGAAGAGAAACTGGCTGAGTGGGTGCTGACCCAACGAGAGCAACAGCTACCTGTAAATGAGGAGACCTTGTTCCAGAAGGCCACCAAAATAGGACGTTCTTTGGAGGGGGGGTTTAAGATCTCTTATGAGTGGGCTGTGCGTTTCATGCTACGGCACCACCTGACTCCGCACGCTCGGCGAGCTGTGGCCCACACTCTACCTAAGGATGTGGCAGAGAATGCAGGACTCTTCATTGAATTTGTACAACGGCAGATTCACAACCAGGACTTACCCTTGTCTATGATTGTGGCTATTGATGAGGTCTCCTTGTTCCTGGATACGGAGGTACTGAGCAGTGACGACCGAAAGGAGAATGCCCTGCAGACAGTGGGCACAGGGGAGCCTTGGTGTGATGTGGTGCTGGCCATTCTGGCAGATGGCACTGTCCTCCCTACCCTGGTTTTCTACCGAGGACAGATGGATCAGCCTGCTAATGTGCCAGACTCTATCTTGCTAGAGGCGAAGGAGAGTGGCTACAGTGACGACGAGATCATGGAGCTGTGGTCAGCCCGAGTGTGGCAGAAGCACACCGCTTGCCAGCGCAGCAGAGGCATGCTTGTGATGGACTGTCATCGCACTCACCTGTCAGAAGAGGTGCTGGCCATGCTTAGTGCCTCTAGCACTTTGCCTGCAGTTGTCCCAGCAGGCTGTAGCTCCAAAATCCAGCCATTAGATGTGTGCATCAAACGAACTGTCAAGAACTTCCTGCACAAAAAGTGGAAGGAGCAGGCTCGGGAAATGGCAGATAGTGCATGTGATTCTGATGTCCTGCTTCAACTGGTTCTGGTCTGGCTGGCTGAGGTGCTTGGTGTCATTGGGGACTGTCCAGAGCTAGTTCAGCGGTCCTTCCTTGTGGCCAGCGTTCTGCCTGGCCCTGATGGCAACATTAACTCACCTACAAGAAATGCTGACATGCAGGAGGAGCTAATTGCCTCCCTAGAGGAGCAACTGAAGCTGAGTGGGGAACAGTCTGAGGAGGCCTCAGCTTCCACTCCCCGACCCAGGTCATCTCCTGAAGAGACAGTTGAGCCTGAAAGCCTTCACCAGCTCTTTGAGGGTGAAAGCGAGACCGAGTCCTTCTATGGCTTTGAAGAAGCTGACCTAGATCTGATGGAGATTTAAGTGTTGGGGTCATGAGGGGGTGTGGAGTGGGGGTGGGAAAGCGTTAGGGAGGGTAGAGGTAAAGGGGGTATACCAGGTGGGGGTATTTGGGTTATATTTTTTAATTTTATGCCACCACTCCCCCCTGACGTTGACTTATACATCCTTGTGGATTTGTGGATTATTAGGAAAACCGATAGTGATCACGTCTGAGCCGATGAGCTGGCCCTGGCCCCGGCCCCGCTGGTCATTCACTTCTGCTAAAAACAGGTTTTTGTGACTTTTTTTTAAATTTAAAGCACTGTGCTTGGTATTTTTCTGACAAAATCAAGAAAAAGGAAAAAAAAATCTTTCGTGGGCGAATGTTAAATCTTTTGTTTCCCCTTTTACCTCAACTGTATCATAGTACATCTGGGTTTTGTTTGTTTTACTGTGTGGCCAGTGTCTTTGGGCATGATGCTATCCAACCATTGTCAATGTGAGAACATTTCTGAAGATGGGAAAGACAAAAATTGTAGCTCACAAACTGGTTTATTATATATATATATGGATAAAAACGTTTTTTCATTGTGGTCTTAACACTTTTATATAAAAATGAAAATGGAAAAAAAAATCCCACTGAACTCTCTCTTCCTTCTCCTTTCTTTCCTTCCCTCTCCAGAGATGTTGGTTTCTACAGCAACTCTAAATATAAAATTGTGGCTTTAAAAATGCATGACACCACCTTTAATCGTCCAGAATGATGAGTAGATTTTTTTCCTCACCACCCTCCCTCCAACAAAAACACAACAAAACCAATATTCTTTGCACCTGTGATCCTTGGCCCCCTTCCCCATTCTCACACCGTCACTCTGGACAAAGGATCATACATGGGTCATTAGCAAGCAAGAGGTACTGAGGTGATCACACAGAACCTTAGGGTGGAAGCCATTCCCAGTGTACGGGTCTTCATCCTGCAATCCATGGGGGCAGTCCCTGCTTTGTTCAACTTCCTCCTGTTAAGTGGACAGCATACCTGTTCAAGGGATCACATGTCCGCCAGCCAGCAGCTAACTGTGCAAGAAGTTGTATTGAACTTTAAAAAGACCACTTGTTGAAATTCTGCTTACCCTGTGGCTTTCCCCTATTTCTCTTAATGCTTAGAGAAGAATCTGACATGAAGAAGAAACACATAGGGGTGTGCACAAAGAAAAAGACATGAATCTTTATTTTTCACTGCCAGCTTCAAGGAAAGAAAATTTTTTCTACAATTTGCATGAGGGAATTTTTTTTTTAATTGTATGTACTCAATGGCTATAAACTGAAACGTACTGTAACACACAGAGAAAAGGAGCAAAAATCCAGGTCTACCTTTCCCACAACTATACTATACTTCTGTACATCCTGAGGCTTTCTGCAATGTATCCCTCCTGTGAGCCAAGGAGGCAACCTGCACAGGCTTGTAAATGGTTCATCTTTAAAATGTACATAAGTGGAACATTTAAAAAAATGAGGGGAAATGGATTTATAAACAATGTGGTTTTTTTCTAGGTGACCCTATTTGAGCAGGCTTTCACAGACTGGGAGATTCTCAAGATGTGATGGGCCTGGTGGTACAGGTGTGACATTTGTTACCACCTGTTTCTCCTCATCCGTTTTTTTTCTGTTTTTTAACTCCCAGCACACTATAATATAGTGAACTGGAGTATTCCCTTCCATAAACAGCTTGGCCAGCTTTGTGAACCCATGGCATCTGAAAACTGAACTGAGGATCCACCTGGGCTTCTCTTCCCCAGCTTTTTGCCTGATGCCATTTTGACAGAATATGGACTTTTGAGTCAAAACTTTGCCTTTCAGAAAGTTCAAGAACTATGGTCAACTCTATCTGCAGTGACTTAATCCTTCTCTTTGGTAGTCTCCGCAGCAGCCCCAGATTTAGTAGAGCTGGGTTCCTGGCCTCTGCACACTGTATGACTTTCTCAATGGGTAATTTTTTTAAGGCCATAATACCAACAGTGGATCAGCTGGGTTTTGGCCAGGAAGTTACCTTTGTGGATTCTGCCTGCATGGCTTCGTAGTATAGGAAGTTTTTTTTGTTTTGTTTTTTATAATTCAGTTTAATCAATAAACAAGTATTTATTGACTACTTTGTGTTGAGACTGAATGTGTGGAAGATGCAAATTGAAAGCTGATAGTTTTCTTTTGCTTGAATTTTCTAGTTGTAATCATGGGTAATACAAGTGGAGGGGTTTTGATTTCTCTCTCAGCTCTCACCTCACTGAATTTCTATACAGGCATACCTTGGAGATACTGTAGGTTGGGGTCCAGACCACTGCAGTGAAGCAACTATCACAGCAAAGCGAGTCACAGTGTTCTTGGTTTTCCAGTGCATGTAAGTTTATACTATAGTATATTAAATGTGCAATAACGCTATGTCTAAAAAATTATATACCTTAATTTAAAAATAGTTTATTGCCAAAAATGCTGACCACCCCGAGCCTTCAGCAAGTTGTTATCTTTTTTGCAGTAGTAACGTCAAAGATCACTGCTGATCACCATATCAGATAAAATAATGAAAAAGTCTGAAATATTGCAAGAATCGCCAAATGTGACATAGACACAAAGTAAGCAAACGCTACTGGAAATACGGCACCAAGACTTTCTCAGTGCAGGGTTACCGCAGACCTTCAGTTTGTAAAACACTGCAGTATCTGCAAAGCATAAAAAACAAGATATGCCTGTAATGGTTTTGGGGTTTACTGCCTATACTAGTTTCTCAAAAAGAGGTTTGGAGAGGATATGCATCAGAATCACCCAGGGTGTTTTTTAAAATTTGGGTTTAACGCCATCCTGGTGATGGAACTGGCTAATAACCCGAAATGATGTGACTCACCACTACACCTAGGACTTAGTGAACACAATACTTGTAAGAGGTCTTCTGACAGTGCTAGAAATTAGTAGTAGACTTAGCTTAAATGTCGAAATTACTTAGTATTCCCCGTGAAGGGTGAGGAGGTTGGACGGGTGTGGGATCAAGGCTGTTAGTTCCAGTTTGGGAGTAACCTTATACAGCTCTACTAGATGTTACATTTCCATCTTTGAAATGATGTTTTAACTAAAATCACATAATAGAGCCAACATGAACCAGAAAGTCTGTATTTTAGACTAGTGCATGGGTAAAAACGTTGAAGAAAAATGTTAAACACAAAAGCTAATTATGTTACTACACAAAGATTAAGTCTCACTTCTATACAAAGCAGCCTGCCATACAGACCCAAATGAAGACAGTAATGGGTCTTCGGTATTATCATGAAGACCATTCTGTATATATGCTACCAGAACCAAGAACCAAAGGGTTTTCTGACCAGGGAGGGAGATGGCACACGCAGTACTTAGCAGTTTCACTCTTGGTGTGACCTAGTCAAACAGTACAACCACTCAGCAAGTGTTTCAAAGGATTTATTTTACAAAAGAATAGTACCTTTGAACCAGCCAAGTTCAAAGTTAGAAGAAGGGTACAACTTCAGTTCTGGATAATGCCTCTGTATTTCATTCAAAGCCACTAAAAAGGAAGAGATCATAATAAAATTGTGAAGCCATAGAGTGAGGAATCAATTCGTAAAAGCAGCTCTATCCTCAGCCCAAACCCTTGCCACCCAGAGAATTTTTTGGTTGAGACCTCCAGAAAAACCAAGCTTACTGCAACCAAGGGATCTCCCAATTATCTTTTCTACTGTAATTTTAATTTCAATCAATCACCTGATCATGTGGGCAATATCCCAGCTGGTCTCTGCAGACAGGGGTCCCTCTATTTCAACACCTTTCTCAGTTACAGTGGCGATTTGAAACTGAAAGAAAGCAGAGCTCTTCAATGAAAATGCCAACCCTTATGTGAAAGAAGTCCCTGGTCAAAGGTCAAGTTGAGGGTCTTTCCCAAATGTGAAAACAGGAGACACAGAAATGGGGCACTCTGTTCTTCAAAGTTTAGAGACTCGGGGATTGCAAAGCCTGCCAATTAGATCTGCATCACTTATTATTCACACTGCTCACCCGGTTGTAAGAACGGGCATCTCGATAGTACAGCACTCGCATGCAGCGTTCCACTAGCTCTTGGGCCTCAGTCTGGCTCAGCACTGGCTTCTTCTCCAGAACTTCTCGCAGCAGAGGCTAGGGATATCGGGGGAAAAAACATGGGAGATATCACGAGCTGAATACCAGGCGATAGGCGATATGTCGCAAATCCACGGTGTGAAAAGAATCATAAATGGGTGAAAAGGCGACATTCCACCTATTGCCTCAGCAAAATGAACTCTGCTTACTTGTGCTAAGACCCACTTGAAGGGGAAATTCTAGGGTGTCCTCTCTTTGCACATGTATACTGACTCCCTCCAGGACATACCCCACCTTGTCATTATGGCCTCTGGACCAAAAAGAAAACCATCCGCCCAGCAGTACAGATCCTAGCCTGTTCCTCATGTCAGAATTTCAAGGGTAGAACAAGCAGACAACCACTAACCCCCACCGCCTTCTGTCTTCTCCTATCCCTCGTCCCTCAACTGGCTACTTACCTGAGCCAAGTATGCACCATAACCAGTGGCCACCGAAGGGGCTTCATAGGCTACACCAAGCATGTCCACGTAACCCAGGAAGCTAACAGGACACAATAGGTCATCTTAGGTTTCTGTATCTTAGCTGAAGGATGGGACCATGGGGTCTGAGGTAGAAGTGGGAGTCACTCAGGGGGAAGAGACAGACACTACACAGGCACTAGAGATTGGGTAGGTCAAGGAAATGAGTTATTTGTATTCAAGTCAACCTCTCTCCATCAGCATAGCCTCCAATGACCATGGTGTTCCACAGGGGGTTCATCTTGGAGCGCCGGCTGTACGTAGCCCTGGTCAGCCATGAATGAATAGCTTTAGGGCTATAGCTGTGTCCATCTCCCAACAGCTCCTCATCGATCCTTAAAAAGAATTGGTTGTGAAAAAAGGGAAGAACAGAAGTCGGGGTTTCCATCCACCCCCAAAAGATGTTACCACAATCTTCCCCATTTAAACCCACTAAAATAAACTACTTATTTGCAAACATTCTCACATCTTCCACGCCAAGTCTCCCTGTCCTCTGCTGCAGTTTCAAGTTTCTCCACCCTAGAATTTCTTGAGGGGATAAAAAACAGTGGATTCTCCTCCCCACTTGGAAACTACTCCTATTCTCGAGATGACTTACACCATTTGGCCGAGAACTTGCTTCAAATATTGGAAATCAGCGTAATCTCCGGAAGCACCCAGCATGGTGCTGTTGTTGACTCGCATAATGCGAGAGATGTTGCGGAAACGAGCCAAGGAACCGTAGGAGCCCAGCATGTCTGCTGCAATCACCACTCCGCCCTCAAACTTGACGCCCAGGACCGAGGTCCCGGTCACCATGGGGTTCCTGGAGAGAGAGGGTGGTCTGGCGAGGGGCGACGCGGGGGGAGAGCCTGAGCCCGCTTCCCACGTTGTGGGTTCCGCCTCTGACTTTCCACGGCTCCTTTCATTCTCCGGGACCCTCCTCCCCGAGCTCCCCCGCTGTTAGTGCGCCCCGGGGTGCCTCCCTCGCCTTCCCCGGCTCCCAGAACCTGCCGGCCGCAACAGGCCCCACGGTCCCTCCCCATGCGCAGGCTAAGGCGCCGAGAGCTTACTGGGTGCGCGTAATCGGACCCCCGTAGAGCGCGGACGCCGGGTCCACAGAGGAACCGGGAGTGGGCGGGATGCGGTAAAACTGCCCAGGGGCCGGAATGCCGGCCCAAAGTCCGCACCGCGACTCCAAAAGCGCTTCCATCTTAGTCACGGTAGCACGAGAAACGAAAGCGTTGGGGCCGACGGAAGCGGAAGTGATCCTTCAGTGCCACACCTTTCTTCTTCCTGCAAGCCACTTCCAGCTGCCATGTTGATAAGGTCAGAACCGACCGTACCAGCGTCCTGGGAGGCGACCAAAACCCAGAGATGTGGAGTTGCCAGACGTCGTATCACATCGCGGTAGAGTCTGGACTAGAACAGTATTCTGACGCACAAATTCAAGGAAGAAGGGGTGGGTGGTGTGGGAGATGGGTATGGGTCGGGGGTGGATGGGGGGCGGGGCACTTCAAGACGCTGCCGCTGAGCGAGGAAGCAGAAATTCTCCTTTCCTTTTTGGATCCTTATCAAAAACAAAAACAAAAAACCCACACGAAGCTAACAGTGAACCCAGGATCATGTGGCATGTTCGACCCATTTTATAGATAAGAAACCGAGACTTGTGTAGTGATTTACCCGATCACACAGCAAGTAGTAGAAGATCTGAGTCTTCAAACTCAGAATTAAAAAAGGAATCATACAGTTGCGCGTATCTTGGGGTGTATGATATCTCAGATGGATCACTCACTCTGTAGGACCTTGGACAAATCTCTGAAAGTTTCCTAATTGTCAAAGGCTCTTGCCTACCTCTTAAACATCAGAAAAATTCCATTGACTGTGGGAGTGTAACTAAATTACAGGCGTTCCCTTCTCAATGTGGTTCTGTAGCAAGGGCTGGAAGCAGTGTCTAGAATCAAACAGTGAACCTAAAACCACTACTTTGCCACAACTCCCTTCACAACTAGTTTTAAAATTTTTCACTCAGCAGGAAACCAAATCAGTTTTGTTTTTTAAAATTCCCTGAGTTAATTTGAACCAAAGCAATGCATAAAATTTTAGCCTAATTGAAATAAAATATTTTATTAGGTCATGAAACCTTGGAATGGGAAGGGTCAAGATCTTGTGTTAGAGGCACCCAAATGATGCTCTTTGTATCACCTTTGGGACTTGAAAACTAGGTAGTAGATTTTTTTCTTCAAAGTAGTAGCCACCTTCTCTCAAACCTCATATTCCAGGTGACTCTTGGACGTCTCTGAGGCTTACCTGGACAAATAGCAGGTGTCTTTTGTAATGACAAAAGGCTTACTGGGATTCCTCTAAAACTGCTTGAATACTTCACTTTCATAGCTACCAGAGTCCTCTTCATATGAACTTTAAAGCAATTAGCCATCAATTAATTGGCTATATCCTTGTTTAGAAGTGGCCTGAGGTGGCTTGCTGGCTTCTGGTCTCACTCCTTTTAAGGTCCCTAGATTAAGGCTCTGGTAGGGCCAGTACCAGTCCCAGAGATCAGGCAGGTGGTTAAATTCCACAGAGTCTAAAAGAAGAAAAGTGAAAGGATCTAGAATCATTCAGCCTGAGAGTAGGATGACAGGGAAAGCAAACCACTAACATTTGATGATGCACTATTCAGAGGAAGGTGACCAGCATGTCTTTTGTGCTAAGATGAAAACAACAAGATGTAAGTTAAACTGAAACAAGGGAAACTTATAAGAAGTTTCTTCTCTTTTTAAAGCAGGTCTGGTATTATCTGGAAAGTCATTTTTAAGTTTGCCCAGTTTTCTATGGTTGGCTATTACTTCGAGTTTAATTAGTATTTAGCTCTCACCAGTGTTCGAGCTTTTAAGTCAATAATCACCAGACTGGTTTTGTAACATGTCAGGGTATCCCTGGTTATGGGGAATGTCTTGAAATTCTAAGAAAAGAATAACACTAGACTACATTGGAATTAATAATCACCATCACCACCACCTCACAAACATTTTCACTGCTCCATATTTTAGGAGAAGTGGTATTTGAAACTTCAACTCCAAAAGAGTTAAGGATCATTTCTTGACCTGCTCAGGGCCTGGCTCCAGGGGGCTGTAACAGAAAGATGAGAAAGAAAATGTGTCTAGCTTGTCCATGGCTGCACTACCCTGTGGGTATGCCCTGAGGATTTTTGTAATTTTACATCCTCTATAATTCAGTTCTGCAATACCTCTCTTGCAGCATGTGTCACACTTGTCTAAAGACTGCCTTGCTAAAGCAAAAGTTCCACAAAAGCAGAAACAGATTGTCTTTCAACAGTGTCCTTTGATGCACAGAAGATTCCGATTTTGATATGGTCCTGTTTATCTTTTTTTGTTGCCCATACTTTTGATATCATATCCATACTTTTGATGTCATATCCAAGAAATCATTACGAAATGCAATGCTAAGAAGCGTTTCCACTATGTTTTCCTCTAAGAGTTTTGTACTTTTAGTCCTTATGTTTAGATCTCTTATCCATTTTGAGTTAAATTTTGTCTGTGGTGTAAGGTAAGGGTCTAACTTCATTCTTATACATGTAGGCATCCAGTTTTCTCAACATCGTTTGTTGAAAAGACTGTCTTTTCCTCATTGAATGGTCTTGGCACCCTTGTTGAAATCATTGATCATATGTGAGGGTTTATTTCTGGGTTCTCTATTTTATTCCATTAGTCTATATGTTTGTCTTTATGACAGTACCACACTGTTTTGATTACTGTAGCTTTGTAGTAAGTTTTGAAATCAGACTGTACAAGACATTATTCTTCTTTTTCAAGATTGTTTTGGTAAAGATATCTTTAAAATTTATATTTTGTGGCATTTTTTTCCTTTTGGTATAGAATTCTAGGTTGACAGTTATTTTCTTTTGGAACTTTAAATATGTTATTTCATTTTCTTCTGGCTTCCATTGTTTTTGTTGAGAAGTCATCTGTTAGTTATACTGTTGTTTCTTTGAAGATAATGGGACTTTTTTCTTCTGACTTCTTTTAAGATACCCAACAGTGTCTCTGATGTTCAACAGTGTTACTAGGATATGCCTAGCCATGGTTTTATTTGTATCTATCCTGCTTGGGTTTGCTGAGCTTCTTGAATCTGTGGTTTGATATCTCTCATCAGTTTTGGAAATTTCTCAGCCATTATCTCTTTAAATATTGCTTTTTCCCAATATTCTCTCTTCTCTTTTTTAAGACTCCAGTTAAACATGTGCTAGATATTTGAGCATGTCTCCTATGCTTCTTACTTTCTTTTTGTTTTCCATTCTTTTTTATCTCTGTGTTTCAGTTTGGATGTTTTCTACTGACATATCTTCCAGTTCACTAATTCTGTGCCCAATCTGCTGTTAAACCCTTACATTTCAGATTTTGGCTTTTTGTTTGTTTGTTTGTTTTTCAGTTCTAGAATGTCCATTTGAGTTTTTTATAGATTCCAATTTTCTGTTTAAATTCATTTTCATTTATATGTCCATAATTTTTGCTATTTTCTTTAACATGTTAATCATTGTTATTTTTATATTCTTGTATGCTAATTCTAGTATCTGGATCATCTATGAGTCTTTTTATATTTTTTTTCTTTTCATTTTGGTCATATTTTTTTCTCTTTACAAGTTTTATGCTTTTTTATTGTTTGCCAGAAATTATGAATAACTACAGAAGGCTCCATATCATGTTCTCTTCCACCAGAGAGCATTCTCACTTTTTCCTATTAGGCAGATAGGGTGAGGGACTGATTCACCTCAATCCAGTCAAGGATTAGGCTGTCTCAGGGTTGGGTTGCTGTTTCAGTCTGGTTCATCCATATTCTTCAGGCATGTTCCTCACAATCTTTTGACTGAAAGCTGGGCAGGTATTCATCTCTTTAGCTCTGAAGTACTGAAGAGATTGAGCCAGCTCTGCAAGCTCCTGTTCCAGGGAGTCTCAAAATCTGGCAACTATCTTGAGGAGGATACCAGTTGAGTAGTTGAGGCTCTTCTCCTTTCCCTGCCTCAGCAGGTCTTCACTTCCTAATCAATAATGCCAGACTGTGGGAGATTCATTGTGCCTTTTAGAAGCTTTTAACCCAACTCTCCTGCCTCATGAACATTCCAGGAGTTCTGCAAATTTTCCATAGATAAAACTAGCCATCATTAGAGGCCCTTTAAAATTTTAACTTGTCACTCCAGCATTGCATGACCACCAAAATCTTTGGTGATTTCTTTTCCCCAGGCAGAGGCATTCTGTCTAGGTTAGGCCTTATCTTCAGCCTGTGCTCAGCTCACTTCAGAAACATTCTCCTGTCTCCGGAATTTTACTTGATCTCGTCCTCATTCCTTTGACATCCCCTTGTTGCCTTTAAAAAACATGTTTTTTGTAGTTTTTCTAGCTTCTTATTGCAGGAGGAAGACTGACCTGCCATGATCTACAGCTTACCTGTATTGGTTTATTGGTGTATTGGTGTATTGGTTTCCTGTGGATGCTATAGCAAATAACCACAATCTTAGTGGCTTAAAACAACAGAAATTGATTCTCTCACAATTCTAGAGGGCAGAATCTGAAAGCAAGGCAACATCAGGGCCACACTCCCTCTGGAGGGTCTGGAGGGGGATTCATTCCTTGTCTCTTCTAGCTTCTGGCATTATTTGGTGTTCTTTGGCGTGTGGGTACATCACTCCAATCTCTCTCCATCTTCTTCTCACCTTCTCCTCTTGGTCAAATCCCCCTCTGCTTTTCTCTTATAAGGACACTTGTGGTTACATTTAGGGCCCACCCAGGTAATCCATTATAGTCTCTTCATTTAAAGATCCTTAGTTTAGTCACATCTGGAGGAAAAAAAAAACCCTTTTTCCAAAGAAAAACCCTTTTTTCTTATTTTTCAAAAAGGTAACATTCACAGGTTCCAGGGATTAGGCTGTGGATATATCTTGAGAAGCCATTATCAGCCTACCACATCTGGAATCAAAAGTCCATGATTTGGTTTTTTTACCTTTATAACTGAAAAATAAAACACACATATAGAAAATCACACAAAACAAATACATGACTTGAATTATTTTAAGGCCAACACCCTTGAAACTACCATCTAAATCAAGAAATGGAGCTTCTCCAGCTAGCCCAGTTCCCATCACAATTGTTCCCCTCTCCTAGAAAATAGCCACTCTCCTGACTTTTATGATAATTATCCCCTTGGATTTCTTTATAGTTTCATCATCCAAGTGTGCTTCCCTGGACACTATACTTCAGATTTCCCATTTATTTGATTTTATATGTATTTTGAGTTCTTTAATCTACAGATTTCCTCCTCTAGCCCTTTCTTTTCATAACAGTGTATCTGTTAAAGACCCCAGGATGTTTGATCTGTATACCTTACTTTCTGCCCACAGTCTGGGTTTTGCTGATTGCATACTAATAGTTTAGTTCAGCATGTTCCTCAGTCCTCTGCAGTTCCTGCACATGGACAGCTCAATCCAGAGGTCTGTTCAGACTCAGGTTTGATGCCTTTGGCAAGACTGTAAGTGGTGGTGTGTTTTTTCACCAGGAGGCCCATTGTGTCTGGTTGTCTCTTTTTCTTGTGATGTTAGCAATTGCTTCTGTTCAGTTATTTCATTTGGTATTGCACAATAATGATATTCTAATTCTATAACTTAGTTTTCATTCATTAACTTGAATATTTCCATAAGGAGACAATTTTCTCATCTACTTTTTTGGTTACCCAGTGTTAAGCTTATATAAGAAAGGTCAGATAAATGCTTTATTCTTTCTCTTTAAAGACTTTTGAAATGATTTTGCCCCATCATTATCTAAGTGTGACCAGTTAGCATTTTTTGTATTTTTATGAACTCATAGATTTAAACATTCATTCTGATGCTCAAATTATTCCAGATTTGGCCAGTGAGAGCCTTTTCAAACTGGCTTCTAACAACATTGTAAATCAACTATACTCCAATAAAAATCAATTTTAAAGAAAACTGGCCTCTGGGTCCTTTTAACATGTCCCCATCATTTTTTTTTTTTTTTTTTTTTAAAGATGGAAGGCACTCAAGTTTTTTTTTTGTTTTTTTTTTGTTTTTTTTTGTTTTTTAAATTTTTATAGCTACTTTATTTATTTATTTATTTATTTTTGGCTGTGTTGGGTCTTCAGTTCTTGCGAGGGCTTTCTCTAGTTACGGCAAGCGGGGGCCACTCTTCATCGCGGTGCATGGACCGCTCTTCATCGCGGTGCGCGGGCCTCTCACTATCGCGGCCCCTCCCGTTGCGGGGCACAGGCTCCAGACGCGCAGGCTCAGTAGTTGTGGCTCACGGGCCCAGATGCTCCGTGGCATGTGGGATCTTCCCAGACCAGGGCTCGAACCCGTGTCCCCTGCATTAGCAGGCAGATTCTCAACCACTGCGCCACCAGGGAAGCCCATGTCCCCATCATTATTTGAGCACATCGTTACTTTTTGGCAAAACAGATGTTCCAGGCTCATACTTTCTCTGCACCAGCCCTGGAATCAGTCATTTCTCCAAAGGGCCTTGATTCCTTGTAGTGGAAACTGGTATTTATTCCTTTTTGATTGTTTGTTTGTTTGTTTGTTTTTGGCCGAGTAGCTTGTGGGATTTTAGTTCCCCAACCAGGAATTGAACTCGGGCCCTTGGCAGTGAGAGCACAGAGTTCTAACTGCTGGACTGCCAGGGAATTCCTGAGAGTGGTATTTAGAAACCAAGATTTAGTCCCTAGGTGAGCTCATTACTGAGATATTGCTGTCCCCAAGACTTCTCAGTGGAGAGAGCTATGCACATACATTTACATCAATATTTATTTCTATATCTATCTATCTATCTACTTATTAGTAGATAGTAGATAACTTATTAGTTATCTACTATCTATCTACTGAAAACTACAAGTTTACACCAGTATCTCCAATTTCAATCCAACACTACTGGGCATAGCGTATTCTAACTTTCTCCCTTTCCATATTTGTTATTCCCTTTTCTGAAAGTGAAAGTGAGAAACCTGGCTCCCATTATCCTCTCTATATATGTAAATCAATTCTCTCATGCATAACCAATCTCCCATCACTGCCACCAACTCCATCCCTTCGCCAATGCCCTCCTCACTCTGCTCCAGCTCCAACATCCTACTGCACCATCCCCTCATGAAGATTTTCTCTGTACCTGACTCAGGCTCCCATACCTTACTATGGACCATCTCTCCAAGTACACACCCCCTTTATCCTACTGCGGCTCCAACAACCTACATCAGGTCACTGTCACTGCCACATCCCTGCTTAGATGTCTTCCTCACATCTCATGCTGGGCCACTATGGCTGTGCACCATTTTCTGCTTCACACATTTGCCTCCCTTGCTTGGTCCCACCTAATGGCTATGGACTAAATTGTTCACAAAAGGAAGGGTTAGAGGAAAAGGAAAACATACAGATATATTTATTCTTAGTTCTACAAGTTATACATATATTTATATTTATATCTGTATCTATCTATCTATCTATATATGGCTTACCACCAGTCCATATGTTGATGTTGCTGTAATCATTTTGTCTGTAAAGCTTTTTTCTAGATCCTTCAGGGAGAGCTCATGGAATCTACATTCTCTTAGTTATTGAATACTGGTAACAGTTGTGTGTGCCCTTCAAACTTCCAAGTCAATTTTTTTTTAATTTTATTTTATTATTATTTTTTTATACAGCAGGTTCTTATTAGTTATCTATTTTATGCATATTAGTGTATACATGTCAATCCCAATCTCCCAATTCATCCCACCACCACCACCACCACCACCCCCGGCTTTACCACCTTGGTGTCCATAAGTTTCGTCTCTACCTCTATGTCTCTATTTCTGCCTTGCAAACCGGTTCATCTGTACCATTTTTCTAGATTCCACATATATGCACTAATATACGATATTTGTTTTTCTCTTTCTGACTTACTTCACTCTGTATGACAGTCTCTAGGTCCATCCATGTCTCTACAAAAGACCCAATTTCGTTCCTTTTTTGTCTGAGTAACATTCCATTGTATATATGTACCACATCTTCTTTATCCATTCTTCTGTTGATGGGCATTTAGGTTGCTTCCATGATCTGGCTATTGTAAATAGTGCTGCAATGAACATTGGGGTGCATGTGTCTTTTTGAATTATGGTTTTCTCTGGGTATATGCCCAGGAGTGGGATTGCTTGGTCATATGGTAATTCTATTTTTAGTTTTTTAAGGAACCTCCATACTGTTCTCCATAGTGGCTGTATCAATTTACATTCCCACCAACAGTGCAAGAGGATTCCCTTTTCTCCACACCCCCAAGTCAATTTTGCTGGGTATAAAACCCTTAGCCTTGGGACTTCCCTGGCGGTCCAGTGGTTAAGACTCCATGCTTCCACTGCAGGGGGCACAGGTTCAATCCATGGTCAGGAGGTCCCCCATGCCTTGTGGTGTGGCCAAAAAACAAACAAAAAAAACCCCTTAGCTTACATTTTTTTTGCCTTAAGTATATCTTAGTTATGTTACCCTAATTTCTCTGACATAAATCGTTCCTGTCAAACAGTCTAATGACAATATAATTTTCCCCCTTTTCTAGGTTACTTGCTCTTTTTGCCTACATGATGAAATAATAATTTTTTCCTTAAAGTTCAATAATTTTACTAGAACATGACTGTGTTGGTCATTCTGAGTTGATAATCTTATATATGCAGTGTGTTATTTTAATATGTAGTGGTTTAAATTTTTTTTCCTTGATTTTAGCTTTTAGTATGTATTCTCTATATCTCTTCATTTATTTTCAACTTAAAAAATTTTACCTTCTATTTCTCTTAAGGCATTATCTATTATATTTACTTAGTCTTATATTCCTTCTAATTTAGTCTTCATTTCTGAAGAGATTTTTTTCCTTTCTTAAAATTATTTATTTATTTTGGGCTGCATCGTGTCTTAGTTGCGTTGTGCAGGCTCTTCAGATGGCACACGGGCTTCTTGGGCTTCTATCTAGTTGTGGTGCGCAGGCTCAGTAGTTGCAGCGTGCAGGCTTAGTTGCTCCATGGCATGTGGGATCTTAGTTCCCCAGCCAGGGATTGAACCCGCATCCCCTGCATTGGAAGGTGGATTCTTAACTACTGGACCACCAGGGAAGTCCCAGATTTTTTCTTTTATTTCCAGTTCTTTCCCGAGTTTAGTCACCTAATAGCTGCATTTTCAAATTCTGACTTCTGTTGTCCTTTTATTTCTTACATTATTTTCACAATATCTTTCAGCTCATTTTGAAATAGTGGATTACAGTTTGTTCTGCTTGTGGAGATGACTGTCTGGCGTGCTTTCATTGTCATTAGAGATGTTATTCTGCTTCTTATTCTCTTTATTTTTGTAATAACTGTGTGGGATTTGCCCTCGATCCTTTGACCCTCTTTTCTTTTGGAAACATTTGTTTTCCTGCACTTTTAGGAGGCATGGTTCAGGATAGCTTTTCTAACTTCACAGAGCTCCCTCTGCTGTTCTTTTTGTGTAATTTTCAAAAACATGACCAGTTGCTCTCTCAAGATTTCCTAGCTTTGTTCTTCTTCTCCACTTTCATCCAGAGCTTCCTTCTCTTCGTGTGGCTCTGTTGTCCTGTTTTAATTAATTTTTATTCTACTTCCATCAGTTTCTCCTCAATGTGGAACCCTGTCCTAGCAGGAGCCTTGCTGGTCAGTTGGAGAGTTCCTGGGACTTAGACTACTCCAGCCCCTTCAGACCTTACCATGGACTCCTTGCATGTGTCAGCTATTGGACTGGGCAAAGCCCTGCTCTGTTTGAACTGCTGTTTTCAAATTACCCTGTTGTCCTTTCCTGTGAATATCTGTTGGCTTTTTTGGGGTCTGCTGTTTTCAGGTGTGTCAGAGGCCCCAGTGTTTCACTCTGCTCTCTCCCACACAAATGCTGACACCATGCCAGTCTTTTAACTGTTGGTGGTTTGTCCCCACTCACTTGTTTTTGGATTCATGGGGATACCTTGTCATGTCATTTTGTAATTGTTGGAAATGCTGTTAATGGGATTTTGGCTTTGCTGTCTAGTTGTTCTGTTTTTATGAGAGAATTGGGTGAGATTCAAAAACTATATAATCATCGTTGTTCCAGAATCCTGTGCTTTGTTTTTATGATGTACAAATACAGAAAAGTGTACAGTAGAAAACAAACTCACCCATTAGTGAATTTTAGTGTATGTAAATTATACATCAATAAAGTTGATTTTAGATGTTAAAAACAAAATTTAAGTGTTAGCTCCACTATCCAGAGATAACCATTCTTAACATATTGACATAGTTCCTTCCAAGATATCTACAATGATTGTGTATTTTACCTTACCAATACTGTTAATTTGTTTATTTTAGGGAAATATTTTTTCTTCAAAGATAAAGTAAATGTCAAACGATACAAATATGTCTTTCCAAAATTAATAATCTCCTTCTCCTCTCCAATCCCACTGGCCCCAGGTAAACAATGTTAGCAATTTGGTAGATGTATTTCCATTTTTTCTCCATGCTCATAGGAATATAGAAATCACAAACAGTGATTCGATATTTCTATACATTTCAAAATGATCACCATAAGTCTAGTTGTCATCCATCACCATACAAAGATATTATATAATCATTGACTATATTCCCCTCACTGTACATTTCATACCTGTGACTCATTTATTTTGTAACTGAAAGTTTGTACCTCTTAATCTTCCTTACCTATTTCTCTCCTTTCCTGACCCTCGTCCCCTCTGGCAACTACCTGTTTATTCTCTGTATCTGTAACTCTGTTTCTGTTTAGTTATGTCTGTTCCTTTGTTTTGTTTTTTAGTTTCCATGTATAAGTGAAATCATATAGTATTTGTCTTTCTCTGTCTGATTTATTTCACTTAGCATAATACGCTCTAGGTCCTTCCATGTTGTCACAAATGGCAAGATTTTCATTTTTTTATGGCTGAAAATATTCCATTGTATATAATATACACCACATCTTCTTTATCCATTCACGTATTGATGGACACTGAAGTTGCTTTCATATCTTGGCTAATGTGAATAATGCTGCTATGAACATGAGGGTGCATACATCTTTTTGAGTTAGTACTTTCATTTTCTTTGGATAGATACCCAGAAGTAGAATTGCTGGATCATATGGTAGTTCTATTTTTAATTTTTTGAGGAATCTCCATACTGTTTTCTACAGTGGCTGCACCAATTTACATTCACCAGCAGTGCACGAGGATTCCCTATTCTCCACATCCTCACCAACACTTGTTACTCATTGTCTTTTTGATAATAACGATTCTGACAGGTGTGAGGTGATATCTCATTATGGTTTTGATTTGCTTTTCCCTGATAATTACTGATGTTGAGCCTCCTTTTATGTACCTATTGGCCATCTGTGTATCTTCTTCAGAAAAATGTCTATTCAGGTCCTCTGCCCATTTTTTAATCAGGTTGGTTGTTTTTTTGATGTAGACTTTATGAGTTCTTTATATATTTTGGATATTAACCCTTGTCAGATATATTGTTTGCAAATATCTTCTCCCATTCAGTAGGCAGCCTTTTTGTTTTGTTGATAGTTTCCTTCACTGTGCAAAAGCTTTTAGTTTGATGTAGTCCCATTTGTTTATTTTTGCTTTTGTTTCCCTTGCCTGAGGAGACATATCCAAAAAAAATATTACTAAGACCGATGTCAAAGAGGGTACTGCCTGTGTTTTCTTCTAGAAGTTTTATGGTTTTAGGTCTTACATTTAAGTCTTTAATCCATTTTGAGTTCATTTTTGTATGTGGTGTGAGAAAGTAGTCCAATTTGATTCTTTTGCATGTAGCTGTCCAGTTTTCACATCACCATTTATTGAAGAGGCTGTCTTTTCCCCATTGTATATTCTTGATTCCTTTGTTGCAGTTTAATTGCTCACATAAATTTGGGTTGATGGGCTCTCTATTCTGTTCAATTGATCTGTTTTTGTGTCGATACCATACTGTTTTGATTACTGTAGCTTTGTAATATAGTTTGAAACCAGGGAGTGTGATACCTCTTGTTTTGTTTTCCTTGGATTGTTTTGGCTATTCGGGGACTTTTGTGTTTCCATACAAATTTTAGAATTGTTTGATCTAGTTCTGTGAAAAATGCCATTGGTATTTTGATAGGGATTACATTGAATCTGTAGATTGGCTTGAGTAGTGTGGTCATTTTAACAATATTAATTATTTCAATTCATGAGCACAGTATATCTCTCCATCTCTCTGTAACATCTTCAACTTCTTTCATCAGTACCTTTATATTTTTCCATAGTTCTAAAACTATAGTTTTATAGTTTTCTGAATACAGATCTTTTACTTCCTTAGTTAGATTTATTCCCAGGTAGTTTATTCTATTTGATGTGATTGTGAATGGGATTGTTTTCTTAATTTCTCTTTCTGATAATTCATGTTAGTGTATAGAAATGCAACAGATTTCTGTATATTAATTTTGTATCTTGTAACTACCCTTTAACATTTTTTGTAAAACTGGTTTCATGGTGCCAAACTCTTTTAGCTTTTGCTTATCTGTAAAACTTGAGCTCGCCTTCAAATCTGAATGAAAGCCTTTGGGTAGTGTATTCCTGGTTGTATGTTTTTTTCCTTTTCATCACTATAATTATATCATGCCCCTCCCTTCTGGCCTGCAGAATTTCTGCTGAAAAGTCAGCTGATAGCCTTATGGGATTTCCCTTGTATATAACTTGTTGTTTTTCCCTTGCTGTTATTTTAAAATTAATTAATTAATTATTTTTATTTTTAAAAATATATATATTTATTTATTTATGTATTTTTGGCCTGCGTTGGGTCTTCGTTGCTGTGCGCAGGCTTTCTCTAGCTGTGGCAAGCAGGGGCTACTCTTCATTGCAGTGAGCAAGCTTCTCATTGCTGTGGGTTCTCTGTTGCAGAGCATGGGCTGTAGGCACACGGGCTTCAGTAGTTGTGGCTCACAGGCTCTAGAGCACAAGCTCAGTAGTTGTGGCACACGGGCTTAGTTGCTCCATGGCATGTGGGATCTTCCCAGACCAGGGCTCGAACCCATGTCCCCTGCATTGGCAGGCGGATTCTTAACCACTGCGCCACCAGGGAAGTCCTCCCTTGCTGTTTCTAATATTCCTTCTTTATCTTTAATTTTGGCTATTTTAATTACAGTATGTCTTGGTATGGTCCTCTTTGGGTTGATCTTATTTGGGATTCTCTGTGCTTCCTGGACCTGGATGTCTGTTTCCTTTCCCAAGTTAGGGAAGTTTTCAGCTATTATGTCTTCAGATATGTTCTCAGTACGTTTCTCTCTCTCTTCTCCTTCTGGGACCTTTATAATGTGAATGTTAGTATGCTTGATGTTTTCCCAGAGGTCTCTTAAACTGTCTTCATTTTTTTAAATTCTTTTTTCTTTTTTTCTGATCAGCTTGAGTGATTTCCACTACTCTGTCTTCCAGTTTGCTGATCTGTTCCTCTGTATCATTTAATCTACCGTTGATTCCTTCTAGTGTTATTTTTTATTTCAGTTATTGTATTCTTTCAGCTCTGTTGCGTTCTTCTTTATATTTTCTAACTCTTTGTTAAAAACTTCTAACTTCTCACTCTGTTCATCCATTCTTCTCCTGAGTTCTTTGAGAATCTTTATGAGTATTGCCTTAAACTCTTTATTGGTAGATTGCTGATCTCCACTTAACTTAGTTTTTCTTCTGGCGTTTCATCTTATTCCTTCATTTGGAACATATTCCATTGTTGCCTCATTTTACCTAACTTGCTGTTTTTATTTCTATGTGTTTAGTAGGTTGTTTATGTTTCCCAATCTTGAAGAAGTGACCTTATGTAGGAAATGTCCTTTGGGGCCCAGCAGCACACTCCCCTTTGGTCACCAGAGCTATATGCTTTGGGGTTGCTCTCTATATGTGCTGCGTGGGTCCTTCTGTTGTGTCTGGCTGACTACTTTGGGTGCATTGGTAGACATGGCTGGTCCCTGGTCTGGTTGGTTGCCAGGCCCTGCCTTGTGTGGAGGCTGCCAACTGCTGGTGGTTGGGGCCGGGTCCTGGCTGCAGCTGCCTACATGGCCAGGGGAATCCCAGTCCTGGTGCCAGCCCACAGGTGGGTAGAGCCAGGTCCTGGTGTGACGGGCTACAGGGCTGGGGTTCTCAGAGCTAATGTCAGACTGCTGATGGGCAGGACTGTAGCCTGGAGGGAGGTTCAGGGACTGTTGTCGGCCTGCTGGTGGGAAGGGCCAATTCCTGACATGGCTGGCTGCAGGGTCTGGAGTGACCTGGAGCTGGTGATGGCCTGCTGGTGGGTGAGGCCAGGTCGCAGAGCTAGTGCCAGCCTTCTGGTGGGCAGGGCTGGGTCTGATGGCTAACTGCAAGGGGCCCAGGGCTAATGCTGGTACACTAGTGGGAAGGTCTGGGTCCTGGACCCCCTGGTATGTGGGGCCAGGTCCCCAGGCAGCTGGGGACTCAGGGGGTCCTAGCGCAACTAGCCTGCTGGTGAGTGGGACTGTGTCCTCATTCAGCTAACTGCTTGGCCTGGGACATCCCAGGATGGGTGCCAACTGGCTGGTGGGCAGGGCCAGGGCCGGCACTAATAAGCTGGAGGGAAGATTCCAAAATGGTCCTTACCACCACCAGTGTCCTTGTGGTGGGATGCACTCCCAAAAACAGCTGCTGCCAGCATCTATGTCCCCAGGGTGAGTTTCAGTTGCCTCCTGCCTCTCTGGGAGGCTCTCTGAGATCAGCAAGTGGGTCTGACCCTCTCAAATCACTGCTTCTGCCCTGGGTCTCGGAGTATGTGAGATTTTGTGAGTGCCCTTTAAGAGTGGAGTCTATTTCCTACATCCCTCTGGCTCTCCCAAAAGCAAGCCCTGCTGGTCTTCAAAGCCAAATGTTCTGGGGGCTTGTCTTCCTGATGCAGGATCCCCTGGCCTGGGGAGTCTGACGTGGGGCCTGGACCCCTTGCTTCTTAGGGAAAACCTCTGCAATTATAATTATCCTCCTGTTTGTGGGTTGCCCACCCAGGGGTATGGGTCTTGACTATACCCCCATCTCCACCTCTCTACCCCTCCTGTCTCATTGTGGTTCCTTCCTTATATTTTTAGCTGTAGAAGATCTTTTCCACTAGTTCTGAGGTCACTTTCATGGATAGTTGCTCTATAAATGTTGCAGTTTTGATGTGCTTGTGGGAGGAGGTGAGCTCAGGGTCTTCGTACTCTGCCATCCTGGCCACATCCCCCATTGGGGTTCTTAATGGAAAATAATCAGTTGAGAAGGATTGACATTTTTATATTAAATTTTCCCTTCTAGAAATACAGTTTACCTTTCCATAGTCATTTCTTGATCTTTAAAGTAAGATTTCATCTTTTTCCTTATATAAACCATGGACTTTAAGTTTAATACTTTTTACTAATGTTGTCAACATAATTCACTATATCAATAAAATAAGGGAGAGAACCCATAAGATTGTATCAATACATACCCCCAAAGTAGCACTGTGTGAAAATCAGCCGCCATTCCTAATAAAACTCTATGCAAAATAGGAATAGAAATAGAAATCGTAAACATAACAGTGTCTATTTGCCAAAAACCAGCAACAAACACATTAACTGCTGAAGTATTCAAATTAAGAACTAGACCAGGGGACTTCCCTGGCAGTCCAGTGGTTAAGATTCCACACTTCTACTTCAGGGGGCGCCGGTTCAATCCCTGGTCTGAGAACTAAGATCCCGAATGCTGCAGGGCGTGGCCAAAAAAAAAAAAAGAACTAGAGAGGGAAGTCTACTGTTAGCATAAATATTCAACGTTATTTTGAAGATTTTATCTGATTTATTTATTCATTCAACAAATGTTTATTGAGTGTTTGCTATGAACTGTTTTAGGCAAACAGTCTATAGAGTAGTGAATAAAATGCTTGCCTTTGTGGAGCTTATAGCTGAAGCAATGAGACAATAAAGTGGAAAGAGTGGCATAAATATTTGAAAAGAAGAGATAAAATTATTTATACTTTCAAATATGATTGTACTTCTAGAAATCCTAATCAATTAAAAACTATAAAAATTTATAAGAGAATTTAATAAAGTGACTGATAAAAAATAAAGGTACACAAGCTTTTGAGAGTAGCAATGACCAGTGAAATAGACATGATTAAAATATCCCACTTATTGAAGTATTTTTTATTCATACTCACAGATTCACTGTATTTAAGAGTCCTAAATTTAAAAGAGCAAGCAGATGTTCACAACACATGCTCTCCCCAAACAACTCTGCCTGACCCATCCCATTCAGAGCACCCCTCATGCTGTGAAAGCTCATCTCCTGGAGTGCCCAGAAGAAAAGCCAACTATTTGCACAGTCAGTTCTATTGCCTCTGCTCTTTGTGTTGGGGGGCCCATAGCTTGTGTATTAAATTAAGACTATGCAGACTATGACCTGCTGAATGAAGAGGCACAAACCACCCACATAGGTTAACAGGTAGCTCCTTCAGCATCTGTGCTCACAATTTGGGGAAGTGAAACCCTGGGGTCGTTTTGACTGAAGGCACGGTCTCAGTCCACTCACACAAAGGGAGTCGCAAGACATTACTTACAGTTCCCAGAAACAGGGGGCAACAGGGGCATGCACAGTGAACCAGGGAAAAGTCAGTTCTCTGTCCCACATCACAAACAAGCAAGACATAGAGAGCAAGGTAGCAAGCAAGGGGCAGAGGTCACCAACTTTGTGGACCTCAACTCTAAGTGGTTATTTTAAAAGATTCCTACCAACTAGAGTAATGAAAATAAAAACAAAAATAAACAAATGGGACCTAATTAAACTTAAAAGCTTTTGCACAGCAAAGGAAACCATAAACAAAACGAAAAGACAACCCACAGAATGGGAGAAAATATTTGCAAATGAAGCAACCGACAACAGATTAATCTCCAAAATATACAAACAACTCATGCAACTCAACATCAAAAAAACAAACAACCCAATCAAAAAATGGGCAGAAGATCTAAATAGACATTTCTCCAAGGAAGACACAGATGGCCAAGAGGCACATGAAAAGATGCTCAACATCACTAATTATCAGAGAAATGCAAATCAAAACTGACTGGTATCACCTCACACCAGTCAGAATGGCCATTGCCAAAAAATCTGCAAAAAAAAAAAACAATGAATGCTGGAGACTGTGTGGAGAAAAGGGAACCCTCCTACACTGTTGGTTGGAAGGTAAATTGGTACAGCCACTATGGAGAACAGTGTGGAGGTTCCTTAAAAAACTAAAAATAGAGCTATCATATGATCCGGCAATCCCACTCCTGGGCATATACCCAGAGAAAACCATAATTCGAAAAGATACATGTACCCCAATGTTCGTTGCAGCACTCTTTACAATAGCCAGGTCATGGAAGCAGCCTAAATGCCCATCGACAGAGGAATGGATAAAGAAGATGTGGTACATATATACAATGGAATATTACTCAGCCATAAAAAGGAACTAAATTGAGTCATTTGTTGAGATGTGGACGGATCTAGAGACTGTCATACAGAGTGAAGTAAGTCAGAAAGAGAAAAACAAATATCGTATATTAACGCATGTAGTTGGAACCTAGAAAAATGGTACAGATGAGCCAGTTTGCAGAGCCAGTTTGCAGGGCAGAAGTTGAGACACAGATGTGGAGAACAGACGTATGGACACCAAGGGGGGAAAACCACAGTGGGGTGGGGATGGTGGTGTGCTGAACTGGGCGATTGGGATTGACATGTATACACTAATGTGTATAAAATTGATGACTGATAAGAAAAAAAAAAAAAGAAGTCAGGCAAAATCTGAAAAATGAACCCATAAACAAACTAGTTTGATAGCCCATGACTAAGAGGGACCACAGGGGCTTATTTGTAAAAAAGAAAAAAAAAAAAGTTAAAGATGAAAATATCCTTTCTCCAAATCCCAGCCAGCCATAGCTGTAATAGCTCTTTTACATTTTTTGCCTGTCTGACAAGGTGGAGTGTGATATCTCATTGTTACTTTAAATTGCATTTCCTGGACTAATGGTGAATTTAAGCATCTTTTCATTATTTCTTGGCAGAAATTTTTCTCCTCTCTGCATTGTTTATTCATATTGTTTGTTCATTCTTATATTGAATTAATTTATAAGAGCTTTTGATATATTATGGATATTAATCCTTTGTCTGCTTGGAGTATTCTTTCTTTCTTTCTGGCCGCGCCGTGTGGCTTGCAGGATCTTAGTTCCCAACCATGGATCGAACCCGGCCCTGACAGTGAAACCGTTGAGTCCTAACCACTGGACTGCCAGGGAATTCCCTGTTTATTCTTTAGGATCATTTTATCCAATTAAAAAAAAAAACACCAGGACTTCCCTGGTGGCGCAGTGGTTAAGAATCCACCTGCCAATGCAGGGGACACAGGTTTGAGCCCTGGTCCGGGAAGATCCCACATGCTGCGGAACAGCTAAGCCCGTGTGCCACAACTACTGAAGCCCATGCGCCTAGAGCCCGTGCTCCGCAACGAGAAGCCACAGCAATGAGAAGCCTGCACACCACAAAGAAGAGTAGCCCCCGCTCGCCGCAACTAGAGAAAGCCCACGTGCAGCAATGAAGACCCAATGCAGCCAAAAATAAATAAATAAATGATTTTTTAAAAACTTAAAAAAAGCCCACCAAATCATATTGGGATTCTAATTGAATCTAATTGAAATTGAAAGTACATTAAATATATACATTAATTTGGGGAGAATTAATATTTTATGATAGTAAATAAATTCCTAAAACATGATTCAAACCGGTAAAGGAAATGATTGATAAATTTGATATCAAAATTTAAAAAAATTTTATGACCCAAGATACTATTACAAAGTAAAATATAAGTGACAGGGAAACAAATACACTATATAAAGAACTAGAATTCAGAACACTTTTACATATCAATAGGAAAAACATAACCAATCCTAAGAAAATGAGGAAATAATATAAATAACAATGTATAGGAAAGACATCCAAATGATAAATTAAAATATAAAAGATCCTCACTTAACAAAATACCAGTTAAAATATTGAGATACTATTTTTTCACCAGTAAGATTATCAGAAATGAATTATTTGGCAATATCAACTGTTGGAGAAGGTATGGGGAGAGGTACTTTTATAGACTGCTGATGGGGAGTGTACGTTGAAGCAGGCACTTTGAAAACAACTTGTTAGCATCTAATAAAATTGAAAAATATACATGCTAACTGACTGTATGACCTATAGACAATCACACATATGCACAAGGAAACAGGTTCAAGGATGTTTATTGGAGCATTATTTGTAATAGCAAAAAATTGGAAGCCATCTAAATGCCCATCAAAGGGGAAATGAATAAATTAAATACGATGTATTATTACAAATAAACACTACAAGGTGGCTAAAGAGAAAGAACCTAACATATAACACATTGTTGTGTGAAAAGGGCAAACCACAGAATGATATGAATGATGTGATACCATTTGTGTTAATTTAAACACACAAAATACACTAGGCATGTATATATAATGGGCTAATGGGCTCATGATGGCGGTTGAAAGTGACTGTTACATAATCTTATTTATAATGACGCTCCAGGGCAAAATTCAAGGAATCTCTGAAAAATGTCCAAGCAATAAAAGATTTGGAAATTCCCTGGTGGTCCAGCGATTAGGACTCCACGCTTCCACTGCAGGGGACAAGGGTTCAATCCCTGGTGGGGAATTAAGATCGCACAAGCCACGTGGCACAGTCAAAAACAAAAACAAACAAACAAAAAAGATCAAGAAAATCTGCCAATCAAAATGGAATTAAAGCAGAAAGTATGCTTTGCTGGAGTGAGGGGAATAACTTGGTCCCTGGAGAGGAAAATAGAGTTGGAAGAAGTTATAATGGGATTTTTGCTTTACTGTAATTTTTTAAAAAGAATATGTATAATTATTGCTTCTGTAATTAATTTTTAAGGTGTACATAAGACTTTTGGTTTTAAGATGGTAAAGCAAGAACGTCTTATCCTAAAAATCTTAGAATTTGGAGGCAATGACTACCTTGAAAGGCTGGGCTGAGATGGACGTGCTGAAAATTCTGACTTAAATATAAACAGGATCACCAGGGATCACTAGATATTTGAGGAAAGGCTCCAACATGAAAGAGAAAGAAATCCCCCTCCTCAATCAAACAGAAAAATATATCTCACCATTCCTATGTATATATACTCAAGAGAAATGAAAACATATGTCCAGAGGAAAACTAGTTCACAAATGTTCATAGTAACATTATTCATAGTCGCTAAAAAGTGGAAACAACCCATATGTCAATCAACTGATGAATGGATAAACAAAATGTGGTATAGCCAAACAATGGAATATTATTTGGACATGAAATATAATGAAGTACTAATGCATGCTACAACGTGGGTGGACCTTGAAATCATCATGCAAAGTGAAATAAGCCAGACACAGAAGGCCACATATTATATGGTTCCATTTATATAAAATGTCCAGAAAAAACAAATCTATAGATGAGTGGCTGCCTAGGGCTGGGGGTGGAGAATGGAAAGTGGCTGCTAATGGATATTATTTTCTTTTTGAGATTATGAAAATATTCTAAAATTAAATTGTGTTGATGATTGCATCGCCTGTGAATATACTAAAAACCACTGAACTGTACACTTTATTTATTTATTTGTTTTTTTCAGACTTAAGACTTTTACTTTTTCACACCCAAGCAAGCCTGGGCAGTTGACTCATGCTGCCCCCAAACCCCCTACCCTTCATAATGAGAAGAAATATTTACTTTCACTCCACGGCTCAGGGAGTACCTAAGCTTTGGCGGCGGCCTTGTAATGGGTCAGAGTGCGGGCGGAAGGGTCAGCGGCGCTAGTGCACCTGGGCATCCAGTAATGAGGCAGCCAGTCGGCGCAGCCTGGGTAGTGACGTTCAAAGATCTGACGGTAGGGGCTTCCCTGGTGGCGCAGTGGTTGAGAATCTGCCTGCTAATGCAGGGGACACGGGTTCGAGCCCTGGTCTGGGAAGATCCCACATGCCACGGAGCAGCTGGGCCCGTGAGCCACAATTGCTGAGCCTGCGCGTCTGGAGCCTGTGCCCCGCGACGGGAGGGGCCGCGATAGAGAAAGGCCCGCGCACCGCGATGAAGAGCGGTCCCCGCACCGCGATGAAGAGTGGCCCCCGCTTGCCGCAACTGGAGAAAGCCCTCGCACGAACCGAAGACCCAACACAGCCAAAAAAAATAAATAAATAAATAAATAAAATCAAGTAAGATGCCTGAAATGTGTTTTAAAAAAAAAAAAAAAAAAAAATCTGACGGTAGTAATAGCCTTCTTTCATTTTGGGAGTACTGACGGGAAATTTGGGGCTGCGCTTGCCATCGCTGCATCATCAACCTGATGGTCAATGTACTCCTGTAAAATCCTAAACCAGGAATTCTTAACTGAGGTTATTCCATCACTGAAGGCTTCTTTTGGTCGCCAGAGAATCTCTTTAGGTATCAGATTGGAGTCCTCACACGTCTCTCTCAGGAGATGTTTTTCTATCCCGTTCTTGGGGGTTCTCACATCTGGTGGCAGAGACAAGTAATAGGAAGAAAATCGATGATCCAGGAAGGGGACTCTCAGTTCAAGGCCATGGGCAGCAGTAGTTCGATCTGCTCAGAGAACATCAAACAAATAGAGTTCCTTCAGAAGCCGCTCACTCTCCTCCTCGGCCTTCTCAGGGGAAGGAGCCTTGTGAAAATATATGTAACCCTGTGTAAGTTCATCTGAACCTTCTCCAGAGAAGATCACCACGCTATCCGTGTTCTTCCGAATGTACTTCGAAATTAAGTACATACCTACTGAAGCACGGACTGTTGTAATATCATAATATCAAGGAAATATCAAGGAACTGTAATATTTCCTTGATGTAATATCAAGGAAAATATGACTTCATCCAGGACCTGAATGCCTTCCTCAGAGTTAAAGAGGACTTCATGGTGTTCGCTCCCAATATGCTTTGCCACCTTTCTAGCAGCTAGTAAATCGGGACTGTCTTCCATGCCAATCGCAAATGTCTGGAGAGGATACTGTACTTGGGCCTCTTTTAGCTGCTTCAACAGGATGGCAGCAACCAAACTGGAATCCAAGCCACCTGATAAAAGGCAGCCAATCCTTCTGACCATCATCAAACGTTTTTTAATGGCATTGTCAAAAAGGATTCGTAGGTTGTTCTTCACAGTTTCTATCTCAAAACCTGGGAAGTTTCTCCACGCTGTCATACAGGGCATGCAGAGGTTCATCTCTACAGTGATGATATTTAACCATTTCCACTGATGCTACTTTGCCATTTGGCTTTAAATCCAAAACTTTATAGTGTCCTGGGAGAAAAAGCTCCACTTTTAAAAAAGGAGTCATAGAGTTCTTCAAGGTAATGAGACCTTTAGCTTCTGAACACACGGCCAAAAATCCATCTTCTGTCCCGTCTTTAAACAAAGGTCGACTCCATAGGTATCTCTGCCCAAGAACACTTTCTTATTGGCAGTATCCAGTAAAATAAATGCAAATACCCCATCCAACATACAAACTGTTTGCTCAATTCCTCCTTTGTCATAAAGATGAAAGATTATCTCACCATCCACTTTGGTCTGGTATTCAAATTCAGAATGGTGTTGCAGCTTCTTGTGGTTGTAGATTTCACCGTTGTAACAGAGCCACAAGTAAGGATATTTCTTCACTCGAATTGGCTGCATTCCAAACAGCTGGTCAACCACCGGCAACCAGTGAAATCCAAAGCAGCAGTTGGTGTATCCATTGACATTCTCAAAAAGAAATGCATCTGGACCTCTGTGTGCAATCTTCATAGCACTCAGACACTGAACAGAAAGGCAGTCGTCGCTGCCAAAGAGGGCCCAAAAGCCACACATGGTGCAATGGAGCTATGGGCTCACTCCAAGTGACTTATTCAAACACAATCAAAGAAATTCTGGGCTCCAGCGGGGTGGGCAGGCAGGCGAGCGTGAGGTGAGCAGGCTGCGACTTGCGGTCTCTGTACACTTTAAATGGATTAATTTTATGGTATGTGAATTATATCTCAATAAAGCTGTTTTATAAAGTCAACTAAAAGGAAGCAAAGATTTTGGAGAGCAAAGGGGAAAACTTCAGCCCTCCTCCTTTCATGTTTGGAACAAGCCCTTCAAAAATCCTACTTCAGAGAACTTATCTCTGCAACCACATTAGTTGCTTCTGATGCCTTACTATTTTCATTCTCACTAAGATAATTTATGATCTAATTACTAGGCTTTATTTCAGTGACTGTCCTTCTCTTCTGAGTCACTCTCTTTTTTAGGGTCCCTGGCCTTGAGACAGTTCTCTCTATGAATCTTATGAAATGTTCCCTTTTCAGGCCTGCTTGGGCCCAAAATTAGTCTTAGAAAATATAAACCATATCTATTTATTGTAAAAAAGTAAAATTAAATTAAAAATACAGAAATATACAAAGTAAAGGGAATTCCCTGGCAGTCCAGTGGTTAGGATTCCGCGTTTCCACTGCAGGGCTCACAGGTTTTATCCCTGGTCGGGGAATTAGGATGACTGTAAGCCACACGGTGTGGCCAAAAAAAACCAACCAAACAAATAAACAAACATAAATATACAAAGTAAAAACTATTTGTAGTGAGGTGGATGGACCTAGAGTCTGTCATACGGAGTGAAGTAAGTCAGAAAGAGAAAAACAAATACCGTATGCTAACACATATATATGGAATCTAAAAAAAAAAAAAAAAAATGGTCATGAAGAACCTAGGGGCAAGACGAGAATAAAGACGCAGACCTACTAGAGAATGGACTTGAGGATACGGGGAGGGGGAATGGTAAGTTGGGACAAAGTGAGAGAGTTGCATGGACATATATACACTACCAAACGTAAAATAGGTAGTTAGTGGGAAGCAGCCGCATAGCACAGGGAGATCAGCTCGGTGCTTTGTGACCACCTAGAGGGGTGGGATAGGGAGGGTGGGAGGGAGGGAGACGCAAGGCGGAAGAGATATGGGGACATATGTATATGTATAACTGATTCACTTTGTTATAAAGCAGAAACGAACACACCATTGTAAAGCAATTACACTCCAATAAAGATGTTAAAAAAAAAACCAAACAACTATTCAGTTTCACTCTTCCCTAGAAGTAACCTTCACTTACATTTTGTTGTGCCTTTCTAGACTGCTTTTGTCCACATGCAAACAAAGAGTTGTTTACTAAAAAAAAAAGAAAAAGAAAAATAGAATCATATTGCACAGACAGTACGGCAGCCTGCTTTTGCACTCAAATATCTTGACTCTCCTTCCATGCCAGCATGTATGGTCTACTTTCTTTGTTGTGATTACTTCACAGTATTCCACAACACAGATATGTCATGAATTGGTTTTCTTTTTTTTTTTTTTTTTAATTTATTTATTTTATTTATTTTTATTTTTGACTGAGCTGGGTCTTGTTTTTTTTTTTTTTTTAGTCATCAATTTTATACACATCACTGTATACATGTCAATCCCAATCGCCCAATTCATCACACCCCCACTTCCACCCCCCCACCGTTTTCCCCACTTGGTGTCCATACGTTTGTTCTCTACATCTGTGTCTCAATTTCTGCCCTGAAAACCAGTTCATCTGTACCATTTTTCTAGGTTCCACATATATGTGTTAATATACAATATTTGTTTTTCTCTTTCTGACTTACTTCACTCTGTATGACAGTCTCTAGATCCATCCACGTCTCAACAAATGACCCAATTTCGTTCCTTTTTATAGCTGAGTAATATTCCATTGTATATATGTACCATATCTTCTTTATCCATTTGTCTGTCGATGGGCATTTAGGTTGCTTCCATGACCTGGCTATTGTAAATAGTGCTGCAATGAACATTCGGGTGCATGTGTCTTTTTGAATTACGGTTTTCTCTGGGTATATGCCCAGTAGTGGGATTGCTGGATCACATGGTAATTCTATTATTAGTTTTTTAAGGAACCTCCATACTGTTCTCCATAGTGGCTGTATCAATTTACATTCCCACCAACAGTGCAAGAGGGTTCCCTTTTCTCCACACCCTCTCCAGCATTTGTTGTTTGCATATTTTCTGATGATGCCCATTCTAACTGGTGTGAGGTGATACCTCATTGTAGTTTTGATTTGCATTTCTCTAATAATTAGTGATGTTGAGCAGAGTTTCATGTGCTTCTTGGCCAACTGTATGTCTTCTTTGGAGAAATGTCTATTTAGGTCTTCTGCCCATTTTTGGATTGGGGTGTTTGTTTCTTTAATATTGAGCTGCATGAGCTGTTTATATATTTTGGAGATTAATCCTTTGTCTGTTGATTCATTTGCGAATATTTTCTCCCATTCTGAGGGTTGTCTTTTCATCTTGCTTATGGTTTCCTTTGCTGTGCAAAAGCTTTGAAGTTTCATTAGGTCCCATTTGTTTATTTTTGTTTTTATTTCCATTATTCTAAGAGGTGGATCAAAAAAGATCTTGCGGTGATTTATGTCAAAGAGTGTTCTTCCTATGTTTTCCTCTAAGAGTTTTATAGTGTCTGGTCTTACATTTAGGTCTCAAATCCATTTTGAGTTTATTTTCGTGTAGGGTGTTAGGGAGCATTCTAATTTCATTCTTTTACATGTAGCTGTCCAGTTTTCCCAGCACCACTTATTGAAGAGACTGTCTTTTCTCCATTGTATATCTTTGCCTCCTTTGTCATAGATTAGTTGACCATAGGTGCGTGGGTTTATCTCTGGGCTTTCTATCTTGTTCCATTGATCTATGTTTCTGTTTTTGTGCCAGTACCATATTGTCTTGATTACTGTAGCTTTGTAGTATAGTCTGAAGTCAGGGAGTCTGATTCCTCCAGCTCCGTTTTTTTCCCTCAAGACTGCTTTGGCTATTCAGGGTCTTTTGTGTCTCCATACAAATTTTAAGATGATTTGTTCTAGTTCCGTAAAATATGCCATTGGTAATTTGATAGGGATTGCACTGAATCTGTAGATTGCTTTGGGTAGTATACTCATTTTCACAATGTTGATTCTTCCAATCCAAGAACATGGTATATCTCTCCATCTATTTGTATCATCTTTAATTTCTTTCATCAGTGTCTTATAGTTTTCTGCATACAGGTCTTTTGTCTCCCTAGGTAGGTTTATTCCTAGGTATTTTATTCTTTTTGTTGCAATGGTAAATGGGAGTGTTTCCATACTTTCTCTTTCAGATTTTTCATCATTAGTGTATAGGAATGCAAGAGATTTCTGTGCATTAATTTTGTATCCTGCAACTTTACCAAATTCATTGATTAGCTCTAGTAGTTTTCTGGTGGCATTTTTAGGATTCTCTATGTATAGTATCATGTCATCTGCAAACAGTGACAGTTTTACTTCTTCTTTTCCAATTTGTATTCCTTTTATTTCTTTTTCTTCTCTGATTGCCGTGGCTAGGACTTCCAGAACTATGTTGAATAATAGTGGTGAGAGTGGACATCCTTGTCTCGTTCCTGAACTTAGAGGAAATGCTTTCAGTTTTTCACCATTGAGAATGATGTTTGCTGTGGGTTTGTTGTATATGGCCTTTATTATGTTGAGGTAGGTTCCCTCTATGCCCACTTTCTGGAGAGTTTTTATCATAAATGGGTGTTGAATTTTGTCAAAAGCTTTTTCTGCATCTATTGAGATGATCATATGGCTTTTATTCTTCAGTTTGTTAATATGGTGTATCACATTGATTGATTTGCATATATTGAAGAATCCTTGCATCCCTGGGATAAAGCCCACTTGATCATGGTGTATGAGCTTTTTAATGTGTTATTGAATTCTCTTTGCTAGTATTTTGTTGAGGATTTTTGCATCTATATCATCAGTGATATTGGTCTGTAATTTTCTTTTTTTGTAGTATCTTTGTCTGGTTTTGGTATCAGGGTGATGGTGGCCTCATAGAATGAGTTTGGGAGTGTTCCTTCCTCTGCAATTTTTTCCTCTGAAAATTTTTGGAAGACGGATGGGTGTTAGGTCTTCTCTAAATGTTTGATAAAATTCACCTGTGAAACCATCTGGTCCTGGACTTTTGTTTTTTGGGAGATTTTTAATCACAGTTTCAATTTCATTACTTGTGATTGGTTTGTTCATATTTTCTGTTTCTTCCTGGTTCAGTCTTGGAAGGTTACAGCTTTCTAAGAATTTGTCCATTTCTTCCAGGTTGTCCATTTTATTGGCATAGAGTTGCTTGTAGTAGTCTCTTAGGATGCTTTGTATTTCTGCAGTGTCTGTTGTAACTTCTCCTTTTTCATTTCTAATTTTATTGATTTGAGTCCTCTCCCTCTTTTTCTTGATGAGTCTGGCTAATGATTTATCAATTTTGTTTATCTTCTCAAAGAACCAGCTTTTAGTTTTATTGATCTTTGCTATTGTTTTCTTTGTTTCTATTTCATTTATTTCTGCTCTGATCTTTATGATTTCTTTCCTTCTGCTAACTTTGGGTTTTGTTTGTTCTTCTTTCTCTAGTTCCTTTAGGTGGAAGGTTAGATTGTTTACCTGAGATTTTTCTTGTTTCTTGAGGTAGGCTTGTATAGCTATAAACTTCCCTCTTAGAACTGCTTTTGCTGCATCCCATAGGTTTTGGATCGTCGTGTTTTCATTGTCATTTGTCTCTAGGTATTTTTTGATTTCCTCTTTGATTTCTTCAGTGATCTCTTGGTTGTTTAGTAACGTATTGTTTAGCCTCCATGTGTTTGTGTTTTTTACATTTTTTTCCCTGTAATTCATTTCTAATCTCATAGCATTGTGGTCAGAAAAGATGCTTGATATGATTTCAATTTTCTTAAATTTACTGAGCCTTGATTTGTGACCCAAGATGTGATCTATCCTAGAGAATGTTCCGTGCGCACTTGAGAAGAAAGTGTAATCTGCTGTTTTTGGATGGAATGTCCTATAAATATCAATTAAATCTATGTGGTCTATTGTGTCATTTAAAGCTTTTGTTTCCTTATTTATTTTCATTTTGGATGATCTGTCCATTGGTGTAAGTGAGGTGTTAAAGTCCTCCACTATTATTGTGTTACTGTCAATTTCCTCTTTTATAGCTGTTAGCAATTGCCCTATGTATTAAGGTGCTCCTATGTTGGGTGCATATATATTTATAATTGTTATGTCTTCTTCTTGGATTGATCCCTTGATCATTATGTAGTGTCCTTCCTTGTCTCTTGTAACATTCTTTATTTTAAAGTCTATTTTATCTGATATGAGTATAGCTACTCCAGCTTTCTTTCGATTTCCATTTGCATGGAATATCTTTTTCCATCCCCTCACTTTCAGTCTGTATGTGTCCCTAGGTCTAAAGTGGGTCTCTTGTAGACAGCATATATATGGGTTTTGTTTATGTATCCATTCAGCAAGCCTGTGTCTTTTGGTTGGAGCATTTAATCCATTCACGTTTAAGGTAATTATCAATATGTATGTTCCTATGACCATTGTCTTAATTGTTTTGGGTTTGTTTTTGTAGGTCCTTTTCTTCTCTTGTGTTTCCCACTTAGAGAAGTTCCTTTAGCATTTGTTGTAGAGCTGGTTTGGTGGTGCTGAATTCTCTTGGCTTTTGCTTGTCTGTAAAGCTTTTGATTTCTCCATCGAATCTGAATGAGATCCTTGCCGGGTAGAGTAATCTTGGTTGTAGTTCTTCCCTTTCATCACTTGAAGTATATCATGCCACTCCCTTCTGGCTTGTAGAGTTTCTGCTGAGAAATCAGCTGTTAACCTTATGGGAGTTCCCTTGTATGTTATTTGTCATTTTTCCCTTGCTGCTTTCAATAATTTTTCTTTGTCTTTAATTTTTGTCAGTTTGATTACTATGTGTCTCAGCATGTTTCTCCTTGGGTTTATCCTGTGTGGGACTCGCTGTGCTTCCTGGACTTGGGTGGCTGTTTCCTTTCCCATGTTAGGGAAGTTTTCGACTATAATCTCTTCAAATATTTTCTCGGGTCCTTTCTCTCTCTCTTCTCCTTCTGGAACCCCTATAATGCAAATGTTGTTATGTTTAATGTTGTCCCAGAGGTCTCTTAGGCTGTCTTCATTTCTTTTCATTCTTTTTTCTTTATTCTGTTCCATAGCAGTGAATTCCACCATTCTGTCTTCCAGGTCACTTATCTGTTCTGCTGCCTCAGTTATTCTGCTATTGATTCCTTCTAGTATAGTTTTTGTTTTAGTTATTGTATTGTTCATCTCTGTTTGTTTGTTCTTTAATTCTTCTAGGTCTTTGTTAAACATTTCTTGCATCTTCTCGATCTTTGCCTCCATTCTTTTTCCGAGGTCCTGGATCATCTTCACTATCATTATTCTGAATTCTTTTTCTGGAAGGTTGCCTATCTCCACTTCATTTAGTTGTTTTTCTGGAGTTTTATCTTGTTCCTTCATCTGGTACATAACCCTCTGCCTTTTCATCTTGTCTATCTTTCTGTGAATGTGGTTTTTGTTCCACAGGCTGCAGGATTGTAGTTCTTCTTGCTTCTGCTGTCTACCCTCTGGTGGATGAGGCTATCTAAGAGGCTTCTGTAAGCTTCCTGATGGGAGGGACTGGTGGTAGGTAGAGCTGACTGTTGCTCTGGTGGGCAGAGCTCAGTACAACTTTAATCCGCTTGACTGTTGATGGGTGGGGCTGGGTTCCCTCCCTGTTGGTTGTTTTGCCTGAGGCAACCCAACACTGGAGCCTACCTGGGCTCTTTGGTGGGGCTAATGACAGACTCTGGGAGTGCTGACGCCAAGGAGTACTTCCCAGGACTTCTGCTGCCAGTGTCCTTGTCCCCACAGTGTCAGCTCTGTATTTCTTAAAAGTCTCTTCTTTGCATCCCTTAGAGCATCCTGTCACTTTCAATATCACGGTGCCACTTAACTTTCTCTGCCTTTCCGGATCTCCCAGAGAGCACCTGCCGGTCCCCAAATTGCAGCCAATAGTGTTTCGGATCCTCAGGGAATACAGCCTTTTCCTGGGGGCCGCTGAAGAGCCCCTCTGCTGAGATTACCACAGGTCTTCCTGGGACACCTCCATCCTCTCTACACAGCCATCTGTAAGCTTGGCCCAGGAGAATGTGTAGAGGACCTGCGGGTCTCAGCCAGCAGTGCAGTGCAAGTCCACATCCTCCAAACAGGCCACCTTCACCTCCCAGGTGGGGGGCGCCACGCTGCAGGCGCAGCTCAGGAGCAGGAGCTGGAGGCCGCGCGCCATCGCTGAGGGCTGCCCACCTGGGACCGTGGTGCATGCCTCCACTTGTAGCTGCACCCCACCTGTGCTTCATTGTGCTTTTGTTTGCATTTCCCTGATGATGAGTGATGCTGAGCACCTTTTCATGTGCCTGTTGGCCATCTGTATGTCTTCTTTGGAAAAGTGTCTATTCAGATTCTTTGCCCATTTATTAATCAGATTGTTTGGTTTTTTGCAGTTAAGTTGTATGAGCTTTTTATAAATTTTGGACATTAACCTCTTATCAGATAGATGATTTACAAGTATTTTCTCCCATTCCATAGGTTACCTTTTCATTCTGATGGTTTCTTTCTCTGTGCAATAGTTCATTTCTTCTTACTGCTGCAATCTACCATGGTGTGATGTACCACAGTTTATGTAATCACATACTGCTGAACATCTGGATTGTTTCTGACTAGTTTTTGGCTATTACAAATAAAACTGGTATAAACATTCCTGTACTGTTCTCATTTTTGCAACTGAGCCCGAGGCTGTCACTGGTATTTATGACTTTCCTCTGTTGCTTCTCATTCCTTTGTCTTAATAATAGCTAACATTTATAGAGTGTTTACTACATGCCAGACCCTGTTCTATGTGTTTTATAAGTATTACTCAATTCTCAAAATAACGATTTGAGATATCAACTATTATTATCCCCATTTTACAGGTGTGGAAACTAAAGTAGACACAGGTACACAGCCAGCATGTGTTAGCACTCAGATTTAAATCCAGGTAGTCTGGTACCAGAGCTCAGGCTCTAAACCACTATGTTATACAGCCAGGACTTAAGATGGTTGGGTTCTTTTCTTATGGAGTGACTTAAACCTTCACTCCTGGAGGATAACTAGCTTTTATCTTGCTTCTGCTGGTTTAGTCTTCTGTTAACTTTAACCATTGGACATGATGGTATAAGATATCCCTGGGGTGCCGCTGCATTGCACACATCCTCCTCTCTTTCCCTGCTGTGTAACAGTAACCTTATTTTCTCTAAATCATCAGGATCAATCATCCCAGCTAACATCTTATTCCCCTTCTTTGCCTGTTTACTCAATGGCTTAAAAAGCAGCCCCAAATGGCCAGGTCTCTGTCTCAGGTTCCAGTGCAATGGGCCTATTGGTGTCTCCTCTTTGTGGAAGCAAACATCCTTGGGATACCCAACCTCTAAACCAGCAGAGCCCAGAGTCATGGGGCTACACACAAAAATGTTGTGCATAGGTTATTAGGTGTAGTAGTGAGAGGCCCCGCTCCCACCTCTATCTCTCTCTTCTTGGGGCCACCATGTATCCTGGCTGAGAGAGAAATGGTGCCATAGAATGGCTGCTGGTTCAGAGCATACACTGCCCTCCGCTCTGTGGTCAGCACTCCATTCTCAGAAGGTTTTGCCATAACTCAGTCTCTACAAAGCCAACTGCTTCTGAGGGATGGAGTACATAAGATCCATGACTCCCATGGGCCTTCCAGGGTAAAGAACATGGACTCTGGAGCCAAACTGTTTAGATTCATATATTGGCCTCACCACTCACTTACCTACTGTGACTTTGAGCCATTTACAAAACTTCTCTGTAACTCAGTTTCCTTATCTGTAAAATGGAGATAATAATGGTATTTAGCTTAATATGGTTTCTGTGAAGATTAGATGAGCCAGTGAAACAGAGGAGGACCCTATGGTCCTTCCCCACCATGTCCTCCGCCTGCCTCTTGTCTGTGGAAAATCTTTAGCCAAAGAATAAGTTTAATCAGAGAAGTGAGACATGCAGAAGCAAAGAAAAGCAGTCAAACAGGACAAAATAATAATAGTTTAGTCCATAAGCAAAGTCAAGGACCTTTAGTTCCTTCTCAAAGGCTATAGATAACATTCAGAGCCACATCCTGTGAGCTGTCTTGTAGATACTGAAACCCCCACCAGGTGCAAGAAGTTAACTACATGATGACCAGACTGTAGCCATAACATAAGATGCCACAATTCCAAGAATTGGCCTCAAGGAAATGGGAACAAACCAACGCTGGAGCTGAAGATTAACTGTACTTAAGACAATCTAAGGACTTCCCTGGTGGTCCAGTGGGTAAAGACTCCACTCTCCCAATGCAGGGAGCCCGGGTTCGATCCCTGGCCTGGGAACTAGATCCCGCATGCATACTGCAACAAAGATCCCACATGCTGTAACTAAGACCAGGCGCAGCCAAAATAATAAATAAATAATAAATATATTTTAAAAAATCAAGACGACGCCGGTCAGACCACCACATGACCAATTTCAAGATGACTGTCAGAGCTGACTGTGCTGTTTCTGCATGTAGCCCCTCCCTACATCTATAAAAGCTCTTGCCCACTGATTGTCAGTGGGGGTGGGGGGGAGGGGGAGGAGAGGGGGGGAGGGGGAGGAGAGGGGGGGAGGGGGAATCCGTCCTACCTCCGGGTTGCCAGCTTCCAAAATAAAGCAAAATTTCCTTTCCACCAACTTGCCTCTTTATGGGCTTTTGATCACTGAGCAGCTGGACCCCACTTTTGGTTACACTAATACTTGCAGAGCACTTCACGTGCTAGACACTGTCAACACTCTTTCACTGTACAGTGAGATCTTGGTCAGAAGCCACACGTGTGGGGAGCCACGATAGCATATGAGGCATCTGGAATGTCCACAGATGGTGGGGGGGGGAGGGGAAGATGGATGGGAGTAGGGAAAATAAATCCACGGCTAAAAATGCGTAATTGCCTTCTAGAGAGAACAAATTTCTGCCCCTTCCTTATTGGAAGAGAGCTAACATAAGCACCCTTCATCAAGTAGGTGGGCTGAATTGGTAGCTTTTGTGGGCCAAGCTGACCTTCAGCAGTAGCCCCCACTAGGTCTGACTTGGTAAGGGGAGGTCCATCCTGTGAAGACCACATACAGCCTGTGTCCTTGCCACCACAGCTGTTTGGTTCATACAATGTCTCAGGGAGAAACAGAATGACATCCATAAGGCAGGTTCACATTACCCATCTGACCACCAGGAGCAGCCTCTAGGGAGACAGCCTTATGATGGTGAGTGGCTATACTAGACACAAATATTCTTGTGTTCTGGGGCCCTCCTAAGAGGTCCATTCACAAGACTTCTTCCCAAACCTCTTTTCCCCAACCCTCTGATTTTGTTCCATCTAAGTTTGTCCACCCAGCCAAATCACTGGCCTTGCACATGAATCAGTATAGATCCTCTGTGTCTTCTCCCAAAAGAGCCAATGATGTATTCTACTTAAAATTTTACCCATTGGAGGATTTTCTTTCTCCATTAACTTCCAGGACCATCTCTCAGAAGGCCTTTATTATTTTTTTTTAATAAAGAGGCATTTATTAATTATGTACAATTTAAGAAAAAGGCCACTGAGTCTCTAGATTTGAAAGTAAGTATCTTATAAAATTCCAGGGAATTCCTTGGCGGTCGGTGGTTAAGTCTCCGCACTTCCACTGCAGGGGGTCCGGGTCCCATCCCTAGTCGGAGAAATAAGATCCCACAAGCCACGTGGCTCAGCCAAAATAAATAAATGAATAAATAAATAAATAAAGCTCTATCAAAAAAAAATTCCATGTTAAAAACTTCTGTTTTCCTAAGGGTTAAAATATTTTTTAATTCTGGTAAAAAACCTATAACATTAAATTTACTGTCTTAACCATTTTTAAATGTACAGTTCAATAGTGTTAAGTATATTCACGTTGTTGTGCAATAGATCTCTAGAATTTTTTCTCAGAAGGGCTTTGTTACCGCAATAATAACAGGAACACTTAGTGCATGTACTATTCGAAGAGTTTTACATACATTAAGTTATTTAATGTTTAAAGCAACCTACGAGGGTAGGTATTTTTATTATTTCTCTTTTAGAGATAAGGAAACAGAGGTTCAGAGGGATTAAAACACTTGCCCAAATTCATATAGCTAGGAACTAGTGGAACCAGAATTCAAATACAGGCAGTCTGGTTCTAGAATTCTTCTATTAATCTTTTTTTTTTAACTGTGGTGGTTTTTTTTAACCATTTTTAAAAATTTAAGTATAGTTCATTTACAATGTTGTGTTAGTTTCAGGTATACGACAAAGTGATTCAGTTTTACATATACATATATATATATATTCTTTTTCAGATTCTTTTCCATTATAGGTTATTACAAGATATTGAATACAGTTCCCTGTGCTATACAGTAGTACCTTGTTTATCTATTTAGAATTCTTGCTGTTAATCTCTTAATAATAAGCCACTTCTGGCTGGTGATGGTGTATGGTGCAGAGCCAGTCTCCTGCAATCCAAGCTGGAATTTTTTTTGTAATATTTATGTATTTATTTGGCTGCGTTGGGTCATAGTTGCGGCACACGGGATCTTTGTTATGGCACGCGGGATCCTTCATTGCGGCGTGTGGGCTTCTCTCTAGTTGTGGCGCTCGGGCTCTAGAGCCACGGGCTCAGTAGTTGCAGCTCACAGGCTTAGTTGCCCCGCAGCATGTGGGATCTTAGTTCCCCGACCAGGGATTGAACCCGCGTCCCCTGCATCGGAAGGCAGATTCTTAACCACTGGACCACCAGGGAAGTCCCCTGGAATTTTTTGTGTGTGTCCAGTGTCTTCATGCCTAACTTCTCCTGAAGCCACTGGAGTGGACTGAGGGAGGAGAGGTTATTTAACAAGATATGGCAAGCTAGAAGGCACACCAGGGCATTCTGTGGCTCCTTTCTGCCTTTAGGATACTATCAGGCTCCAGCCAGCTCTATTTGAAGATGAGGAGCACCGGGGCTTGTGAGACCCTGGGCTGGCTAGGTGGATCAGATAATCCTCAGTTCATAAGGGGCTTGGCCCTATGTTTGGTTTCTACTGAGATCCAGAAACTCACAAGAAGCTATTTCTCAAGAGAAGAACTGTTACTTGCTGAAGTTGGCTGGGCCTCACCACTGCTTTGGGCCACCCTGGGGACTCTCCTTCTGGGACTTGCTTGCCACAGTCTCTAAGATCACCCCAGTATGTCAAGCACCACTGGATCCCCTGAGTCATAAGGCCCCAGTGACAGATGTGCCTGAACTGCAGCCAGGAGCAGCCGGAGAGCCTTTCCTTGTCTGAAACCCCATTCTCAGAATGCTGCTTCTGCCCCTCAAATTTCAAGTGCAGCCCTGGCACCACCACCATCATGGGACCCTGGAAGCTTCTGTAGCATGCTACCTGCCCAAACACTTGCGTGCCCCCCGCATCAACCAAAGCCCACTCCCCACTGTCCCTATTTCTCTGTGTCACGGTCCTCCTTCGGCACAGCTGGCTGTCCAAGACCGAGTCACATGCTTGCTCCCAGCTGCAAGGGGACCTGGGACAGTGAGTATCTGGTCTTTTGGTTCCGGAAGTGGTTGGTGGGTTCTGTCTCCCACCAAACTTAAAAAGAGATGTATGTGCTGGCCAGACCCAAACAATAAAACACAAAAACAACCTATCCCAAGGAGCTGTGAAGATTATATGATTTACTACATTATTATAGTGTAGGAGTCACAGGCACAGAGTCTAACGCCAACTGCCTGGGTTCACTTCCTGGGCTCTGCCGCTCACTAGCTGTATGACTTTGTCAAGTTACTTCCCTTTGGTATGTGTAACTCCCTTATCTGTCAAGTGGACATGAGAGTGCTCATTTCACAGGGTTGTTGTGGCGATTAAACACACAGAGCGTGTAAAGAGCTTAGAGAAGTACCTGGCACAGGTAAGCTTCTATATGAGGCATGTGGTTCATGTCTCTTTCTTTGTCTTTAAGTCCTTAAAACAGCACCAAGGGCTTATTAAGTGTTTAATAAGTAATGGCTGTTGTTGTTATTGTCATTATTACCTGTGTCTTGCCTACTTGTCCAGGTATGTCTCTAGACTACATCCTAAAAGTGGAATTCCTAGGTAAAATGGTACACACAGTTTAACTTTTGATAGGTAGTGACAAATTGCATTTTGTTAATAAGGCACCAACCGGTACTCTCACCAATCCTGAATGAGCATGCCCTTTTCCTCCTGTCTCACCAATGCTGGATTTTAACCTTTAAAAGTTTTGCTCTTGGGCTTCCCTGGTGGCACAGTGGTTGAGAATCTGCCTGCTAATGCAGGGGACACGGGTTCGAGCCCTGGTCTGGGAGGATCCCACATGCCGCGGAGCAACTAGGCCCGTGAGCCACAACTACTGAGCCTGCGCGTCTGGAGCCTGTGCTCCGCAACAAGAGAGGCCGCGACAGTGAGAGGCCCGCGTACCGCGACGAAGAGTGGCCCCCGCTTGCCACAACTAGAGAAAGCCCTCGTGCAGAAACGAAGACCCAACACAGCCAAAAATTAATTAATTAATTAATAAAGTTCCTCTTTAAAAAAAAAAAAAAGTTTTGCTCTTCTAATAAGAAACTGTGTTATTGTATTCTTTCATTATTTCAATTTTTAAATTACGTATGTATTTCAAGCTTACTATAAAAATTTTAAAACTCCATAACTGGGGAATTCCCTGGCAGTCCAGTGGTTAGGACTTGGCACTTTCACTGCCAAGGGTGCAGGTTCAATCCCTGGTCGGGAAACTAAGATCCCACAAGCTGTGTGATGCAGCCAAATAAAAAAATTTTTAATTAAAAAAATAAAAATAGGGACTTCCTTGGTGGCACAGTGGTTGAGAATCCGCCTGCCAATGCTGGGGACTGGAGTTCAAGCCCTGGTTCAGGAAGATCCCACATGCCGCGGAGCAACTAAGCCCGCGAGCCACAACTACTGAGCCCACGTGCCACAACTGCTGAAGCCTGCGCGCCTAGAGCCCGTGCTCCGCAACAAGAGAAGCTACCGCAATGAGAAGCCCGCGCACCACAACAAAGAGTGGCCCCTGCTTGCCGCAGCTAGAGAAAGACTGCATGCAGCAACGAAGACCCAATGCAACCAAAAATAAATAAATACATAAATTTATTTTAAAAAATTAAAAAACGTAATTGATATATAATGTGAAAAATAAAAATTGCTCCCTATAATCCAAGTCCTCAGAGGTAACCACTGTCAGTTACATTTGGTATGTTTGGTATAATAAAGGATGATTTATCTCTACAAATCCTTTTTTATGAACATATAAATATACATAGATATAATTTAAACTAGTTTAATATAAATTAAATTAATTTAAACAATTAATTAAATGGTTTAATTTTATATATAGTTTTAATTAAATGAGATTATACTATTTTTTGTTTTTTACCCCTTGAACATATTCCTTGGATATCCTTCCATATCAGTATATACAAAACTGTACATTATGACTGCCTGGTGTTCCATACTATTGATGTTAAATAACATATTTAACCATTTCCCCTACTGATTGTTTCCAACTTCTTGCTATTACAAACAATGTTGCAATGAACATTCTATTCACATATTTGTGTGCTTGTCTATATTGCATACTTGTCTTTCCACAGAGCAGATCATTAAAATGGATTTCCCTTTAAAGTGTTGCTAGGTATAGCTAAATTGCCTTCTTAAAATGTTCACCATTTTATACTCGTGCCAATAAAATACAAGCATGACCTTTTCACCACACTCCTTCCAACCCTGAATATTATCAGTCTTTTTTTTAAATTTATTTATTTATTTTTGGCTGTGTTGGGTCTTCGTTTCTGCACGAGGGCTTTCTCTAGTTGTGGCAAGCGGGGGCCACTCTTCATCGCAGTGCACAGGCCTCTCACTATCGCGGCCTCTCTTGTTGAGGAGCACAGGCTCCAGACGCGCAGGCTCAGTAGTTGTGGCTCACGGGCTTAGTTGCTCCGTGGCATGTGGGATCTTCCCAGACCAGGGCTCGAACCCCTGTCCCCCGCATTGGCAGGCGGATTCTCAACCACTGCGCCACCAGGGAAGCCCTATCAGTCTTTTTATTTTTGAAAATCATGTCATATTGGTGTTTTAACAAGCATTTCTCTGATTACTAATGAGATTGGGTAACTCTTTTTATGTTTATAAAGCCATTTATCTTTCATTTTCATATTCTTGGCACATTTTTCTGTTGCACTGTCTTTTTCTAATTGATTTGTTGGAGATTTTGGATCTTGGGAGCAATCATTGTTTTTCAGTTTAAGCCTTTTAAACTTTGGTTGACTTTTGACAAGCTGAGACAGGAACTCTCAAAGTATTCATTTCCCAAATAGCAATTATTAGTATTTCTACACATGGCTGTGACCCTGGGGAGATCCTAGTGGAAACAGCAGCTTAGATATGGTGTATGGAAGACAGAGAATCCAGGATATGCATGAAGACTTTTTCCCAGGCCTCCCTCTGATTCCAAGTAGAACTGAGGACGTCTCCCCAAACCCTGGGACTCCTGCCTTTCTGGGGCACTGGGAGAAGTATCCCCTACCTTCTTCCCAGTCAGCATCTGGGTGCCGAGGTGAGAAAGCAGAGGCCCTGGGCTCTGAAGGGAAGGAGAGGATTTGTTCCTGCTTGTCCTGAGTCTTAGTAGAGAAACTGTGACTCAGGAATATGACTCAAGGGACCAAAGGTCCTTCCAGCCTCAAATGGAAGGGCTTTTATTTTCCTTTGGATATTTTATTTACAGTATTGTAACGTGTCCAAAATGAAGACTTGATTAGGGGGGTTGATGGCTTAATTTGGGCCATTAACCAAGACTGATGCAATTCTTTCTTCCCAGGCTCTTAACTGAAAGGGTGCAAGCCAAGTGGGCCTCTGTAAAGGTGGAGATGATTGCATTAAAACCATTTTATGGCTCTTGTCTCAGCTCTTCTGGAGCCAGTCCTGGCACGGGAGGAAGGCTGTAGGGCAGGAGGGAGTGTGATGGCAAACTTTCACCTGTGTCCCTATAACCGACGTTACCTTTTCTAGACTACATAACTGATTTTCAAACCCACTTCACCTTTTCTTCTTGTAGATTAGATGTATCACAAGATACATAATATCTGTTCTAGTCAGACTCTTCATTTAAACAGAAAATCAAGTCTTCAGTAGGCAGAGGTTAAAGAGATTAGGTTATAGAGATTTAAGAGATTTATTTTTTTAAGCATTTTTAAAATTTATTTTATTTATTTATTTATTTATTTTTGGCTGCGTTGGGTCTTCATTGCTGCGTGCGGGCTTTCTCTAGTTGCGGCGAGCGGGGGCTACTCTTTGTTGTGGTGCGCAGGCTTCTCATTGAGGTGGCTTCTCTTGTTGCAGAGCACAGGCTCTAGGCTCGCAGGCTTCAGTAGTTGTGGCACGTGGGCTCAGTAGTTGTGGTGCACGGGCTTAGTTGCTCTGTGGCATGTGGGATCTTCCCGGACCAGGCTCGAACCTGTGTCCCCTGCATTGGTAGGCGGATTCTCAACCACTGCACCACCCAGGAAGCCCCTAAGAGATTTATTGAGAAAGTCAACGGACAGTTATGGACCATCTAGATCTTGATGCAAATAAACTGTAAAACGAAAACTTACGAGACAATGGGGGAAATTTGAACACTGATTTAATATTTGATAATAGTAAAGATGTATTAATTTGTTTAGCTGTGATTATGGTATTGTGGTTTTTAAAAAAGAATTCTTATCTTGAAGGGATGCATACTGAAATATTAATTTAAGAAATAATATAATGTCTAGAGTTTGCTGCAAAAAAAATCCAAGGTAGAGGGAGGCTGGGAGGTATAGTTGAAACAAGATGGATTATGAGCTGAGTTTTATTGAAGGTGGATGGTGTACCTGTGGGTTCGTTATACAATTCACTCTACTTTTGTATTTATTGAAATTTTCCAGAATGAGAGAGAGAGAGGAGATCTCTCTATGTCACTTTCTATTCTTGTCTTCTCTCTCAAGAGATAGGGGTAAAATAGTTAAGGTAACAGTTGCTTTTAAAGCACTTTCTTTCCCCTCTTTAACGTCTCCCTTGCTCTTGCCTTAGACCAGTAGCCACTCCTCAGCACTGCCCACTGGGAGGCATGCATCTGACCACACTGCTAAAATCCTAGCGGCTTAACACCCCAGGGGTAATCCCTGCTCAGAGGTGAGAAGAGGCCATCACATAACAGAAAGACATAAACTGCTGGTGGTGAAGTTTCAGGCATCAGCGGCAGGCCAGAAGGGAGGCTATTTCTGAGTGGATTAGAGGTGGGGAGGAAGCCCTCTCAAATTATGCCCTTTGTGGGAAGCCCTGGCAGAGGGCATTGTTGTTTTTTCTTTATTTCTCTTCTCTGAGCTTCCTTGTTGCTCTGAGCAGCAGGCCCTGAATTCAGCATTGTTCAGAGATGGGGAGGTGCTGTGAGATGAGCGCGAGCAACTGGATGAATTAGTAAAACTTTGTTTCCTTAAGGTGAGATGAAGAAAAAAGCTACTTGCCTCTCCAGGTGTGCTGTGGGCCGTGCCTGAGCCGTTTGCTAGAGCGCAGTGCCCAGCCTGGCACCAGTCACGCCTGGTAATGGGTTCTCAGTAAATGCTACTCTCTTCCTCTGAGGGCATGGAGTTGGTCTATTAAAACAAGGAGAGGGCTTCCCTGGTGGCGCAGTGGTTGAGAATCTGCCTGCTAATGCAGGGGACACGGCTTCGAGCCCTGGTCTGGGAAGATCCCACATGCCGTGGAGCAACTAAGCCCGTGAGCCACAACTACTGAGCCTGCGCGTCTGGAGCCTGTGCTCCGCAACAAGAGAGGCCGCGATAGTGAGAGGCCCGCGCACCGCGACGAAGAGTGGCCCCCGGTCGCCGCAACTAGAGAAAGCCCTTGCACAGAAACGAAGACCCAACACAGCCAAAATTAAAAATTAAAAAAAAAAAAAAAGTCACTCAACACATATTTAAAAAACAAAACAAAACAAAGAGAAATGAGCAGGCCAGGGCTCAGAAATCCTGAGCAGGCCAAACTTCAACCTGTCTAGCCAGTTCTGCTTCAGGCCCCCGCAGGCTGCTACCTTATGCGCTACAGGCATTTTTGTATACGTTTGTGTGTTCTTGGTTCTTAGTTTGCTTACGCTGTTCGTTTGCACACAAACCTGTACGTGTATATACCAGACAACCCTTTCGAATGTTGTACTCTCAGTCACCCTTGCATTATCTTCCTTCCTTCCTAGCAGTTATATGAAATGATCTTATTTATTTATACATTTACTTGATTATTGGCTGTCTCCCTTAGAATGTCATCTCTTTGATGGCAGAAACTTTGTCTTGTTCACCACTTTGCCTGCCAAAACAAGGCTCCAGAAATGTTTGTGGAGATTGAATGAATGAATGACCATGCACATGTGTGTCTTCAAAGGAGAGGGCAGACAGGTTGGTGGGACAGCTGCTGGGTGAAGGGCCCAGGGCCAGTCCTTCTCCCTAGCATGGGTTCCCACTGTGGCCCTGACTGCACTGCACTGATCTTCCATCCTGCTTTTCTTTTCCTCCTCTCTTCCTTCCTCCCTTCCTTCCTTCCTTTCTTTCTTTCTTTCCCTCTCTCTCTCTCTCAATATATATATGTTTTGTTTTGTTTTAATACCTTTATTTGGTGTTTGGTTACAGAAGTAATACATGCTTTTTTTTTTTTTTTTTGGCCGTGCCACACAACTTGTGGGATCTTAGTTCCCTGACCAGGGCTTGAACCCGGGCCACTGCAGTGAAAGCGCAGAGTCCTAACCACTGGACCACCAGGGAATTCCCCATGCTTTTTATCTTTTAAAATCCAGAAGTATATAAAGAAAAAGTGGAAAATCATCCCCTTCCTTCCATTGCGTCTCTCCAGAGGTAACCACGGCTGGCGCTTAGATGTACAGGCTCCCAGTCTTTCCCAGAGCACAGGGGGGTCTCCGCCACTCTCCCTACCAAGACCGCACAGCTGCAAGCTGGAGACATCTGCTTCCTCACTCCTCTCCCCCTTTCAGAGAAGAAGTCTCTCTGTTCCGAGGTTTCCAAGAAACAAAACGTCACAGCTTTCCACATTCCTTCTGGTTCTTCTCTCTCCACCCGAAACCAAACAAAGCAAAACAAAACACAAAAACGCCAAGGATGGATTAGAGAAACTGCGAGCTCCAGAGTCAGGCGCACCTGGGTGGAAATCCTGCTCTGCCATCTGTCAGAGGCCTTGGCCCTCTCTGAGCCTCAGTTTCTTCATGAGTGAAAGGAGGGTGCCTTACTTACAAGACTGGGTGGTGTCAAGGATTAATCTGGGTGCTGCAGGCAAGGGCTAGTGCACGGGAGGTGGTTTCACAAGTTAATTTTCCTTTCTCCCCATTATCACTCTGGGGCGGACTTTGACTGCTTCCCTGTCATTTTTGTTTTGCTAGAGATGAAGAACACCAAGTTTTTTGTTTTTTCTTTCTCTCTTTCTTTTTTTTTTTTTTTTTAACACATCAAGTTATTCTTAGAGACTCTGACTTCATCATCTCCTCTACTTTCCCTTAGCTGGGTTTAGTCCTTCTTCCTTCACTTCCCCATTTCCCCATCAGTGATCTCAGGGCCTGTTTAAAGAGGCTGAGGGTGGAAGAAAAGGGGGGAACCATAAGTGCCCTGCGCCCTCCCTGTGCAGCTGAGATTCCAGGACCCACCGTGGCCATGAGAACCCACTTCCTGTTTGTGGAGGCCCAGCCAAAGTTCAGGCAGCAGTTACATAATCGCCTGGCTGTCCAACTGTCAACCTGATAACCTATCGCCTCTAATACTTAACTGTGCTTCTCTAGGGCTTGAAAGGAACAGAAGGAACGTGGGCCACAACCACCCCGCCAGCCTTCCCAAGCACCTTGCTTCAGGCTGGGGGGTGCCCGGCGTCGGGGTGCCGTGCAGGGCCTCCCTGGTTAGCAGATCTGAGCTGAAGTCCAATTCACACAACTCTAGTTGGCCTCTGGCTAGGGAAGGGCAGCCCTAAAATTCCTGAGAAGCAGCATCAGGGATGCTCAGGAGACCCATGCTGATGGGGGTGCCGTTCACGGTGGAAGCCCAAGCCCTGCTCATGTCAAAAGAAGCAAGTATACCATGGGCGCTTCTCTGTTATCAGCCTGAACCCTGACCCTGGACTCCCTCCACCTGCAGCCTGGATTGGGACAGCTTTCCCCAGCACCCTGCAGGCTCTGGAGTAAGAATTCTGGAAGAAAGCCACAGCAGGAGGTTAGGGGTGCCAAAGAGGAGCTGCAGAGACCTGCCAGATCAGAGCCACAGGGCATGAAAGAACTTGCAGTCAGTGACAGAGTCTGGAACAGCTCTGAAGTAACAACTTCTTTGGACTTACGAACTTTTGATAAGAGGTTTTGGGGATAGGGTTTCTTTCTCTTTCAGATCTTGGATGTTGGGCTACCTGAAGCCAAAAAGTAGAAGAGTAGAGAGGAGGTAGGTGATGGAGACCTCAGGAGGAGGAGGGCCAGAGGGATTAGGTAGGGTGAGTGGAGACAGCCAGGAGGCAGGAAGCTGGCAAAGGCAAAGAAGCAGCCCTCAGGGGCCACCCCTGTGGGGCAGCTGCACCCACGAGGCTCACTTTGATAGCTGCCTGGCTAACAGTACAATGGCGAGGGTATAGAAGTAGGAAAGAGCCAAGAGGGGTTGCGTGACACTGGGGATGAGGGGATAAGGGAGGACCCCTGCCCTGGGCAGCCACAGGGCATCTTCCTCTGTGGGCAAATGATCCCTCATCCATGGGAACCAGGAGGACAGAAACCCATCACACTGAAGCCCAGGTTTGCTCTCCTTCCCTCCACTCTGGTTTGGAAACCTCGTGGCTCTTTTCTACTGGCATTCTCAAGCCCAAAGTTTGTTCCTTTCACTATCCAATAAAAACTTCATCCCAGAGCTTTCATCCAAGGAGATGAAAGTGGCTTCTGTGGACCAGAGACAGCAGGCTCCTAGAAGAGTGGGGCAGGGGTTACCCTGGTCAGGTGGCCAACTTTGAGGAAAGAGGGGACCCTCGGCTTCAAGATGGAGAGCAAGTTGTGTGGGTCCCCTTGTCCAGCTCCCTGGATGAGGGCAGCCCCAGAGAAAGTTAAAGGGATCAGGCCTCAACCCTGCCTCAGCTCTTCAGCAAGTAGTTGTCATTTGCCTGAGGGGCTGGGACACTATATGAGCAGGCTCAGCAGTCATGGAATTCTCCAGGTGGAGGACTCTTTCCTGGATAGATGGAGAACCTGAGTTTTATGGCTTGTCAGGGTCAGCTAGGGACAGTGGCATCAGGCTGGGCTACCCTTGGGCCCTGCTACCCTGCCCTGGGGAGCTATCGAGGCACCAGGCTGGGAGAAGAGGGGGAGGCGCTCCACTTTCACCTTCTGAGGTTTATAAGGGTAGTAGAGGGTAATAATGGCACTGCCAACTTTCCTTCCTCTTCAAAGCTCAAGAGGATGGGTCTGGAGAAAGTGGAACCTGGACACACAACCCTGCCCTGGCTCCTGTCAGGGCAGCTGTGGCAGGAAGACATGGGTGAGCAGTCCTTGGGGAACATGTTTGTCTGGAATAGGAGGGCAGTCTTAGGAGAGAGCTGACCCTGGCTGTGGATGCAGGAGCAAACGGGCCCACAGCCCTCGGTGCCCCTAAATGCCAAGAGATAGGTCCAAGTACCGAGATGAGCACTTAGAGACCAGGAACTTGGCACATACACACCCATGCAAACACACACACATACACACACACACAGGCACACACGCACATGCCCTCACAGGCATAAATATTCTGGCAGGCACACACTCAGGAACACACCGACGTGCACAGGCACACATACATACACAAGCACAGGTTTCTACACACAAGCACCCTCACACAGGCACACAGACACAGATACACACTCATGCAGGCACATGCATAAAAGTACACACACAGGAAACACCCAGGTACACAGGAACAAGCACACACAAATGCACATGCCCAGGCACCCATTCCACTAAAGAGAAACGTGCGCAGGCACAGCATATATCTGCACATGCACACGCTCCTGCGCACACACACTTGTACACACATACAAGCACACAGCCAGTAACTCAAACACAGCCGCCCAGGCCACTTGAGAGCGCCCTGCCCAGGAACTATCCATCATCCACTCCCGGCGGCGGCCGGGCCCTCCCCCTGCCCCGCCCACCCCCATTTGGTGGTATAAATTCCGTCCCTTTGCCCCTTCCCCGCACAGCCTGCCTCGGACACCAGCACAGCCCTCCGTCTCTGCCCACTCCTGGCAGACCCGTCGGGAGCAAAGCGCACCAGCAAGCAGCATGGGTAAGGAGGGGGGCGTCTGACAACCGTCCGCTGACCACCAATGGCCCACCCCGCAGGAAGTGACAGAAAACCTGGAGGGGGAGCTGGTTAGGGGAGGGAGCGCCAGGCTCCGCTCCACCGGCCCCGCCCCACCCCCACCCCTGCATTTCCCAGCTTAGCCGAAGTACTGGAGGCGTCTGGGAAGGAAGGCAGAGGGACTGCTGGGAAAGGTGACTTTGGGCTCCCCGCCGACCTCCGCTCCCCAGCTGCAGCCTGCGGCCAGGGAGCCTTTCTGCAGCTGAGAAAATAAGGGTAGGGGTACTTAGGAGGAGCTCTATGTCTCTGTCTGTTACCGTAGGAGACAGACAACCCTGATTTCAGCCCTAAGCCAACTTCTTACTGCAGGGAGTAGGGAACCCAGGCCTTTGTGGCCAGGTTGCTCTTTAGCTACCCTGCCCCACCAATCACTTTGGGAGGGAAATCAGGGAGCCCCCCTCTCTCGGGGTGGGAGAGGGGCTGTTTCAGTGCCTCCCACCCTCTCAGTCCGCCAAGTCCTCCTACCCCCCCATCCATGAACTCCTGGATGTCAGGCTGAGGAAGAGTCTGGGTCTGGCTGGGAGTATCGAGGTCCTTGCCCCCTGTGGATCTGGGTCTTTTCTGGCAGAATGCCCAACAAACCAGCCTGGCCTTGGGAAAACCCAATGAGCTTTCCCTGGGCTCATCTCAAACCCAAAGGCATTCAGAGATCTTGCTTGAGATGCTTAAGACAGGGGGAATGTTCCCCCAGAAAGAGGACTGACGCTCAGTGGGGCCTGAGTGGCACGCAGGGCCTGACCCTGACTCTCAGAAATGCTGTGCAGGATGCGGCAGTTAGGGTCTGGGATGCGGAGATGGTGCTGAGGGGCAATACCTCCTTCACACACCTCTTTCATACCTTTACTTCTCTCTCAGTCTCTGGTTTTGCAGATTTTGCATCTCTGTCTTGATGTCTCGGAGTTTTGAATCTCCTTCCCCTCCGCCTCACCTCCTGTGCCAAACCCTGACACAGCTTGGTTGTATAGCACAACAAGTCTCCTTAATTCCTTTGGACTGGACCTCACCGTGTCCCATCCCAGCCCCAGCCCTCTCTCTGGGCACCAGGCACTGCCTGGGATTTCTGGCACAGCGCTACCCGTATTTATACAACACCTCTCACTTATAAAAGAACTTCTGAATACTTTGTCTTATTTGGCCTTCATAGCCACTTAGAGAAGAAGGTAAGATATTACCCCTTTTAGGCGAACACAGGGGAGAAAATGGAGAGAGTAGATGTCACACCTGGACCTTGACACCACGCTTCTGGACTCTAAAATGCTGTTGCTGCCTCTCAGCCTCCTAAGTCACTTGGCTGCTGCAAGTAGGGGGACCTGGCTCCCTGGCTGAGGGCCTGAGCCCAGACACCAGTGGAGGTTCGATTCTGGGGCAGTAGCCAGACTGGCCATGGGACCAGGCAGGGAGGCAGTGTCAAGTCCTGTGAGCTCCACTCCAGGATTTCTTTTGGCCTACAGCTCCCTCTGTTTATTCCTCAGCCCTTCCTCCTGGTTAGGCCCCAAATCCTGATGCTTAATGCCTGGTGGCAGCCCTCCTTCTCAGCGACTGACTTTGGTTCCTGACTTTGGTCCTGTAGATCCACGTGGCTTCTCTTGCCAGACTTCAGGGGACAAGGAGGGCCACTTCCTACAGCTCTGGTGGGTGGGCCTCTGAGTTTTCCAGGGTTGGGCCAAACAACTTGCTTTACAGATAAAGGAGGTGGATGGGGCCCACCCAGGGGTAGAAACTGGTCTAAGGACATTCAGTTAGTATCAGTCCTGCAGCCTTGAACTTCAGCCTCCTATCCCTTACCAGACCCTTGGTTATATAACCCAGGCTCTGGCCAGCAGCCTGGGGTCAGGACCCAGAGGGGAGGGAAGCAGGAAGTGTTCCAGCTCCTGGTTTAGATACCTTTCAGTGAAAGGAGCTGAACAGGCACCACCGTCACTCCCTGACGGCTGTTCCTTAAGAACAGCCAGGGTTTATGGGCTCCTACCATGCAAGTACAAAGCTGCACACTTGACTGCAGCTTCTTGTTTATTTCTCATAAAAGCCCATTGTGGTATTCGTATTACCCTCTTTTTACAGAAGATGTGGAAACTGAGGCCAGGGAGGTTAGGTGATTTGCCTAAGCTCCCATGGCTAGTCAGTGACCAGCTGGCATTGGGGCCCAAGTCAATGTCATAACCACTGCACCACACCGCCTCCCCTGCACTCACCCTTCTCCTGCCTCCCCTGGGTCCTGCTCAAGGGTCTGTGCACCTTCAGGTCATAGCTCTGCAGCTCTTCCTGCCATACCCACACACTCATCAGGGTTTTGAGGGTCTGGAGGGGACCTGAGACAGTGCCTCTGCCTTGGCCAGTGGCGGGCCGGGGGTTTGGGGGGCTCGGGTTGCAGCATGTGAGGAAGGAGACTTCATCCTCCAGAGCGCGGTGCGGCCAGCATGCCCCATTGTTTCCACAGCTACGGAATGTGGGAAGTGTGGACCTGGCTACCCTTCACCTCTGGAGGCCATGAAAGGTAAGCGTGAGAAGACTGAGAGCCAGCACCCCCAGGAGTAGGCAAGCCAGTGCCTGCTACCGATTCCACTGCTGACACACACCCTGCCTTGCCCCGGCCCTTGTCCCCACCCCGCCCACCCCACCGCCTGCTTTCTACGCTCTAGGACCCAGGGAGGAGATTGTCTACCTGCCCTGTATCTACCGAAACACGAACATTGAGGCCCCGGATTATCTGGCCACTGTGGACGTTGACCCCAAGTCTCCCCAGTATTGCCAGGTGAGGTGGGGCTTGGGCACCAGAGGACCCTCAGACCCCTCCTCTAGCCCTGGCCCTGGCAGTGCCCTTTCCCTGCTCCATCCTTCTTCACCCTCCCTGGGTATGGTTGTTCAGGCTGTTCACTGCACAAGGGCACCCCCAACCCATGGGCGAGGGCAGTGCTGAAAATGAAGTCTGTGCTGTGCTGCCAAGATGAAGTGGGTCCAGAGGGCCCCTTCTCCGAAAGCGCACAGAGGCGTGGTCTGGGTGAGCACCACCCCTGCCCGCTCTCCTATCCTAGGTCATCCATCGGCTGCCCATGCCCCACCTGAAGGACGAGCTGCATCACTCAGGGTGGAACACCTGCAGCAGCTGCTTCGGGGACAGCACCAAGTCGCGCACCAAGCTGCTGCTGCCCAGTCTCATCTCCTCCCGAATTTATGTGGTGGATGTGGGCACCGAGCCCCGCGCTCCGAAGCTGCACAAGGCACGTCCTCTGCCCTAGCCAGCTCTGGGCCCCTAATGTGCCCGCCACCCAGGGCAGCCTGTGAGCAAGGAAGCCGCCCCTAAAGCAGCTCCCTCCAGCTCTTGTGCAGGGTCGGGGCTCAACAGCAGCGAGTGGGGCTAGACTTTGGAGGAGAGTTACCAGGTGTGCTGGGTCATCATCACCCAGGGGCACCACAGGGGAGGAAGGAGGCTCTCGTTTTTCACTCCGAGCTGGAGAAGGAGCCATTTCTGCCCCAGCCGGTTAGGAGCCCAGGGCCTCCCTTAGGCGGGAGCCTCTGATCCTTCCTTTCAACACTTTGTTGAGTGCCTTCTTTGTGCTAGGCACTCACTGCTGGGCGCGGGTGATACAAAGTTGACACTGGCATCCTCCCAGCCTGGGAGGAGCTTATGGTCTCAAAGGGCTGTGAGTGCCCTCAAGACAGGCAGGGTGAGAGAAGTCCATGTTTTCTGCTGGGGAGTTATCAGTCTCTGTGACGCCCCTGCTGCTCTGCAGACTCAGTCTTTGCCATATTCCTGCAGGGAAAATTGTGTCTATGTTTCAGAGGAAAAGAGGGCAGGGTCAGTAGATAGAAGTGTGGGAGGGGAGGAGTAAGGAGTGGGGACTCCTGGCCCTGTAAGATTCTGACGCCATTCCTTACCCTCTCCAGGTTGTTGAGCCTAAGGACATCCATGCCAAGTGTGATCTGGGCTACCTCCACACCACCCACTGCCTGGCCAGTGGGGAGGTGATGATCAGTTCCTTGGGAGACCCCAAGGGCAATGGCAAAGGTACCTGCCAGCATTGTAGGCACATCTGTGAGGGAAGCAGATCCCAAACTGAGGGAGAGATGGAATGGCCTTCCAGGGAGACCCAGAGGGTGGAGTCTCATCCAATATTTAAACTATAGTCAAGTAACTTCAGTTGTTTCAATTATTTTTATGAAGGTGAGCCTTGAATGATGAATTCACTTACAAGTTATAGTCAGAACTGTCTGCCGTGGGAAATGTGAGCAAATACAGACATGGCCCCAGAAAACACATGCATTTAATATCGGCCTTCGTGAATTCATGAGCAAATCTCACAGTCCTTGAGATCCTTAATTGTCACAGCTACTTTCTCATTTATGTTATGATCAGAGCTTTCACATAAAGTGTCTACTATGTGCCAGACACAACCTATGAGATAGATGCTACTGTGATCCCTGTGTTACAGATTAGGAAGCTGGGGCACAGACTGGCTAACTAACTTACCCAAAGTCAGCCAGCTGTTAAGTCACAGAGCTGGAACTCAAACCCAGCAACATGGCTCCAGAATCTATGTCCTAATCACCATGCTGTGCTGCTTCTCTCCCAGCCTTACGTATTTCACCAGAACTCCCCATCCAAGGGCTTGGAGTGAAGTATCAGTTAAGGTCATCCAGTTAAGGTTACTGCATTAGACTCTATTTAACTGCTTTTTCCAGGAGATGGGATGCATGACATTCCTAGATTTAAGAACACTTAAGAGTAGACATCTATTTACATTTGCAAAGAAGTGGCAAGGTGTCATGACATACTCAGCTAGGGAAAAACATAGTGGGCATTCATGTTGAATTACAAATAATTTTCTCTCTAAAAAAAATGGAGTGAGTGAGCAGAATGGAGTCTAGACTCTGGCAGGAACCCTACCCGGAAAGTAGGAGGCTAGGCAAAGGAAGCACAGGGTAAAGAGTCCCAGAAGATCTTGGCTCAAGGGAGGAAAAATTTACCCTGTGGTCTGGGAGAGGGATGAACTTGATGGGAGGTAGGGGCACCAGAGTAAGTCCCCACCTCTCACCCGGCCCTCTGGGTGGGACCCTTTGGACAGGTGTCCAAATTCAGCTCCTGAATTTAAGGATCTGGCAAACCCAGTGGGAGGAGGGGCACCAGGCAATGGGCTTGGAGCCTCTTGGACAGGCCTGGGGGTGAGGGCTGGGTGCGGGTCGCACTTCCACCAACTCTACCTACCACCCTACTTCCTTCCCTGCTCAGGGGGTTTTGTGCTGCTGGATGGAGAGACGTTTGAGGTGAAGGGCACGTGGGAGCGGCCTGGAGGTGCTGCGCCTATGGGCTATGACTTCTGGTACCAGCCTCGACACAATGTCATGGTCAGCACTGAATGGGCAGCTCCCAATGTCTTACAAGATGGCTTCAACCCCGCTGATGTTGAGGCGGGTGAGAATCCCCCACTACCCGCGGGCTGGCAGGAGCCTGGTCATACAAACCCCTGCTCTCTATTCCAAACCCCTACTCTCCAGCCCTCTTGCTTCCCTCTTGTGGACCCCAGACTCTTGGGGTGATGATATAGGATGTGCTGAGTGCTCTGACTTGCTCAAGTGTCCCTCTGATCCCTCCAACCCATTTTTCAACCTTCTCCCCTGTGCTGTGCCCCAGCCTTGGCCCATGCCCTCCCGCCCTGATCCTGATTCCATCTTCCGGCTGCATCCCCACCCCAGGGCTGTATGGGAACCACTTACATGTGTGGGACTGGCAGCGCCATGAGAGGGTGCAGACCCTGACTCTACAGGACGGCCTCATCCCCCTGGAGATCCGCTTCCTACACAACCCGGCCGCTGATCAGGGCTTCGTGGGCTGTGCCCTCAGCTCCAACATCCAGCGCTTCTATAAGAATGAGGTGACGTGCGCTCCGGCCCTCTCCTCCGGGCAGTCCTGTCAGCGCTCTGCCCAGCTTCCATAGCCATGACGCTCCCTTCTCCCTAGGAGTGACCCAGGCCTCCTCTGCCGGGCTCTACCAACCCAGCATTCCCAGGAATAAAAAACAAGACCACCTGCCCTGCCTGTCTCCTCTCAGCCCTAGGCTAATTTCTCCCTAAGCCCTAACTGGCTATATTGATTTATTCATTCATTCAAAAAATATTTAGTGAGTCAGGCACTGTGTTAGGTGCTGGGAATACAGTGGTGAAGCAGACATGATCCCTGCCTTAAGGGGTTTGCATGGGGGTTAGACCCTAGTGGCAAGAAGGCCCTGCATCTACTCTCCCTGTAGACAGTATGCCCTGGGGAGACCCAGATCTGACACTCATCGCCCAGCTCTGACAGGCTCACCTCTCTGCCTCTTGACCCCAATGCAGGGAGGTACTTGGTCAGTGGAGAAGGTGATCCAGGTGCCCCCCAAGAAAGTGAAGGGCTGGATGCTGCCTGAAATGCCAGGTGAGTGCTCAGGGGAGTGTGGGAATCGGAAGGTTGATTCTCAGGCTAGGGAACAAGAGTCTTAAGGTGCCTCTGAACTGCAACCCCCGACCCAGGCCTGATCACTGACATCCTGCTGTCCCTGGACGACCGCTTCCTCTACTTCAGCAACTGGCTGCATGGGGATCTGCGGCAGTATGACATCTCTGACCCACAGAGGCCCCGCCTCACGGGACAGGTGGGTCCTAGCAGGATGGAGAGGAAAGGAGGGAGGAAGTAGAAGTCTGGGCATGAGGTGGAGGGTACGAACTGGCTGGGGGATGATAAGGGAGGTGCAGGAAACGCAAAGATGGGGGCTGAGGGATGGTTCAGGCCAGGACCATGGGGAATCGTGGCTAGACGCGGGGAACGTGAGGGAGTGAGGTTCTCTTCCTGCAACGTCCTTACCTCCCGCCACTGTCCTCCTTTATGCCCTGCACCTCCCCACCCAGCTCTTCCTCGGGGGCAGCATTGTTAAGGGAGGCCCCGTGCAGGTGCTGGAGGACCAGGAGCTAAAATCCCAGCCAGAGCCCCTGGTGGTCAAGGTGAGGATCTCTCCGCCTGCTCATGGGCCCCTCAGACCCGTGCTGGAGAAGTATGGGGGAGGGGGCTGGGCAGCCGCTGAGCACGTCTTTGGGGTTTGGGTGGTGTCACTGATTCCCGCCTAGGATCTGTGTGTAACCCTGGGGTCTGACCCCTGGTTTTCCCAAGGGGAAACAAGTGGCCGGAGGCCCTCAGATGATCCAGCTTAGCCTGGATGGGAAGCGTCTCTACGTCACCACGTCGCTGTACAGTGCCTGGGACAAGCAGTTTTACCCTGATCTCATCAGGTAAGAAGTAGACAGCCTGGGCTCCCCTCCCAGAGGGGTTTGGCTTTCTGAAGACTCCTTGGCTCCACTTCCAGACTCTGCTCCCTCCTCAGGAACCCCTCTCCCTGCCCTCACACTTACCTAATTCTTGGGGGAAGGGGACAGGCCCCCTCTGACCTCTTTCTTCTCCCTCCTGTTTCTACCAGGGAAGGCTCTGTGATGCTGCAGATCGATGTAGACACAGTAAAGGGAGGGCTGAAGTTGAACCCCAACTTCCTGGTAGACTTTGGGAAGGAGCCCCTCGGCCCAGCCCTGGCCCATGAGCTCCGCTACCCTGGGGGCGACTGCAGCTCTGACATCTGGCTCTGAAGTCCACTCCTTCTAGCCCCACTCCACATCCTGCGCCCTCACTTCTGCAGGGACCTGGCTTCACTCTGCTCTCTCAGTCCCCGACCCTTGGCAGCTTGTCCTCCCAAAGCCAAACTCAGGCTGTTGAAACGAATTGAGCCGTGTCTCTATCTACCCACCACTGCTGCGAGCTGCTCACTGAGCTCTTGGAAATTATTTCACTAAGAAATAAACTGGTGAACCTTTTCCTGAGATCACCTTGTCTTTGGGGGCACCGGGCCTATGACTCCTCCTCTGCTGACCCTCTGTATCTTGCACGGGGAAGTCCTGAAGAGGTCCAGGGGGTGGGATGGTTATGATGAGTAGTTCATACCAGTGATCACAGCACGATGCTAAGGGTGCCAGAATCTCACTTTTATGGCCAGACAGAACCTGAAGATTTTGGAGGTGGTCGTCGCAAGGAGAGCTGACAGGAAGGAAGCTGTCAATCAGTGTTCCTAAACTTTTTTTTTTTTTTTTTAACTCGTGCTTTCTTTTAATGAACCTAAAATCTCACCCACCACCCCCAGGAGAATGTAATGTGCCCCCTCACACACAGGAGATACCCTAGACCCCTGACGTAGATGATGCCATCAGTTGAACACACTGTTCTGAGGAGGTTAGGTGTGTCACCTCCTACCTGGAAGACAGGAACACGACGGGGCAGGAGGGCTGGGAACATCAAGGTAACCGACCCAACACGCTAGGCCCTGGCGTTCTTGTCTCCTCACCTGGACAGTGTTTTAGAACCTTGCCCAAATCAGAGATGGCCTCCTTTCTCTGCACTAAGTCTTTAGTTGTTTATAAGAGGAATGGGATGGAAGTTTCAGGAACCTAAGAGACAGCAGCCAAGCAGTTATTCTAAGGTAATTTTTTTTTTTAATTTTATTTATTTATTTTTGGCTGCGTTGGGTCTTCGTCGCTGCGCGCGGGCTTTCTCTAGCTGCGGCGAGCAGGGGCTACTCTTCGCTGCCGTGCGCAGGCTTCTCACTGCGGTGGCTTCTCTTGTTGCGGAGCACGGGCTCTAGGCACGCGGGCTCCAGTAGTTGTGGCACACGGGCTCAGTAGTTGTGGCTCGTGGGCTTTAGAGCACAGGCTCCGTAGTTGTAGTGCACAGGCTTAGTTGCTCCATGGCATGTGGGATCTTCCCGGACCAGGGCTTGAACCCATGTCCCCTGCATTGGCAGGCAGATTCCTAAGCACTGCGCCACCAGGGAAGCCCCCAAGCAGTAATTCTATTGATTCCTTTACTCTCTACCCAAGACAGTACCAAGCAACATTCAGGTATTAATCTACATTCTTTTCAGTCTTCCGCAAAGGTGTCTTTGTTTTAAACACTGGAGCAGTCTAAGACCCCCGAGATGGCCAGGTCCCCCCAAGAATGTATTACACTTTCTTTCCCTTTGAGGTCTTTAAACATGCCCCCTGAAACATCTACCTCAACTCGAGTCCTGATTCCCTCCCGCTGCCTTACCTGCCATCTGGGCCAGGTTGCCATATCCCTGGGAAAGCCCTTCTTCCCTGACAGCTCCGGGTTAGGGGCCTCCTGCACTTTACCTCAGCATGAACATATGTCACATTATATTGAAAATCCCTGCTTCCTCCCAATACCCAGCTTGGATAGTAGCACATAGTGTGCCTTAATGAATAAGTGACTATAAAAGATGATTAAGTTACAGGGAGCCTTGGGATTTACTGGGTCTTAACAGAAGTCTATCCTAGGTTTCTACCCTGTCCTTTTCAATAACCAAACTTCTTCAGAAAGAATTTGCCTTGGGATAAGCAAATAGTTGATGAGGAAACATCCTTTACAAAATTTCAGCTAGTAGACAGGAATGCATGGTCCTGGTGAGTCACCACCCCAGCACCCCAGGTGGTTAGGCCCCCGGGGATCCGGCCCTGTGGGGAGGGGTAGCCACTAGCTCCCCCAGTGTGTGAGAGCCTGTGGGAGCTGGATTCCACGTCCTCTCATTCCCCGGGACATCAACCACTGCCCCTAAATCGATGCCCCCAACCCCAAAGCCCCCCAACCTGACGCAAACATAAAACGAAAAAAACAACCAACCAACCAAATGACAACAACAAAGAATTTCAGCTAGTAAGTTCAGAAGGAGTGACAGAATTTGGATAGTACCAATTTGTAACCTCTAATGACAATTGGATCCAGGCAATGATCATCAGTGGCTGCTAAAACCATTCAGTGAAAGACTGAAATGGGGCTTCATAATGGATAGATCAGGCGACAAAACCTGAATACACTATTCAATCTTTACGTCACGAAAAGAGTACCTCCTGTGATGCAATAGGAAGTACACAGCACCACCTATGAAGTATTCTTGCCAAAAAGCCAAAATTAATCTGATGAAGCCTGCAGAGCTCACAATCAGTTTACAGGAAATACAGGAGACAGAAGAACAAGTTTTAAAAACCTAAAAACACTATAAAGGTGAAATCATAAAAATGCAGAATGTGGGAAATTCTATAGAGCAAATGACCAGTTTCCTCAACAAATAAATAGAGAGAGAGAGAGAGAGAGAGAGAGCGTATAGATTAGAAAGGTTTAAGAAACATCAACCAAAACCCAATGCAATGCAATGTGCGGCCCTTGCTGATACTGATTTGAACATATCAACAGAAGAGTAGCCCCCACTCGCCGCAACTAGAGAAAGCCCATGCACAGCAACAAAGACCCAACGCAGTCAAAAACAAATAAAGTAAATAAATTAAAAAAATATATATTAGTAGGCAATGTATAATAGTGCTTAAGAGCAAATTCTGAATCCAGGCAGCCCAGTTCAGATCCTAACTCCATCACTTACTGTGTAAACTTGGGCAAATTATTAATCTCTCAGTCTCCTTATCTGTAAAATGGGGATAATCTATCAGATTATCCTATCTGATAGAGTTGCTACAAGATAAAAAGGTAACATATGTGAGGCCCTTAGAACAATCCTCAGCACATGTTGAGCTCTATATCAATATTTGCTGTTATGATGATGCTTATCAGACAATTTTTATTGTTACTTCTCAGGGCAAGGACCATTGTACGTTGTTCAGCTTTGTATCCCCAGCTCTTAACATAACACCTGGCATAAATGAATAGTCAGTTGCCTGTTTTTCCCATCTCTAGCCTCCCCGGCCTCCCCACTCAACCTCACCTTTCTACAGTGCTGTCAAAATAATCTCCCTTACATAGCTATGATACTTTTTCTCCCTTTGCTAAAGCTTCCACTTATTCTCTGCCAGCTGCAAATTCCTATGCCAGCATAATTTACCCCAAATTCTTTTTCCAGTTAAAGTGCTCTATATTCCCCTTCATACCAAACAGTGGTGTTTGGGGTATCTTTCCATCAGTCTATACCCATATCTGTATCTGAGCACCGGCAAATCTATGCAATCTAGGGCAGTGTTCAAGAGAATGGGCTCTGGGACTTCCCTGGTGGTACAGTAGTTAAGAATCCACCTGCCAGTGCAGGCTACATGGGTTCGAGCCCTGGTCTGGGAAGATCCCACATGCCACGGAACAACTAAGCCCGTGTGCCACAACTACTGAGCCTGCGCTCTAGAGCCCATGAGCCATAACTACTGAGCCCACGTGCTGCAACTACTGAAGCCCGTGCACCTAAAGCCCGAGCTCCGCAACAAGAGAAGCCACCCAATAAGAAGCCTTCGCACCACAACAAAGAGTAGCCCCCGCTCAACGCAACTAGAGAAAGCCCGCGCGCAGCAGCTCGCAGCAATGAAGACCCAACGCAGCCAAAAATAAATAAATTAATTAAATAAATTTATTTTAAAAAGAGAGAGAGAGAATGGGCTCCGAAGGCAGACTGTCTGACTTTGGATCCTGATTCCAGCACTAATTACAATGTAACTGTGGACAAGTCCCTTCACCTCTCCAAATCTGTTTCCTTGTCTGTAAAATGGAGGCAATAATAGTTCCTACTTCAAACCGAGGTGTTTAACATTTGGTCTGGTATCTGGCACATAGTTAACAAATAAATTTTAGCTGTTATTAGAAAACCTTCCTGCCAGTATATCCTTATTTCCCCAACTCCGTGATCCTCTGGGTTCCCCCGCTACCCACAGAAGCTGGTAGTAGGGAAATGGAAGCTGCAAAGGGCGATGGTCATGACATCAGGCAACACTGCTGTCCTCTTTACAAAAGCACGATGACGATGCGACTGGAGAACTATAATTCAGGACTATAAATATACTGATAGTTTTGGGTGTAACATATCTGCTGTGCAAAACAAAATACTGTACTCCATTCAAAGGGTGGTTACTCTTGAGTCTGTGACCTCTGAAATTAGATGCACCGCTTGGTCTGTTCCTGCATTTTTCATGGCAGAGGGTTCATTGCTTTCATCTGATTCATGACCTTAAAAAGCCCTAACTAAGAGAGTGAAGAACCCTTGACCTTTCAGTACAATGTTCTCTGAGGAGAAAAAATTCATGTGGGCGTCCAGCACCCCCTGGGGAAGTCAGTCAAAATTCCAGTGTTCACTGACTACAGAACTTTGGGGATGCAAAGGCATTAGCAACTCTTTGGAAGGAGATAAGGTACACTCGGGAAACCTAGGAACACTACGGGAACTTTAGCTTAATGTGGTACAGCTACTGAGGTTTGGCGGCCTCCATCAATGAGGAATGTGAGCCCGTGTTTGCAGGTTTCTTGTTAGTGTCTTCATGCGTGTTGGCTGGTGAGGGCTGGGGGGAATGGTTCAACTTGTTTTTCATCAAAAGGGGATAATGTGAGCTTACAGCGAACTTCCATCACTACTACCTATAATTTTCTAGTTATTTTATCATCCATTGACTCTTTTCTTCCAGTAGCTCTGACGACCGAAGGCAAAACTGAAACACGGAAGGAGAAAGCAAAAGCAAAGAAAGCTCCAAAAGGAGGCGAGCACCCGGTCTTTCGTCCTGCGGTCCCTTTAAGAGAAGAACCTCTTGGGACCGGCAGTCCTAACCGACCCCAGTTTTAACCGAAACCTAACCCGGACTTCCCCCTCTTGACTCAAATAAGACCAACTTTGGATTTTCCCTCCCCTATTGACCAATCAGATTCTGTTACCAGGCAGACTTTAGCTGCCGCCGGTGCGAGCCCGGCGCCTTCTGTCTCCGGGTGGCAGCAACAACCAATGGTAGAACAGGCCGTCCGAGTATCTAGGCAGATCGGGGCTGTTCCAGCCATTCAGAAAAAAGAAAATAAAGCAACGCACGAGCCCGCTGGGCCAGGACCGTGGGGCTGGGCTGGAGTGAAGGTGGCTGCGAGGTAGTTTCTCTTTCTCCCTTACCTTTATTGTTGCTTGTGTTGGAAGGCGACTGTTCAAAGGTAGGGAGGGCGCAATATGAGTTGGGAGGAGAGCAGAAAAAGATTTTGGCTGTATTTTCAACTGCTTCTTCACCCATGTGCACGTGCCCCGAATCTGGGACCCCATTTCCCCAACCGGGTTTCCTACGCCCAGCCCAGGAGTTCCGCTACCCTGAACCCCTCACTTTGCAGCAACGCGGGATTGAATGGAGGGGGAAGGGAGGGAGGTGGGGGCGCGCATCAGGATGGGATGTTGAGGGAGATGACGTAGGGGCCGGCGACGTGGGGAGGGGAGCTGCGGGGGAAGCCGTGGCGAGATTAAGTAATGAGAACTTGGGCCCAGTTTTTTCCAAGCCTGGAAGGGCAGAAAATGTTCGTATCCTTTCTGACCTCCCAGGCAAATTCAGTGGTGAGGAGCATATTAGAGAATTAAACAACTTTGTCTTGTGGTTGTTATTGTTGTTTTTGAGGGGAAGGAGGGCAGTATGGGGTCAGAGGCAGAAATGAAATTTTCTTTCTAACGTGGATTCCCAATCCCCCCTATCTCTTCCTTTACAGTTTTCCACATTTAGGAGACTGCAGAAAGGTGGGGCAGATAGAATGGAGATGGCAAAGATCTCTGGGTATATATGGCCCTGGAGAAGTAATGGAATAATTTCTAATTTTTGGAGAAGGCGAGTTTTAGAAAAAGACCACTGGGAAACTTGGAGGCTTTCTTTCTGTTTTTCTGTCTTTCTGGGTAGAGAGATGAGGAGTGCCCTGGGGCCTTGTGGGGGGGGGGGTGCAGGGAGGGAAGTTAAATCTTCTTGACCTGTCTTCTCCCAACTCCAGCCCTCATGCCGGGATGGCAGAAGATGAACCTGATGCTAAGAGCCCAAAAACTGGGGGAAGGGCCCCCTCAGGTAGTGCTGAGGCAGGGGAACCAACCACCCTCCTTCAGAGGCTCCGAGGTACCATTTCGTAAGTACTCATCACCACCTCTAAACCTTGTTCCGGACCTGGGGATAGATCCCTGTAGCACTTCACTTCCTCTGTAGATGATCTCCCCCTCCCAAGCAAGTGCATCTGAACAGGGGAGATTCTTAATCATGGTAGCAGTTCTTGAGCACCTGCTAGGCTTTTCAGACCTCTTCCTCTCCCTGGCAATCAGACATAGGGATGGGGAAAAATCTTGTGTATGACCTCCAGCTTTCTCCTCTTCCCCACAGCAAGGCCGTGCAGAACAAAGTAGAGGGAATCCTGGTGAGTATTTTGGGGAAGAGGGCAACAGGGAGATAGAATTGGTGGGAAATGAGGATGGTGAGGATATGGGTAAGAAAGGTTTATGCAAGTCAGTGTTGTCTACCCTGTCAGAAGATAATTGGCCTTGCAACTTGCTATCACTTTGACCTTGAGCATCTCACTTCATCTCTGTGACCTCTTGTGTAGAAGCCCAATAGAAATAAAATCAGAGGTGATCCCCTCCGCTCCCCTTCTCACCTTGGTAGCTCCTAAGGGCTCCTCAGGGCACAGTGAATGCACAGCCTCAAATCATTTCTAAGGTCCTTTGTCAACCTGCCAGTCACTAAGTCAGCTGGACTTTTTAGTAAGCATCAGTGGGTCCTACCTTGGGTCCTTCTTGGCCTTATTATTTCTCCTGCCTCTGTTCCTCCCTACCTCAGCAAGATGTACAGAAATTCTCAGACAACGACAAGCTGTATCTCTACCTTCAGCTCCCCTCAGGGCCCAGTACTGGAGACAAAAGGTAGGTTTGGTGCTAGAATTTTAGATATCAGAGGTTCTGATTCTTAAAGAAAGGCTCCCTAAAAAGGGGCAGGGTGAATAGGAATCCTCATAACAGTATCCTTAGTGGGGAAGAAAAGTCCCTGACCTGCCTTGGTTTACCAGGGAAAGGTGGATTCTGGATGAACTGATTCAGTCCAGCACTACTGAGGTGATAATCTGGATAGAACCAGGGCAACTGTTGGGATGTTAGTAATACTTGTTTCTTTTACTTCTCTTGCAGCTCAGAGCCAAGTACACTCAGCAATGAGGAGTATATGTATGCTTATAGGTGGATCCGCAACCACCTAGAAGAGCATACTGACACCTGCCTGCCAAAACAAAGTGTTTACGATGCCTATCGGTGGGTGGATGGGGGGTGGGTGGGATGGTGGGCATAGGACTACCCCCTCATCCCTGGAGAGCTCCCTGCCTTGACAGAGCCTGACTTCTTAAAGGGTTTCCCAACCTTCATCCCCAGGGACCCTCTGAACCCACTCCCAAACCTCCTTCTCTGAGTATCTTCCCACTCTGTCCCCCACGCACTCAGGAAGTACTGTGAGAGTCTCGCCTGTTGCCGCCCACTCAGCACAGCCAACTTTGGCAAAATCATCAGAGAGATCTTCCCTGACATCAAAGCCCGAAGGCTTGGTGGCCGGGGCCAGTCCAAGTATCCTTGACTGGAGAGGTTGTGCTAGAGGACCTGGGGAGGAAAACTTAGTATGTGAAGAGACAGGACTGGAAACAGCCTAACCTTCCTAAGGGGCTTGGAGACCCCCATGTGTTGGTTGCCCCTTAACTTAAACGTCAGATATTGCTACAGTGGCATACGAAGGAAGACCTTGGTATCTATGCCGCCCTTGCCCGGACTTGACCTAAAGGGCTCTGAGAGTGTAAGTAACAACCCTCCGACTGCACTCTTCTCTCCAAGGTAGAAGTCAGAGGACTTTGGGAGACGTTTTGAGGCCTGACCCAGCCTAGGTCATTCTGCACACAGTTTCTGGGTATATAGGACATGCCCTTCTGCCTACCCTACTGCTGAGGCAGAGGAGGGAGAGAATTTGTGGGTTTCTGGGATGGGTTGATAGAGGCTACTCCCATCCCTAGTCTGGTCTTACTTATGGTCAACACTGTGTCTGAGAGGGGTGGAGGGTCCTTTGTTCAGAGTGTGATTGGGCATGTCCCTCCCCCCTGCAGCCAGAAATGGGCCCAGAAGTAACCCCAGCACCTCGGGATGAACTGGTTGAAGCAGCCTGTGCCCTGACCTGTGACTGGGCAGAGCGAATCCTGAAACGGTCCTTCAGTTCCATCGTTGAGGTCGCCCGCTTCCTGCTGCAGCAGCATCTCATCTCTGCCCGATCTGCACACGCCAATGTGCTCAAGGCTATGGGGCTTGCTGGTGAGTGGACCCCCTCTTATGTTCTGAGAAACCCTCAGCCACTTTCAACCTCAAAGGCCCTCCCACATCCTAGGATAGAGACACCTTGGATTTGCCTTCTATTCCTAGAGAGCCTTCTGGGACATACCTTAGACCACCTTCTTTCCCCTGCCTCTACCAGTCAGTCAATCAGAATCGCCTCCCTCCTCCATTCTGTTTCCTCCTCACCTTGTTACCTTTTCTGGCACCTCTGCAGAAGAGGATGAACATGCCCCTCGGGAACGGTCATCTAAATCCAAGAATGGTGTAGAGAATCTGGAGGGCGGAGCCCATAAGAGACCAGAGAGACAGGCCCAGGTAAGGAAGTTGGTGCCCTTGACCTTGCTCCCCTGGGTTGGGGGTTTAGTATATCCTTCCACCAGTGGATCCAGTACTTTTTCACCTCCTGTGTCTATTTTTCCTCCACTGTCCAGTCTTCCCACTTTTTGTGTTCTTCTCTTTACTTTTTAGCCTCCTAAGGAGCTGGACCCCCGGGCTGGGGCTGGACCCCCAGCACGCGGAGAGCGAAAGAAGAGTGTAGTGGAGAGCCCAGCGCCAGCAGCCAATAACCCACAGGTTAATGCCCTAGTGGCCCGGCTGCCTCTGCTTCTCCCTCAGGCCCCTCGCTCACTTATTCCACCAATCCGAGTCTCTCCACCCGTCCTGGCCCCCAAGCTTTCTTCAAGCACTCTGAAAATGGCTACACTGCCTCTGCCCCCTAGAGCTGGGGGACCCCAAGCAGCTGTGCCCATCATTAACATGATCTTACCAACTGTTCCTGCTTTGCCTGGACCTGGACCCGGGCCTGGGCCTGGGCAGGCTCCACCTGGGGGGCTCACTCAGCCGAGGGGCACAGAGAACAGGGAAGTGGGCATAGGTGGTGACCCGGGACCCCATGACAAGGGTGTGAAGAGGACAGCTGAAGTACCTGTGAGTGAGGCCAGTGGGCAGGACCCACCAGCTAAAGCAACAAAGCAGGATATAGAGGATACAGGAAGTGATGCCAAAAGAAAACGGGGGCGCCCTCGAAAAAAATCAGGTGGAAGTAGGGAAAGGAATTCTACCCCTGACAAGTCAGCAGCTGCCGTGGACTCTGCCCAGTCCTCAAGGTTACCACTGGAGACGTGGGCCTCTGGAGGGGAAGGCAACTCAGCTGGAGGGTCGGAGAGGCCAGGGCCAATGGGAGAGGCTGAGAAGGAGATGCTTGCCCAAGGTCAGGAGGATGGTGCTGTTTCCAGAGGAGGAAGGGGCCCCAGTTCCCGGCATGCCAAAGAAGCAGAAGATAAAATTCCTCCTGTCACCCCGAAAGTGAGTGTCATCAAGGGCAGTAGAAGCCAAAAGGAGGCTCTTCATTTGGTCAAGGAAGAGGTAGACACTGCAGCACAGGGTAATAAAGACATAAAGGGGCATGTGCTTCAAAGCTCCTTACCCCATTAGTGAAAAGACCCCAAAGCAACACCCCCATGTTAGGTATGTGGGGAAGAGTGCTATGTTAACTCTACCTGTCTGCCTAGTAGAGGCCCTTCTTTGCACTTGCTTCTCACTTGGCTCTTCATTCTCTTCTGTATAGACAGCTGAGGCACCCTGTCTTGCATAGTGCCTGGTTCTTGCCTCTTACCTTTCCAGCTCAATACCCTTGGCTTTAGAGTCACTAATAAATCTGTAGTGACCATCTTACCTGGATCCCTGTGCTATCCTGTGGAAATACAGGGATGGAGTATGATGAATGTATAGGTTAGGCATCTTTCAATTTTAAATCATAGAAAACCTAACTCAAACTGGCTTAAAAATAAAAATGTATTGGCTCATGTGACTGGAAAGTCCAGAGGTAGTGCTGGCTCCAGGTAAAGCTGATCCAATGGCTCAGTATGTCTCTAAATACCTGATTGATTTTCTTCCCCTACTGTTCTACCTTCTGTAGGATCAAGCCTGGTCCACCTCATGGCTGCCAGCACTCCTAGGATTACATATTTTCCTCATTTATGTCCAGACAGAAAGAGAGGGCATCTTTGTGCCAGGAATCCTAGCAAAAGCCCTAAGATTCACTCTGGTTAGGCCAGCATGGGTCACATGCCTGCCCCTAACCAGTCACTGTAGCCAGGAGTTTGGTAAATGCTAATTTGCTTATTTATTCTACATCATGGACTGTACCTTTCGAAAAAAGGGCAGGATCAGCCTCCTTAGAATCACATAGATCTCTAAATGGAAACTGGGAGTGGGGAGTTCCTGGGGAGACAGCTGACACCTAGCCACTGCTATGAAGTACCTGTGGTTTTAGCTTGCTAGGCTGAGATCAGCTATACCTGCTTCCTCTTTTCCAAATAGTCTTGCATTTTCCTTACTGCAGCTATAATCTCTTTCCTCTTGTTCCAGTCTCAGAAGGAATGAGAGGGAAATCATTCTTCTTTAGGGACTATCTCTTTAGTCTCATTTAGATGACAATCCCCTTTCTTTACATCTCAGAGATGGATATCCTTCCTTTTCCTGTTTCCGAATTTTAGTTTCTCCTCATTCCTGCTTCCCTGTCCCCCACCCTACTGCCTCTTTCACCATGTAGAGTGAAAGATTTACTCCCTAGTCATTTTATTAAATTCATTCTGTATCCACCAGGTGTCAGTCTCTTGTCATGTATGTGTCAGGACTTAGCCAGGATTGTAGGGCTTAGGCTATGTGTATGGAAGGGGGTAGCTGCGCATATCAGGGAGCACCAGTAGGAAGGGAATCCAGGTATGTATTTGGAAAAAGCAGTAAACCAGCTGATATTACTTGAGGACCTACTGTGTCTTTTGCATAGGGTAGCTTCTGTCAGGGATTCTCAGTTTTCTTTCAGGGAGCCTTCATTCATTTGTTCATTTATTTCCACCATTGCAGATTTTTAAAAATTATAATATGTAATGTTTGATATCTATAAAGAATATATTTAAAATGGATAAATTATGAAGCATAATAATTAAATGATCCATCACCCAATTTGTACATTAAAACATTAGAAATACCACTGAATTTCTTGTGTTCTTCCCCTATCCTATCCTTCTGCCTCTCCCTAGAGGTAACCACTATCCTTAATTTCGTGTTTATTAATTACCTGCCATATATATATATATATATATATATAGCCTTTCCATATATGTATATATTCTTTAAAAATGTATTGTTCAGTTTTGCTTTTTAGCTTTACAAAATTTTATTCCCTAATACTCCCCGGTGGTTTGCTTTTTTATTTCACTTAACATTATTTCTAAGACTCATCCATGTTGTAGATAGCTATTATTCGTTCGTTTTTATCCATATAATATTTCAAGTGCATAAACCACAATTTACCCATCCACCTATCAGTGGACATTTGGGTTCCCAGTTTTTTGCTGTTACAAATAATGCTGCTACTAACATTCTTGTACAGGTTAGTGCCTTTGTTTTTATCATTTATTTACTTATTTATTTATTGGCCGTGTTGGGTCTTCATTGCTGTGCACGGGCTTCCTCTAGTTGTGGTGAGCAGGGGCTACTCTTCGTTGCAGTGCACGGGCTTCTCATTGCAGTGGCGTTGAGGAGCACGGGCTCTAGGCACGCGGGCTTCAGTAGTTGTGGCGCACGAGCTCTAGAGCACAGGCTCAGTAGTTGTGGCGCATGGGCTTAGTTGCTCCATGGCAAGTGGGATCTTCCTGGACCAGGGGTCAAACCTGTGTCCCCTGCATTGGCAGGCAGATTCTTAACCACCGTGCCACCAGTGAAGTCCCAGTGCCTTTGTTTTTAGTAAGATTTCTAAGGTTTCTAAGATGGTTCCTTTGGTCTGTACACCCTCTGAGTTGGAGACTGTTCCCTCTTGTCTCATTCTCTAAAAGGGTTTACATCAGATTGAAATGAACCGTCCCTTGAAATTTTGATAAAACTTACTTGGTAAGCCCTCTGAACCTGGCATTTCTTTGTGGGAAATATTTTAACTATTGATTTAATTTCTTTAATAATTATAGGCTATTTGGGCTTTCTATTTCTTCTTGAGTCAATTTAGGTAAAATGTTTTTCTAGAATTTTGTGCATTTTATGTCATTTTTTTTAAATGAAATTTCTTCCATGTTCCTTTTTGCCTCTGCTCCCTGGGTAGTTGTGTCCTCCTTTTCATTTCTTCTGTTTACTTGTGCCTTCTTTTTTCCCCCCTTGACCAGCTACACCAGAAATTTATTTTACTTGTCTGATTTTAGCTGCCACTTTGGGCTTTGTTGATCCTCTGCCTTATATATTTGTTTTCTACTTCATTAATTATGGATCTTATCTATAGTATTTCCTTCTGCTTTCTTTAGATTTAATTTTAGGTTCTTTTACAACATCTTAATTTTAATCTTAATTTTTATCTAATTAATTTTCAAGCTGTCTTTTTTCTATTATAAGTTTGTAAAGACCCACTTCCCTATATTCTCCAAATTTTTCTGTTTAAAGTGTTTAAATTATTACTTAGTTCTAAGAATATTTAAATTACCTTTATGACTTTTTTGATTCATGATTTAGAAAAGTTTTATAAATTTCTAAAATCTGGATATTTAAAATTTTATCTTTTTGATATTGATTTTCAGTTTAATCATTTGTGCTCAGAAAATGTGGTCTCTATGATACCAATTCTTTGAAATTTGTTGGGAGTGTTATTTTATATTCTGTAACTTATCTTGGATGTCTAAATCTGTTTTGTTGTTTTCTGCTGACTCCTGGCCATGGCAGCTTATTTCTTGTATATTTTGTATTTTTGTATTTTGAGCTCTTAATCTTAGATTAAGATTCCTTAATCTAAGGGAATCCAGTAGGCCTAAATTGGGTGTACTTTCCTCCAGAGAGGATATGCATTTGTTTCTGCCAGGAGACAAAGGGTGCTCCTTACCTGGGACTGTGTTAGGCCTTTCAAGAGTCCCTATTTGGGCTTCCCGAGCTCCGCAACAAAAGAAGCCACCGCAATAAGAAGCCTGCACACCACAATGAAGAGTAGCCCCCGCTCGCCGCAACTAGAGAAAGCCCACGCGCAGCAACGGAGACCCAACGCAGCCAAAAATGAATAAAATAAAATAAAATCTATCTTTTAAAAAAAGAAAAAGGGTCCCGATTTAATTCAGGAGTCCCAGGTTTTCTCCCCTGCTTTGGCCAGGCCCAGGGCTTAGCCTCTGTTCACAATAATGATACTGGCATTTGTCCCCAGGGCAAGCCAGCTTCTCCTACTGCACGTTAACTCATCCTTCATAAGGTTTCAGCTCAATGTTATTTTTCCTTCCTCTAGTGATCTCTTCTACTTTATGATGAGGCCAGCGATGTGCTAAACATTATGTTTGCTGTAATTTATCCAGGATCCAGTTGTATTCTAATGGGGCAGCCCTTTTTCTTCTCTGTGCTGCCAGAAGTAGGAGTCCATTACTGTGGTTTTGACATTTCCCTTCTTGTTTTTTAAGACCTAGGTATTTGTTGGAAGCTAGTTGACTTAGGCACTGTCTTCAAGTCAATAGTGATCATAGCACAGTGTGAGTTATGTTAGCAGTAAGCACAGAGAGCTATGGGAGCCCAGAGGAATAGCATATAGATCAGAAATGACTTCCTAGTAGAGGTGGGTAGGACAAGTCTAATTGATAAAGCAAGGACAGAACAACAGAAGACATATGGTAAAAAGAGCTAAATCATGATACTCATTCTGCTGCATAAGAGGTGTAAATTCAAAGAGATTGAGTAATTTGGGAAGGCTTCATGGAAAAGGTAGGCTTGAGTTAAGCCTTTAAGGTAAGTAGAGCTTAAATAGGTAAAAAAGAGGAGGGCATTCCAGGAAAAGCAGGGGTTTGGGGATAAGGGACGTGAGCAAAGACATGGCAGTACAACCCAGTAAAGAGACCTGGCAGAAGGGATGTGTGTGAACAAGAGTGAGAAACTGGAAGGAGAAACTGGAAGAAGAACACACAAACATTGAATGAATGGTTGAAAGTTATCCGTTGACTGAATGAATGAATGAATGAATGAAAGGTATGAAGTCTGCATTAGAGGATGGAGGAACTGAAGTCAAATAGAACCAGCCAGGCAGCTGTTGCCATTATCCGTGTGGGAGGAGATGAGGGACTGGACCAGGCTGCTGACATGTTAGAGATCATAGGCATATGGAAAGATAAACCACTGGTGCTAGAATAGATAGAAGCATCCAAAGAAATATTGCCCTCACCATGATTGGGTTTGGGGATGTATCCATTCACTTTGGGAGTCCAGACCACTGGATGATTTTGAGATTTACATGAATATTAAGGGGCTTTTAAGTAGCCTATTTTAAATCTTTACCCTATTTTAAAAATCTAACGTGAAACAAGTTACTCTTCTGTAGTTCAGGCAATCTTCAGTTTATTAGATGAAGGGCTAAACTAAGGTTTTGGGGACTGCCTACTGCTTCCTCTGTACCATTCCCTATTCTCTCCCCAATACCCTGTTCCCCACTCCCATTGTTGTCTTTTTTCATTTTAGCCCTATTATAAATTGTTAGAGGTAATTTATAATTTACTAAAATTTGAAATAATCTTTTGCTATTAAACCAAGTCAAACTCAATATGTTTAGTCTATGGCCTCAAATAAATGAATTTATTGTTTATTTTTGTGGGCAACAATCAATTTTCTTAATAAAATCAAAGCAAATACCACATGCTAAACAGAGAAAGTAATGTCATTATATATTTGTCTAAGTGTTTTGTCTCATGTTGTGGTTCATCAGTAGGCCTAAGTCCTTTGTCTAGGATCATCCTGCTGGCTGCATCCTATGAGGTAAAGCTAATCTTAACATATATATATATATATATATATATATATATATATATATATATATATATAAGACGCAGTATTTCTTAAGAAATGTTCATGAAGAGGCATTTGCTTACTGGAAAGAGCATGAATTCAGTTCAAATCTTAGCTTTACCAGTTTCCATATGATTTTGAACACTTAGTCCAGTTTTTTCAAACTGGAATCAAAAATAGATCGCGACTCATTAGTGGGTTGTGAGACTGATTTAGCAGGATGCAAAACAGTGTTTTTAAGAAGTGAAATAAAATAGAATAGAAAATATCAGCATGCATTGCCTATAGTAAGGGTAAGTATTGTTTCATGAAACTTTTATTTCAGTGAAGACATGTCTATGTGCTCTTCGGTGGTCCTGATTATAAAATCTATTTCTTATTGTGGGTTGAAGTAAAACAGTTTCAAAAAACAATGACTTAACCATTCTGAAGCTCAGTCTCCATAAAATAAAATCTCTTTCACAGGGTTTTAGTGAGGAATAAATGAGGTAACGTTTGTATTCATACACAGTAGGAGCCCCCAAGCAATAACTGCTAGTAGCTTCTTTTTCTTTTCTCTGAAAAAAAGCCCATAATATCTATGGTTCAGGAGAAAAATTACTCTTTATAATTTCTTTAACCATAGGGGTGTTTAAAATATAACTGGAGCTGGGTCCTCTAGTTTTACCAACTTTTGATGAAGAAGCCAACTTCTTTCCCCAGTTTGATGACATTTAAATAAATAAATGACATTCCTTGACCCTGTTGGTACTTTCCTGCCCTCACACCCCAAGGTGTCACATGCGTACATGCTTTCCCACCAAAGTAAGAGGCTTCACGTGCATACATGACAGTATGGGGTTCCTATAGGGTCACCATGTACATGGGTCATCCATGAACAACCATCTATACCTGTAGCAGCTTCCTGGGACCTAAGATAGAGGTAAGTGGTGCTTTTTTTCTATCGAAAGAGAATCTAAAAAATAGTTTGTGTGGTGAGGAATTTTAGAGAATATTATAAATGTTATGCTTTTAAATTAAATATGGGAAACAGAATAGCACTCAGTTTTATAATCTGACAATTAAGGAGACAGGAGAAAAGAAGAAAAGCAAACAGGAAGGGAGGGGAATAATTTAGTCAAAACATCTGTTTGTAAATATTCTTATTTTATTAATTCATTTAAGAAAGATAACTATTTTCCCAGAACAACTATGACAACAAACAATCAGACAATTGGCCCTGTTCTGCATTTTTGGAAATCTCTCTAATGCTTGACTGGATTCTCGTATCTGCTTCTGCATTCAACCTGTTGCTGTATCAACAAATATAAACATTTTTTCCTGTGGTAGAAACTAAGGATACAGCTAGGATACAAAGATAAATCCTTTCCTGCCTTGAGGAACTCAGACTAGAGGAGGTTGGAGACCCAGAAATAGAGGGAAACAAAGAAAATTCCAAAAGAAGGCAGAAAGACAAAGTCATAAAGAGATGCACAGAAATTTACACATAAAAGCCCTTAGAGCTATAAACACAGAAAACTTGAAACAAAATCTTCTACCTAATAATACTGTGTGTGTGTGTGTGTGTGTGTATGGGGTGGGGGTGGGTCTCAGTTAATAAAGGACTTATAACTGCTGTAGCTACAAAAAGTTCCTACTTGAAGTTTGAACAGAGATGTTACTGGAAAATAAAAAACTTCCTACTATAAAAAGTAAGGTGGTCACATCTCTTTTTACAATGTTTCAAAAAGCCGGCTTACAGCCCTTGGGATCCCTATCCCTTGAGGGGATGGATGTGTGACATTTTAAACTCTAGGGTAAAGCAGGGTCATCACCTCTCCGTACTTGCCAGACAGCTGACTGGGAGCTGGCCAAGAGCTGCTAGGCCTGACAGATGGACTGGTGATTCCCCACTCCAGATGAGCAGTGACAAATTTAAACTATCTTTGGCACTCTTGGCCTCTTTCTCTGCTCATCTTTCATTACTGTACTCCTGACTTAACCTAGCTTATCAACTTGTCCTCCCATGATATGAGCAAATTCCCTTCAGGATGCTCTCTCCTCTTTTCTTTGGCTGGATCATTTCTAGCAACTTTTCTTTGTGCTGGTTCACAGTATTTTTGAGAAACCTTTCATTCATTCATTCATTCATTCATCATATACAGAGTGGCCTTCTGTATTAATTAACAATGTGTTCCTTCAGCAATCAGGTACCCCATTTGTTCTACTTTTGTACATACTGCATGTTTTACAGAGGTATTTTCAAGCTATTAATCTTTATTCTGCCTCCCAAACACTGAAGCAGTGACCCTCTTTCCTTCCGTCATCTATCCTATATTATTGTCCCAATAATAGTAATATAGTACTATGTATAGTAGTAACCTGTACTCTCTTTTAATCCTCACGAAATCCTGTAAAGTGTCAATATTCTTGGATCCACTTTGCAGACATAGAAACGGAGGTTCACAGAGGTTAAATCAGTCTTTCCAAATCAAACAGCCTTTAAGTGGCAGGGAAGGTGGCATCCAGGATCTGGGCTCAAACAACTAGCCCCAGTGTAGAATATTAAGTAAGGCCCTATGAGGGTTGGGACAGAGGTTCTGACGTAAAGGGTTCCTAGTCAATAAGCTATCTGATAAATACACAAAACCAACACCAGAAGTCCATTTGCGGGGCATATTTTTTATTTGTTTAGTTTTATATGGTTTTGTTTTGTTTGGAAGGAGTGATTATGCCCTCCATGCTTTTGTCATTTCACTCACCTCTCCCGACCTGGCCCTGTCCAGCCCCTCCCTGGCTGGATCGAGGTCCGGAGGCTGGAGGCCAAAGGCTGCCCAGGCAGGTGGTGACCTCGGAGGCAGAACCGCCGCCTCGAGTCGCGCCGCTAACGGCGAAAGACTGACGCGGTTGGACCGCGCCATTCCCCAAGCGATAAGGGGCGTAATCTTGGCATCGTCCTTAAAGATGAGTAGGAAAAGGATAGTGAAGGTGACTATCTTCCCCGCCTGCCCTTTGTCTTTCTGCTGTCCAGCTGGATCCCCAGCGTCCATCCCCTGACCTGATTTACTAAGGAAGTCGAGTGGAATAACGGAGGGGGAAAGCCATTGATTGCAATTACGGTAACTCGGTTGCTAAGCCGAACGGGCTCATTTACATATAATTTGCATGTTCCTGTGCTTACCTAAGTACGCGATAAGTCTGCACTCCTCTAACAGGGCACCCACGCCCACCTGCCACACTGCCGCTCACTGCTCTAGGCCGGGAGCCCCTTCCCCTTATCCAGCAAATTTTACTTCCCTTTCGGCTTCCTTAGCCTCGCAAACGCTGCCTCTTAGGTCCGCCTCCCAAAGATTGGCCCCTCCTCCTACCCGTAAGCTCCTCCCTCCGTCTTCTCCTCCCTCCCCAGCTGCCAAATCTCTCTTCCCCGCCCCCTTCTCTATTTCTGAACAGGCATGTTCCAGGCAGCTCACCCGACTCCCTAGATTACTATGGGATCGGTAGGGTCCTGAGCGTCGGAGAAGCAAGAAAGCATAGCCCACGAAGAAGGGCCTGAACTCAGAAGAAGAATCGAGATCTGCTGAGGATTTTTTTTTTTTTTTTTTTGGTCTTGGTTGTGCGAGGGAGGAAGAGAAAGTTGTGAGGCCCGGTCGAAAGTGAGGCAGCGCGAAGGCCCCCTCAGGCGGCGCCGAGGGCAGCCCCGGCAGCCGGGGCCTGGTGCAGCCGCCGCGGCCGCTGTCAGGGAAGCGCAGGCGGCCAATGGAACCCGGGAGCCGCCGCTGCTGCTGAGGCGGCGGTGTCGGCAGCCCGACCCCGACCGCCCGCACCCCCTCCGCCGGGGTCCCCCGGAGGTGAGCTGCTCCTACCCCGTGAGTGCCCCCTGCTCTGTGTGTGAAGGGGCCCCTCTCCCACTCTGCCCCGCACAGCGTCCCCCGCCCCCACACCTGGGTTTGACTGCAAAACTGCCCTCCCGGTGGCAGCTGCACCCCGGGTTCCTTCTCCACCCTTTCTTCCCAAGCCTGGGGTCCTCCTCTGCTTTTTGGCTTCCTCTTCTGTTTAGCTCCGCCCTCTGCCCGGGGATTCCCCCCTCCCTCACTCTTATCCCTGTTGCCTCCGTCCCGAATTATTTTAAGTCGTCAACCCTTTCCACATCACGACGCTTTTTATAATGTCCATCCTTGTTTGTCTTTCCTCGTTGTCTGTGCTCCAGCCCCGAATCTTTCCCATGGCCTCCGCCTTTACCCCTTTTCCTATTTTGTCCCTTTCCTCCGATGTCTCTATGCCACCCCAGCACTGGGTTCCCTTTTCCCTGATCTAAAGATTGTGGCCCTCTCTTCCTCTGCTGCTTCGGATTCCGTTACCTTACTGCCAGCCACCCACCCAGCTCCTGGCTTCCAAGAATTGTCTATTCCCTTCTCCTTAAGGCATCTAGGCTCTTACCATCATTCCCAAAGTACTACTTACAGTCTCCTTTGACTTTAAGCCTTACCCTTCTTCTCTGGAGTGCTTTATGATTCCTGTAACTTTCTTTAGCTTCCCTCTACCCTTCCTCAATTCCCCCAACCTCTGGAGGTTTGTTCCTGTAGAAGAGAGATCTGACAGTGCCCCTTGCCATTCAGGATTTCCAACTTCAACACCTCCCTCGAGTTTAAAGGGTCTTGCTGATCCTTGTGACACTTGGTTCTGTTTTCATTATGGTCTTTACGTGTTCTCTGTCATACTCTTTACCTTTACATACCACTGATTTCTGGATCAGCTAAACCTTGAGCTAAGAAGAAAATGTGTTGGGAGGAGAGGGAGCCTCAGCTGTCTCAGGCTTTTCTCTGGACAGAAGGGTGTTTCTGAAGGATGGAGCAAGTTTAAAAGAAGTTCCTATCAGACTACAGTTTGTTGGAGGAACGAGCAGTCCTGCATGGAAACTGAATGAGGTTGTGAGAAATTTTGTTTTGGATTATTTAATTTTAGGCTTGTCTTAAAGGGATCACAGAATAGAGTCTCCTCCCACTCCTAAGAGGAATCAGTTTACTGTCTGTGGCTTCACTAGAATGGTTTTGGTTGATTCCTTAAGAGTTTAGGCCTGGAGTGGGGTTGGTCAGGGGGTAACTGGGAAAATGAACATGAGACAATGGAAAGAGCTTGTATATTCAGAATCAGGACTCCTGAGTTCAGCATGTGACTTCCTCACTTGACCTTTAGAGTGACTTTTTTTGGGAAAATGGTCCACTCTGTAGGCATCAGTGCAGTAATAGGCTTATAGCAGGATGTGGGTTGGGGGAAAAAATTAGACTTAATTATTTGTTTACAAAACATTCTGGGTTCCTCAGACACAAGGTATTTATGAGTAGTGATTTAGTTGTTCTGAGACTTTTCTTTCATTCTGGTCTCTCTGTTGGGCCTTTCTAGTCTTAACAACCATCGGAGTAAATCAGTTTGAAAGACAAGCTCCAGGCCAGCTTCTTTCATCTGCCTTGCTTTTTTCCCCCACAGCTGTAAGTTGCTGACCACCTTTGCTGTTTCTCTTGTACTTGAACCATAACTCCAGATTCTGTAGATGGAAAGTATGTTTGTGGGAAAGTCCTTTGAAGAAACTGGCTGGAAAAGAAAACTTGGAGTGAGTTAGGACTTAGGAAGCTAGTTGCTTCCTTGTATGCCATGTCTCTTGGCCTGCGATAGCGAAGAGGGCATGTGAAGTTCCATTCATCTTCCTACTCTAGGCCTGTTTGAAAGTAATCATGCTACCTCATCCCACTTCTCCCTTTGTCTCCCTCCTCGTTAGCCAGTGTCCAATCTCATAATTCCCCTTTTTAGGAGCAGCTTCACTCCTTGGAAGCACCCCCAAAGAGAAGTCATATTTCCCCTAGTTTCCCTGCTTCCTTCTCAGAGCTGGGTCCACACTGCATGAGAACATGTTTGTTGAATGCCATCTAAAGCAGCAAATTGAGATTCTTTGATTTGGGGAAGAAGTTTGAGAGGGACCTCTCAGTAACTGGCATGAGACAAGAGAGGGCCTAGTTCAAGTGCATTTGGAGCTTGCAGCAGGAAGGAACAATTCAGAGAGAGGTGAGTGTACAGGTTGCTTTCTTTGCCATCTGTCTGTTACAGCAGGGGCTCCCAGAGCTGGCTTGGGCTGTCTGGCTGGAATCTGCTTATACCAGCTCTATAGCCCTGAACAGAATTCTCAGCCTGATTCAATATTGACTTAACTACCCAGAGACCACTGCTCTCCCTACCCTCCTGTTGGTAGCTTGAGAATGCCCTCTCCCCTGATGCCACCCTGCCTTGGGGCCTTGGGTAAGTGTTTACCTGGTTCCTGGTAGGGCTTGAGCCTGTTTGACTGCTCGGCTCTTTGTTTCTACAAAGAGAAGTTTGTACTCAATCTCCATTTTTACCGTTAAGGTTAAGGGGGAAAGGTGAGCTCAGACCTCCTTAAAGAAAGGTTTGAGTTAAACCTTGAGACGTGAGGAGGAAATTCTCAACCACAGAACAGGCAGCTTAGGATGATTAGGAGTCTCTTTAGAAGAGCAACTTCTTTTTAAAAATTACTGCTAAAGGCATACATGCATTTGAACAAATCCAATTGTACTTAAAGAGTTTATGATGAAAATCAATACTTCCTTTCCCTTCATCCCTACTCCTAGAGTTAACGTGTTAATTATTTCAGTTATTTCAGTGTTTCTCTCTGACAGTTATTGCCATAACCTTAGATAAAATGCTTGTGCCTTTGTTTCTTGGTTTATTAATTGTTACAAAAGAAGATTGCGCTTTAGAAGATTCATACCTCTTGCTTATATATTGTCATTTTTATTTCTACTGGAAGCCTGTGTAACTTTTTTTTTTTTTTGGCTGCGTTGGGTCTTCATTGCGGTGCGCAGGCTTCTTACTGCGGTGGCTTCTCTTGTTGCGGAGCACGGGCTCTAGGCGTGCAGGCTTCAGTAGTTGTGGCACTTAGGCTCAGTAAGTAGTTGTGGTTCACGGGCTCTAGAGCACAGGCTCAGTAGTTGTGGCACACGGGCATAGTTGCTCTGCAGCATGTGGGATCTTCCCAGACCAGGGCTCGAACCCATGCCCCTGAATTGACAGGCGGATTCTTAACCACTGTACCACCAGGGAAGTCCCCTGTGTAACTTTAAATAACATATTTGAATCTTCTGTTCTTTCCATTAACTTTTAATAACCTCTCTTAACTATCTACCTTGTAGGATGAAGATACTGGCTCCACTACTCTTTTTTCCAATTCACATGATCCATCTCAAAGGGGTCTTTTTTTTTTTCAAAGTGATCTTTTAAAAGGAAGTGGAAAATTGAGCTCACCTCTCTGCTTGGAGGCAGAGCACTAAATTAGATGATCTCTTAAGGGTCATTCTATGAAAATACAGAAACGTATAAAAACGTGAGGATTGATCTGAAGCAATTGTATTTATCTAGTTCATGGAAAAAGATTTTAAGAAGGGAATGGTGATTAACTGAGTGAGGAAATTGATTTGGGGCTCTTTATATCCTGTCCTACCAGAGACCAATCCACCAAGTCCTTTAATGGAGGCCATGGAGGGTTGTTTGCCTAGAATCTTTTGAGGTGATGAGAGGCGGGAAGCCATGTTAAGTGATAGCATTCCCTCCCCCCTGCAGAGTCTTCTGCAGACATTTACTTAAATGCTCAGTCACAGAACACATGCATATGTACCCTCTCTGTCCTCTCTCACTGCTGCTGTTCTCTGCTTTGCCCTGAACAACCCTCTGATGTTCAGCTGAAGATTCCCTGCATTGCCCAGACATAACGTGTGGAGCCAGTCGGTTGTCAACATGCCCCCCACGCCCCCACACACACCCCTTTCCTAGAAGCCAGCTGCTAGTCCGGGGCGGGGTCGGCCTCTTCAGTTCCCTTCCAGTCTCCCTGGAAGGCCAGTTTAGGCTCCCAGTGTGAGATGTGGCGCCTCAGTTTTCTGAATGTCCTTGAGAGCCATAGGAGTCATTTGATACTAAAGGTTTGGATTTCCTTCTCTCGTGTTTTTCTTGTTCTCTGACTTATAAGGGGAAGGGTGGTGAATACAGAAACTGTTTCTTCCTTTTTCGCTTTCTAGTCCTTTCTCTCTCTTTAGAATAGTTACTGGGGCTTCCCTGGTGGCGCAGTGGTTGAGAATCTGCCTGCCAATGCAGGGGACACGGGTTCGAGCCCTGGTCTGGGAAGATCCCACATGCCACGGAGCAACTGGGCCCGTGAGCCACAACTACTGAGCCTGCGCGTCTGGAGCCTGTGCTCCACAACAAGAGAGGCGGCGATAGTGAGAGGCCCGCGCACCGCAATGAAGAGTGGCCCCGGCTCGCTGCAACTAGAGAAAGCCCTCGCACAGAAACGAAGACCCAACACAGCCAAAAATAAAAATAAATAAATAAAAATTTTTAAAAAAAATAGTAAATATATATTAAAAAAAAAAAAAGATGGGTACTCTGCCCGTTTTAAAAAAAAAAAAGAATAGTTACTTATCAAAGCTATATTTTCTTTGCATTTGAAAATGAATGAATTGATGTTGAGGACCATTTCTGGATTTAGGTTTGGGAGAATCCATTTTTTATTTCTTATTGCCTAAATTGCCAAAACAACCTAAATTTCCTTCAACTCCTCCTTTTCCCTATGACTTGCTTCAGATGCCGGCAGTTCCTGAGGCTCAGAAAGGCCAGGAGGGAGGCCTAGCTCCAGTTTGGTAGTTTCTAGTGGCAGAGCTGCCTATACCGGAGAGGAGTTTGGTTTTCCTCCTTCTCTTGACATTGTCTGTTCCCTGGAGAGTAGAGGCTGCCAAACTGGGGACCTGTTCTCTTCAGCGGGAAGTCCCCTGAATACTGTGATGTGGGATTTCTAACTGAGCCCTGGAATAAAAATAATGATGGTCTCCTTTCCTTCCTTCCTGGTGCCAGTAATAATCCCAATTGTGACCATTTCCAAATCTTCTGTGTTTCCTAGTGAAGTCTGAGATGCTGTTTGTGGAGAATGTCTGAACTTCATTTCCCTTGCAAGTTTTGAAAAGTGGATTTTTAGGAGCTTTTGGTGACTTGGAAGTCTCTGGAGTAGAGGCAAAAAGAAAAATGTGCCAAGCCTAGAGAGATTGAGAAAAAAGAGTTGGTTGTATAAAGTGATTGAGGTTGTTGTGTGAGTTTCTAAGCAGACCTAAAAGGTAGTGGTCCCAGTTGAATTTGAGTGACCCTCTGGTGCAGAGTGTCCTACAAAGGTGCAGCAGGGAATGACTAAAGCTTCATTCTTATTATTTCTGTGCAACCCATAGTTGCGAGTAGAGACAGATCCGCACAGGCAGCCATGCTGGTTCTGCTGCTCAGAGGGCACTGCCTAATTTGGGAGAGGGCATAGAGAAAGAGTTGCCACCTTTTTGCTGATCCCAAGCTCAAAACTGCATCAAAGAAATTAAATTTGGGGATGAACTTCTTGCTTGACAGAGTTGGGAGAAAGATAAACCAAAGTAGCCATTTTTGATGCTTTCTGAGAACTTGAGTTCCCCATCTGTCTTCCTGCAAAACTTTAGTGGTTGACTGCTGGGAGTGAGGGAGCTGTACTATATAATGTTGGGCAAATGAAGGTAACCTTGAGTCTTAACATTTCAGAGGTGCAAGAAGAGGCACTGGAAGAGTGGCAGTGGAAACCGTGGCTTTGCAGAGTGACTAGAGAATCTGTATGTTGAGCCTCCTTCCACTTACCCAAAGTATATGCACCCAGGTTGACTAGTGTCAAAGCTGATGTCACTATCAGTTGGAAATTACCTGCATTCCAGCTCCACAGCTGCTTCTGCCTTCCTCTTGCTCATGCTCTTGAGTGTGTCTTAGATTCACTCTATTTGTATTTTTGTGAAGAGGCCTCTGAGTCCATTGCTGACTGCAGCCAGACTCCGGAGCTGGGTTGATCTGACATTAACAGTGTGCCTCTCCCAGTCCTTGCTTTGAAATTTCCTCCTGTTCTGCACTGATTCTCCTGATTTGGATTTGGTGAGGCTCTGAAGAATCATTCTAGAAAAGCAATGGCTTTTATCAACAGTGTTCTCTCACTGACTTTCCTTCTGAGAGTCCCTCCAGAGAGAGATTCTTGGTTATGTGCTTCCTGCCCCTCCCTGTTCTTTGGACATTCTAGACACATGAGTTCCAACCTGATATCTTTTTGCCTTCTCACAGCCCCTCCAGTTCTTGGGAGTGTGTGTATGAGAATGGGGAAAGTAGTGTTGGGATAATTGTTTTGGAAGAGTCTCAAGTAACGAGTATTAACTGCAATTCACTTCCCTTATAAACAACATGTGTGTGTGCACACGCATTGTTTACTAACCTTTTAGGTGATTAGGATTCAACTAGCATTTGTTAAGTACTACTGTGTGCCAGGGACTGTGTTAGATCCTTTTACACACATAAAGTTATTTATTCTACACAGCAATAATAAGAAGTAGATATGTTTTTCCCATTTTGCAGTTGAGGAAACTGAAACTCAGAAGATATGTGGTTTGTATAAGTTTACACATCTCATAATGGCAGAGCCAGGATTTTGAACCTCAGCCTATTTGACTCCAAGTTCAGGAGTTTTTCCACTATCCTCCAGCTGCCACAGCACTTGAGAAAGGGAGAATGATGTCATAAAGTCAGACGAACAGAGAAATGGCTCACTTCAGCAGGGATGATTGTTGTTTTAGAGCTTTATCTTCTCAGTGAAGCCTGGTGTGGTATTTGCTGGACCTTATTTCTTGGGAACTTTGAGTCTAAAAGGGAAGGTAAGAAAGTATCTGTAACTAGAAAAATACATCCAGATTTTAAGACTAAATAAAGGTGAGATGTTCAGGACCAGTGTATGGAGTGTTATATGAGTAAGAAAATACAGTTCAAAGAGGAAAAGGAAAAGGTTATTGGCAGGCATTTAAAGGGAGATATGGAGATAGAAAAGCATTTGAAGAGTTGGGGACAAGGGAATTAAAACCAGAATTGCTTCCCAGTCTACCTGAAGAATTTGTAAACCTATATGAACGAAACACATATAAAGCAGCATTCTGCAAATACAAGTTAAGAATAGAGGCTAAGCTGAGTAACTAAGTGCAGAAGGAATGAAGAGTAACGTAGCAGTCAGAAGTGGAGGGAGGTAGTCAGGGAAAGCTTCCTGGGAGGAGAGGACTTTTCATCTGATTTTGAATGAGTCCAGGAAGGCGTAGAGAGAGGAGGTGCCAGGGAAGACTTCATGGTGAAGGGAAGACCTGAGGATGGCACCACTAACCAGTGTGTGTACGTGTCTCCCTTTCTGTTCCTTTCTCCCTCCCTCCTTCCTTCCGTAGCCTGGAAGCTCGAAGTCTGGCTGTGGCCATGGGAGACACGGTAGTGGAGCCTGCCCCGCTGAAGCCAACTTCTGAGCCCACTCCTGGCCCATCAGGGAACAATGGGGGCTCCTTGCTAAGTGTCATCACGGAGGGGGTTGGGGAACTATCAGTGATTGACCCTGAGGTGGCCCAGAAGGCCTGCCAGGAGGTGCTGGAGAAAGTCAAGCTTTTGCATGGAGGCGTGGCCATCTCTAGCAGAGGCACTCCACTGGAGTTGGTCAATGGGGATGGTGTGGACAGTGAGATCCGTTGCCTGGACGACCCACCCTCCCAGATAAGGGAGGAGGAAGATGAGATGGGGGCCACGGTGGCCTCGGGCACAGCCAAGGGAGCAAGAAGGCGGCGGCAGAACAACTCAGCCAAACAGTCTTGGCTGCTGAGGCTGTTTGAGTCGAAACTATTTGACATCTCCATGGCCATTTCATACCTGTATAACTCCAAGGAGCCTGGGGTGCAAGCGTACATCGGCAACCGGCTCTTCTGCTTTCGTAATGAGGACGTGGACTTCTATCTGCCCCAGTTGCTTAACATGTACATTCACATGGATGAGGACGTGGGTGATGCCATCAAGCCCTACATCGTCCACCGTTGCCGCCAGAGCATTAACTTTTCTCTCCAGTGTGCCCTGTTGCTGGGGGCCTACTCTTCAGACATGCACATTTCCACTCAACGACACTCCCGCGGGACCAAGCTACGGAAGCTGATCCTCTCAGATGAGCTGAAGCCAGCTCACCGAAAGAGGGAGCTGCCCTCCTTGAGCCCAGCCCTTGACACAGGGCTGTCTCCCTCTAAAAGGACTCACCAGCGCTCTAAGTCAGATGCCACCGCCAGCATAAGTCTCAGCAGCAACCTGAAACGAACAGCCAGCAATCCTAAAGTGGAGAATGAGGATGAGGTAAAATTCCCGGGAGGGACAGGGGTAAGCAAGGCGGCATGGAGACAGGATGTCTGACATAGGGTTATTCTGTCCTTTTCTCTCCGTCCCTCTGTTTCATTTCACCGATAAAAGCATGGAATGTTAGAATGGAAAAAGACCTTAGAATTCATGTATTCCAGCTGCCTCATTTTACAAAGGAAGAACTCGGAGACCCAGAGAGAGAAAGTGACTTTCCTCAGGTCATATAGCTAACAGCAAGGCTGATACTCCTGACTCTGTCCAATGTGATTTTACTAAACTGCACTGCCATTCTCTTACTGAGAACTGTGGCAGAGACCCTCCCCAGCCTGACTTGAAACCTGGGATATCTACCAGGACCTCTCAGAGCAGCAACCATGGGGGAGGAGAAGGGATCCTGTGTGTGAATTTTGTGTGTGCTGGGGGAGGGGAGATGTTAAGTAGAACCTCAGCTTCGTTCTCCTAGCCACTCCTCCTCATAATCCCTCTCCCCCACTCCCTGAAGATCCTGCTGTTTGTTGACATAAGGGTAAGGTTCATTCCCTATCATTGAGGCATCTGCAGAATGCCCTCCCACCTGCCTTTCCTTGGGGGAAAGGATGTCTTGCTTGTCTTTTTCCCATATCATTTGGGAGAAGCACAAAAGGAAGAGGGAAGCAGTCCTGGTAATAGAGTAAATCTTGGGCATACCCAGTGTCTAGTCAAGGACCTGAAACCTAAAGAAGAGAAAGCAGCAGTCAGGGTATCCCATTTAGAATATAGAGCAGGGATGAGATAAGCACATCAGTAGGTTATACCCACCTTTCATTCCATATCTGGACAGATAGCAGGGGAAGTTGCCCGGTGGACAACCAGTAGTATCAGTGACCTGATGTCCCAGCCAGACAATGGTGCCCCAGTCCCCTCCCCACCCCCGACTCACCACCAGCCATGCTCCCATCCTGGCTGCCAGCCTAGCCTAGGAAAGAAGGGAGAAAAGAACGAGGAATTTGCATTGTTGGAAAATGCATATAGTTGTGCTGGCATCTGCCTCTGGGGGGGGCACATAACCCACCCACGTTTTTGATACAGTGGGACTTCTTTCAACTAGAGAGAGGTCAGAGTGACTAGGGAAGGGAAAAGGCAAGAGCAGGGGAGACTACAGAGCCTGGTCTCTCTGGAAATTCGGTATTTTATTATGAGAATAATAGTGAAGCTAAAGGTACTAACATTTATTGAGCACTTACTACGTGCCAAGCATCATGTCAAATACTTTACATTTAATTCTCACAACACCCCTAAGAGACAGGTATTATTTTACCATTGAGGAAACAGCTTAGAGCGGTTAGATGATTTGCCCCAGGTCTCTCAACCAGTGCATATCAGACCAGGCCTCAGCTGTCAGAGTCCATATGGGGAAGAACAGCCTAGGCCTTAGCCATGAAGGTTTCCACATCCATGCACAGGCAGAGCCCAAGTGTTCTCAGAACCAGAATAGACCATTTTCATTTCTGGTTGAGCTTGGCAGGGCAGCCCAGGGTCATGAAGGGAGGCTGTTGCACAGCAAGAAGAATCATCCAGAGCCGGTGGGACTAAGGTCGGGAAGTGTTCGGGAGCTCCTCCTCTTGGGGTATCAGAGGGAGCCTGTATCAGTATGAGTGGGAGCAGCTGCAGGTGAATCCCTTGGTGCCTCTTGGCTTTTCTCTGCAGGCATTTTGTAGTTCTCATCTTAGGACCAGAAAAACTGAGGCCTCTGGCTTTTCTTACTCTGTGTTGGTCCTCAGTCCCTCTTCCTTGAATCTAACTCCTGCCTAGGGTGGGATTTGGGGTGATGCTGAGACACAGTTATTCTGTGAGTGCTTAAATCCTCTAGGTTGGCTTCTCCAGCTGCCATTCTTCCCAACCTGGCTCCTTTATCTTGGGTCAGTAGATCCAGGAAAGGAAGGAGATACCACGTCCCCAGGCACTCCCATGTTATCTGATGCTGGCAGAAAGAGACACCTGAATCCACGGTGGCTCCTCAGGAAATGTGAGCGTGAGAGTCACCAGGAGTCTAAGCGTTGGAGTCTTCAGCACAGAGGTCTCTCCAAACCCCTTTGGCATTTTGAGGATACATCTTTCAAGGCCTTTGTCTCCCAAATACCAAGGGAATTGTTTTTCTTTCTTTCTAATACTCCTTCTCCCTGTCATGCAACATTTATTCACTCGACATATAGCTCCTGAGCTTGTATACTGTGTGGAGCCCTGCACTAGAGGCAGTGGAGGATGTAGGATAAAATGCTGTCCTTCACTCCAGGAACTTACAAGGTAGTATGGAGATTGCATTAACTAGGAAATTGTTTACTTTGTGACTCTTGATTTTGTATCCTGAAACTTTACTGAATTTATTAGTTCTAACAGTTTCTTGGTGGAGCTTGTGACTCTCTTGAAATGTTGATTCCTGCATGTGAGGAGGAAGTATACAGCTTCCTAAAACAAAACATAATTGTCTCAGGTCTGAGCAGAGACTCCAGAAGGAGAGACACACCGCTCCCCATCTCTCGCTTTCCTGTGGGTTCGGAGTTTAATCCTACCCTCCTGCCACCAGTAGGGAAGCTCTGGAGGGTGAAGAGAGGCCTCAGAGAAAAGGCCCAGGTGCTCATACAAGTCTCTTCCTGCCTGGGGTATCCCTACAGAGTTCTTCTCTGCCCAGATCTCACAGAAGGTTGTTTTCTTTTAATGAGGAATCCTTTACACTCTCCCCTACATTCAGAGGGCTCTAGCACTGATTCCTTCCATCTCCCACCATTCCCCACCCCTCCAAGCCCACTCCTTCAAAGTAGTTTCTCTCAGCCTAGTCAGGAACTCTGTTCAGGCAGTTTTGCAGTTGTAACCAAATGGTAAATATTCTGGCGTAGGGTTGGGGGTGCAGGGGGCAGTAATTTAGCTGCTAGCCCCACACCCCACATAATGATACTTGTAGATCAGCTTTGTCTTCTCAGGGCTATAACCTTTGTACAGAGAAATATGCTGCATATCACACTGTAAGCCCCAGCAGGCCTTTCAGCCTAATGGAGTGTGATGTCAGCTTCTTGGCCTCAAGCTTTTCTCCTTGGAGCTGACTCAGTTTGAGTGACTCAAGCCTACAGAGTAGGAGAGAGGAGCAGGTCATGATATACCTCCCTTCCCCCAAGGCTGTTAATGAGTCAGGACCGTCCTGTCTGTAGGAGAGTCAGCTGGAGCGTGGCTCATGGAACCAATATCCTGCCTGCTGTTCCTTCCCCACCCAGCTCATGAGTAAAAATTGAACCAGTAAGTCACCATAGCCTCTAGCATCCTCACTGCCTCAATTCTCCCTCCCACCCCTGCCCAAAGCAGTTGTTGCCTTGGGAGAGTGTTCGGCTTGGCTTCTCCCTCAAAGTGCCCCTCTCCCTAGGTTCTTCAAACAAAGACCTGACTAGAGGACCTCCAGCTAGAATAGAACTTAAACCGTGGAATTAAGTAGATGCTTGAAATGCGGATTGCAGAGTAGCTCAGTGACCACTGCCCTCCTGCCCTGGGAGTTCCCGGGACTTTGTCTCTCAAGTCCAGGCACCTCCCTTGCTGCACATTTGTGCACACATACTGCCCCTTCTTCCTGCTCTGGGAGACCTTGGTGGACAGAACCCAGGATGGGCCTGTGCACGAGCTGCAGCAGAGCCGCTGAATGAGCTTCAGGACCAGCCCTTTCCCCTGTTTTGCTTACAGACACCAGTAAGACATAGGAATGGGGTGAGGTTTAGCTAAATCCCCTGGGCTGGGACTAGGACAGCTGCTGCTGGTCAGCTACTCAGCTTTCTCAGATGGATTCAGCTGGTACCTGGCTCCCCAACTTATGTCAAAAAAATTGTAATTTATTGAGTATCATGTGAAATACCCTGATAGGAAGCCTACAGAAGTTTGGTAGGTAAGAAAGTTATTCATCCTTAACTCCCAGCAGCATCTAGCCCAGAAGTTTCATGCTCATGGGTCCATGGTATCCCTTGTCACATGATTGAAGGTTGGGATTAGGTTTCCCAGGGTGATAATGAGGCTGATGAGAGAGATGTACCTGGCACGGAAAGTTTAGCTCTTCTGCTTCCTCCTTGACGTTTCCAAGAAGCTGGAGGAACATGGGATTTCCAGCGTGGGGGCCATGAAGCTTGTTAAAGTCAGTCGCTCGATGGTGGTCTCCATGGAGAAGGGGTTGGTTGAGAGCATGTGAGTGGATGAAGAGAAAGCAGGGAAGCTTGGCAGCGTGGTTACCTCCCTGAGGGATCCAGCTTTAGGATTTGTCCCAGAAGGAAGACTTGTGCAGGCAAGAATAGAAGGGAAGAAAGTGAAAAGCAGAGGACAGTGTCTCTTCAACCCTTCTGACCTCAGGGTTTGCACTAGCCTTCCAGCATCTTCCACAAGTGTCAAGATTCTGGACAAGTGGCATTTGTGGGTTGACTTTCTTTCATTAAAGCAGAAAGGTAGAGCTACACAAGAGAAGCAGTTATGATCCAAGTTGGAGCTAAATTCTTTGCCTTTGTCTCTCTCCCTTCCCTCCCCGCCCCCTCCTTCTCCCCTTGCCCTCCGGCCCTTTCCCAGGAGCTCTCCTCCAGCACCGAGAGTATTGATATTTCATTCAGTTCCGTAAGTGGGGCCAGGCTGGGACTGGGTGGCAGGCCCCCCCCATGGCCGCATTTCCTCTCCGTCCCCAGGTCTTCTGAGTCCCCAGGCCAAGGCTGGAGTTAAAAGGTGCCTTTTCTTCCTGGGACATCAGCTCCTCCCTCCCAGGCCTCCCAGACCTGGAGGAGCCCCTGCTGTTTATTGCCAGTGCTCTGAGCCCAGGCTGAGTGGGGCTCAGCTGACCCTTCTCCCAGAGACAGCCGGGATGCAGTGCAACTCAGCCCCCAGCTCCTGGGTCTCTAGAGCAAACAGCTGGGAGGGAGGTAGAATTTATCCCTGGATTGGAGCCAAAAACTGCTTGGCAGGAAACCCTGAGGATCCTGTTTCTCCCACCCAGAACCCTTTCCCCATGGCTTCTGCCATCAGACCATCAAATACTTATTCAGTGTCTTCCAAATGCTAGGCCCTGTGCTGGGTGAGCTGACTCGAAAAGCAAACAGGATTTGGCCTGAAGGAAAGTTTTGCCTCCCCACAGCCAGTTTTCTTTTTAACTTCAACCACATTTCTTCCAGGTCTGAGTTCTTCCCTTTCCCAGCTCACTGCCCACGATGTTCCTTAATCCTCATTCTCCTTTCTTGTTCCCTCTGAACTAACCCCTGACCCTCTGGTCCCACAGGGTCTCGGACCTTGTTGCTGGGCAGAGACGTGAGAGGAAATGCTGGACCCTCTGGGAGTTTGGATGATTTTTTTACACTTTATTTTTGATTTGTCTACCCAATCAGTTTGTTCTGTGCTGATCCCCTTTCAGTCATGATTCCTATCTCCTCCCATGTGGCAGTGCCTCTCTCTCGAGGCCTGGGGTCATATTTCCAACATGCTGACGTAACTTAGGGGCCCCCGACCCAAATGCTGAATTGAGGATGGGAAGGAATTCTTTTGTTTCTAATCTGAGATAACTATGAATTGTTTGGGGTGGAGGGTCCTTGGGACCGTGACCATTTGCCACCTGAGTGGATGGATTAGGAGATAAGGATGAACGAAGGAGTGAGTCTCCAAATTTCCTTTTCCTTTCTTTCTCTTTCTCTATTAAGCCCCTGGGATATTTCCAGGGACCACAGAGGTCTAGTTCTGTTGTCTTCCTGTCTTTATCTCTGTTCAACCCTGCCTCCCAAAGCATTCCTGACTGATTCAGACACCCTGTTTTTCATTATTGTATGGGGACCTGAGCCAGCCCGCTGTGGGGTAGAGGCTGAGAGATGAGCCGCTCCTTTGAACCCTGGCTCTGTGCACACGCAGAGGTGGGCATGGTACTGCCCAGCTCTCAAAAGAAGTTCTTTTTTGCAGTGTGAGGGAGTGAGGGTAGAAATTCTCACTCAGGAAACTAAGCAAGACACAGAGAGGGAGAGAAGCCTGGTGAGTGAAATACTACTGTTTCTATAAGAGGAAGAGATACTGTTCTTATCTAGGTGAGGAGAGATGGAACGGGGTGGCTATCCTGATAAAATGCCCCTTACGGTAGAAGGACTTAGGCTGGGAAAAGAGCACTTCTTCCTGTCTAGCTGAGTCCATCTTTTTCCCCACCCCAGCCTTACTCCCTAGACTGTCTTTGCCCTTTCTGAGAATGAAGTGCCCAACGTGAGCAGCCAGGCTCACAGGAGGGAGCTAATATGGGGAGCCTAGTCCCTGAGAGGTAGGGGAAGAGGATCTGAGGAGGATTCACTGAAAAAGACAGGTCTTGAGGGCCCTCATCAGGGGCTGAAAGGAGCTGTTGTTTTCTCCACCCACCTGCCCACCCCTACCTCCCTCCATCTGCTTTTTCTTTCCCCACTGACTGTTCCCTCATTAGGGCAAAGTCAGCTCATCCTTCCCTCATCCCCTGCATGTGCATTGACCCACTGTGAGAGATTGTGGGGTGGACGGGGATGCCGTGGAAAGCAACAAAAGTCACTTATGGATTGAGTCCTCCTTTGAAAGGGGAGATCCTGACTCGCCGTTCCCCTCCTTAGCCTTGTGGGCCCTGGCGGAGACCCAGCCCAAGCATCCAGGTGGGGAGAGGGACAGCCTCATTCTTGAGATGGGTGAAGCACTTCAGGTGTAAGCAGCATTTCTCTCTGCGTCCCTGGCTGACCTCTCTGGATGTCATCCCCCCACCCATCTTGAAGCCTTGGGACAGTTCCTCAGAAACTCAAGTCCAAGAGAAGAGGGGTGCACCTGGTGACCTGGATTCACACATCCCCCCTTTACCCTTAAGAAGTAGCCTGTGGAGGACTGTGCTGGCTTTTCCACCTGTTCCCAATTCAAGTTGACAGGGGTGGGTGGGATCTCCTACGAGGGCCTAAAGGTAGCTCCTTCCCTGGCGTTCTAGAGACACTGAGACTCCTGCCCTGCATGGCCAGGAGTGACTGGGCCACTTTTTTCTATGGTTTCTTCACTATCTTTTACTTCACCCCAACCCCCTGTAGCCCGTCAGACTGGCTCCCGAGCGAGAATTCATCAAGTCCCTGATGGCGATTGGCAAGCGGCTGGCCACGCTCCCCACCAAGGAACAGAAAACACAGCGGCTGATCTCAGAGCTCTCCCTGCTCAACCATAAGCTCCCTGCCCGAGTCTGGCTGCCCACTGCTGGCTTTGACCACCACGTGGTCCGCGTGCCCCACACCCAGGCTGTTGTCCTCAACTCTAAGGACAAGGTAGGTGGGCTCTGGCCCAAACCATTCCCCTCATCTGACTCTACTCCTGTCGTTGTCCGGGGTGTGTGTATGTGCCCAGGGGTGCCCCACCAGCATCCTAGACTCCCTCCATAGCTCACGTGCACGTGTCAGCCTTGACTTCACCTGAGTACTGTTGTGATTCCCAGGGCCCTCCTGTTCCCCTTCTTGGGCTTTGTTTTTCTGGATCAAAGAGGCCTGATCTTTTCAGCTTGCCTCTTGCCATGTCTCAGGAGAGAGCCGCTCTCCTCCCCTCCTTACAGTCCTTTTGGTAGCTCTTCTCCAGCCCTTCTATAACTCTTAGGCTTTCCAGGTACAGCAACAATGAGAGTAGAGAAATCTTTGTTTCTAAGACCTTTTCTGATCACAGTGGGCAGGGAGAAGGAGAGAATTAGCTAAATTAGTCTGCTGGTTGAAATGAGCACTAATGGTTCAGATTTTTTTCCCAGAAGACGTATTGAAGATTAGAATCCTGCTTGGAACGGTGCCCAACTTTTTCCCAGTCTTTTTGTCTGTTTTTAGGACAAGCCCACAGAGGCATTCAGGCCTCTCTGAATGGGTGGTAATTGATGGTTTGGAATGGTTTTGCCCCGGTGCATCATCTATACATTTTGAAGCTCAGCTGAAACATTTTAAAGACCTGCGTACTCTCTCAGCCAAATTCTTTTTTTTTTTTTTTAAGACAGTGATGTAACAGTTTTATTTTTAAAATATCAATATTTACATGACACCAGAAAGTATATACTTTGGCAAGTAACTTCTCATGAAAAATTTTAGCTGTCAACTTAAAACTGAGGGGATACATGATTTTTCAGAATACTTTTAGGAAGTACATAAGCAGAATAGTGTGTGGACCACTGCTTTACAAGACTGTGTCCTGTTCAGTTTGGGGGACACCTCTTGTAGTAGAACCACCTGGGGAAGGTGGACACCTTTTTAAAAATGCAGATTCCTGGGCTCCAGCCCCAGGCTGAGTTACTAGATTTGGGTTGGGCCCCAAGTAAGTCAGTTTTCAACATGCACCCCAGGTGGTTCTCATGCAAACCAACATTTAAAGATTTTTTTTTTTTTTTTTTTAGCATATAGTTGAGTTTTTTCCTTTTTTTTTTTTTTTTTTTTATTTTTTTTTTATTTTTGGCTGTGTTGGGTCTTCGTTTCTGTGCGAGGGCTTTCTCTAGTCGTGGCAAGCGGGGGCCACTCTTCATCGCGGTGCGCGGGCCTCTCACTGTCGTGGCCTCTCCCGTTGCGGAGCACAGGCTCCAGACGCGCAGGCTCAGTAGTTGTGGCTCACGGGCCTAGTTGCTCCGTGGCATGTGGGATCTTCCCAGACCAGGGCTCGAACCCGTGTCCCCTGCATTGGCAGGCAGATTCTCAACCACTGCGCCACCAGGGAAGCCCCAAACCAACATTTAAGAAGCACTATTTCCGGGGAAAAAACTAGTATTTTACAGTATTTCAGCCATGGCTGAAGAGGGTAACACCTCAGGTATGTTTTTGATTAAGGAGACAACTGAAAGACGCTAAGAATTGGAGCTCACAAAGTAGCAGCACCCATAGGATAAGTTCCTGCCCTAAATATGGCATTCCTGGTGCCAGGGGACTGATGGATTCAGGTTGGAGCAGGAGTGGGCAGCAGGAAGAACCGTGTTAGCAGAGTTGAGGTTTGGGGGGAACAGTGGTGGAGGTAAGTTGCAAATACTGTTCTCACTTACCCCCAGGCTCCCTACCTGATCTATGTGGAAGTCCTCGAATGTGAAAACTTCGACACCACCAACGTCCCTGCCCGGATCCCGGAGAACCGAATTCGTAGCACCCGGTCTGTAGAGAACCTGCCCGAATGCGGCATCAGCCACGAGCAGCGGGCAGGCAGCTTCAGCACTGTGCCCAACTATGACAACGATGATGAGGCCTGGTCGGTGGATGACATAGGCGAGCTGCAGGTGGAGGTGAGGGAGCTCCAAGGGCACAGCACCTATTCTGGAACTTTCAATGTATTTGAGACAACACAGCACACCCTGAGACAGGCTGAAGCAAGTACCCAAATGAGTGCCGTAGGTAGTGACAGGTGTGAGAGGGGACAGCTCTGAACAGCTCTAGTCTGGAACAGATTCAGGTGGAGCTCGTTTTCCTGCAAGAAGAATTTAGGCCTACTGTAAGAAGGAACTTCTAAGCCCAGGGGAGTGTGAAAAATTTAATCAAAATATATATTGAACACCTGCGATATAAAGTTGTCTTAGGAACGCAGAGAAGAATCAGTCATACATTCATTCATTCAAGGAATGTTTATGGAGGGCCTTCTTGTGCCAGCCCTGAGTGCTGTGTGCTAGTAAACAAGGCTTGGCCCCTGCCTGCAAGGGGCTTATGAGCTAATAGGAGAGAGAACGAGGCCAGTCAGCAGGTAGATGTAGTGTGGTGTGATCCAGGTTGTGCTGGAGAGGATGGGGTGTCATGGGAGCACCTGAGGGTGGAGGTAGCACTTATTCCAGACTTGGGGTTGGACATGCCCCAAAAGATTTCCTGGAGGAAATAATATCTCAGCTGAGGCCTGAAGGTAGGTAGGAATTAGCTGTACAGAGTATTCCAGGCAGAGGAAACAGCAAGTGTAAAGACTGGAAGACATGAGAGAGCTTGGCCCCTTTTAAGAATAGAAAGAAATTTTGTGTGGCTGTGATGTGTGGTCGTGAGATGACGAGGTGGTGAAGAATGAGGCTGGAGAGGCCGTCATGGGCCAGATTGTAAGAAGGATCCTGTAAACTGTGGAAAGAAACCTGGATTTTGTTCTGGGGTTGTAGGGATCCAGAGCAGGATTTTATTAGAGCTGTAGCACAACCAGATTTCACTTTGTGAAAAGGCAGACTCTCTGTACTTGAGCTTACAGTCCAAATGGGGAGACTGGATGCAGACATTTAAGAAAAAAATCTATGTATAAGATACACAACAAGGCAATGTGCAGTAAGTGATCAATGGGGTTAAGGAGAAATGCACTTGTACAAAGGAAAGAGTAAAGAAGGGACTTGATATGGACCTTGGGGTCTGGTAGAGTATTTTATAGTTAGAGAGAGATGGGGAGATAAGACTGAATGACTTAGGTTGAAGAAATGCTCAGAGGAACCTAGCCTGGAGAGGTTCTGTTCTGGACCCTAAGGGAGAATGCATCCCTGGCCTTGGGGAGCTCTCAATATAAGGCTGAAAATTCAGCTTTCTGTGATGGTCATGGCAGTGGTTTGCAAACTTGAGTGCATTAGAAGTCTTCTGGAGAACTTGTTAGAAATTCAGACTTCCAGATCCCATTCCCAGTAATTCTAATTCAGATTGATGGTGGGGTTTGGGATCTGTGTTTTAGCAGCATTCCAGGTAATTCTGATGCAGGTAGTTGACACATTGAAAAACACTGCTAGAGGATCTGTGTGCGGGGTAGGGGGGGTGCCTAGGCAGTTTGGGGTCCAAGTGGTCAGGATGGTGCGTAACCAGGGGAGGCTTTTTGGAGCAGGGTTTGGAAGGGAGGACTGATCGTGTCGTGGAGATGGCAGCACACAGGGTGATCTGAGGAGGAGGTGAAAGAGGCAACCCCTGTGCTCAGCGCTTCTGACCTGCAGTCCCCTGCTCTCCCCAGCTCCCTGAAGTGCACACCAACAGCTGTGACAACATCTCCCAGTTCTCCGTGGACAGCATCACCAGCCAAGAGAGCAAGGAGCCTGTGTTCATTGCAGCAGGCGACATCCGGTATGGCCAGACCATGTTGCCCGTCATTTTTCACCCCTCTCTTAGGCACTGCCTATCTCTTTGTCCCCTTCCTGTCTGTCAGCCTGTATCTTTCTCCCTTCTCTCTCCTTACTCTGTCCTTGTCCTGAGGCCACCAAACTTGAGGCGTTGAAGGTGTGGGTTGAGAAATTACTGGGCTACTACAGAAAGAAGTTAAATTTTAAAAGGACTCCAAAGGAATGAAAGCACCAGAGGAAGGAATTACAACAGTGTTTCCCAGAGTGGGTCTGAGGACACACGTGTCAGAATCCAGGGCGAGGGAGGAGATCTTGTTGGAAATGCAGATGCGGAGCCACACCTGTTCTGAATGCAGAATCTTGGTAGGAGAATGGGCAGGGCCTGGTAATCTGCATTGAACATGATTACAAACCACCAGGTTAGCAAAAAGATATCAGTGGTGTGTTTCCTTCCATGAGTCTCTCTCAGCCCAGGTTTCTATCTCTGTGTGCCCAGAATCAAGAAGACAGTGCAGGAAATGCTGGCATAGACAGGGACATGAGGATCTGGGGTAACTCCTCCAAGCAAATGATATAGTTTCTTCCTGCTAGACGGCGCCTTTCGGAGCAGCTGGCTCACACCCCCACAGCCTTCAAACGAGACCCAGAAGACCCTTCTGCAGTTGCTCTCAAAGAGCCCTGGCAGGAGAAAGTGCGGTGAGTTGGGTGGGGTCCACCATCCATATTGTCTCTCAGCCCACCACCCACCGCAAAATCCATCAGGCCCCCAGGCGGTCTGAGTCCTTACCTTGTGAGGAGTTTGATTTGGATTTTTGATAGAAGCCGTGTCTCTGTCCTCAACCTGGCATCACCCTTTGACATCTTTTTGCTTCTCTTCACAGGCGCATTAGAGAGGGCTCCCCCTATGGCCATCTCCCCAACTGGCGGCTCCTGTCAGTCATTGTCAAGTGTGGGGATGACCTTCGGCAGGAGCTGCTGGCCTTCCAGGTGTTGAAGCAACTGCAGGTAAGAGAAGGGAGGGAGAAAGAAGGGAAACTCAGCCCATCTGCAGGCCACCTGAGGTGATCACTCAGGTCCTTCTGCAGGGAGCTCTGCTGGGGACCATCTTCCTGCCCAGTAGTCTAAGTTGGATTTACGTTAAACTAAGCTGGTGCTCCTACCAGGAAGTACAGCCCCGGGGGCAGCTCCACAGCGACCTCTTGTGGCCCTTTTGTGACTGGCACCTGTTCTGATCACTGATCGGAACTCCCAACTGATTTGCAGCAAGTGGGTTGCAGTGGGCTGAGATGTCAATCCCTGACCCCCAGGTTAGTTGCCTACAAGCAACTTCACCTGTTTAGTCAGTTCTTTATATAAATATTTTCATTTTCTGGAGAAACTTTCTCTGACCCTAAATCCTTTTTGGTCTTTTTCCCTGTTCTTTCAACTTGGGTTAATAGCTCCCACTCACCCAGCTTGGGAGGTGACAGCGAGGTTTCCTCTTCTCCCTCCCGTTTTTGGACATCTCTATGAGATACCTTTTCCCACATGCCACCTATGTCTTGTCAGACCCTGGACTCCGTTCAGAACTTCCTGGTTCTCAGTGGGATCGGGGGTTTTACTCACTTGGTGGCCTAGAATTCAAAGCCACTAAAGATGGGAACTGTCCAAGGTTGGGGACAGAGGGGAATTTAGCCTCCTCCCCCCATTTAGAGAGTCACAATGCCTCTGTGTTTCCTCACAGTCCATTTGGGAACAGGAGCGAGTACCCCTGTGGATCAAGCCATACAAGATTCTTGTGATTTCGGCCGACAGTGGCATGATTGAACCAGTGGTCAATGCTGTGTCTATCCACCAGGTGAAGAAACAGTCACAGCTCTCCTTGCTCGATTACTTCCTGCAGGAGCATGGCAGTTACACTACTGAGGCATTCCTCAGTGCCCAGCGCAATTTTGTGCAGAGTTGTGCTGGCTACTGCTTGGTCTGCTACCTGCTGCAAGTCAAGGACAGGTAGGTGAATTCCTGTCCCTCGTCCTAACCTTTTCTTTAGGGTTCCCTCTGTCCCTTCATTTTTTCATCACGACCTTCCATTGCCAAAATGTAAAGATGAAACAAACAACATATTTTAAGCAGAGACAGACACATTCATGTGCCATTAAGGCTAGGAGGCAGACTGACAAGTACCAGGGGAAGGGCCAAAGAAATGAAGGGTTTATGTGAGGAGCAAGGGTCTGAGCAAGCAGGGTCTTGACAGACGAATGGGAATGAGGACAGAGAAAGCTGTGGGGGAAGGATGTCCCAGGCAGAGGAAACCGCTCGAGGTGATCAAAGCTTGGGCCACACTGCATGGCACAGTAGTAGCAGTGACGTCAGGTAAGTTGAGGCCAGATCAGTGGGGCCCTCTTATGAGGCTGAGGAGTTTTATTCTGCAGGCAGAGGGAATGCCATGATCCAGTCTGTGGTGAGTGAATGTGCCCTTTGGCACTGTGGGTGAGGTTGGATGTAAGTGGGCCTTTGCAGTGAAGCTAGAGGTAATGAGGCCTGGCCTGAGGGCAGTGGTGGTGACTGATGGCAGAAAGGAGCAGATGGATGTGAGAGACGTGGTGGACACAGAGTTGAGACCCCCAGCCCTAAACGCTCCTCCTTGTTCCAACATATGATTTCCAAACTCTTAAGTATCTGTTGTTTTGCCCAGAGCTGTCATTTCTCTCGATATCATGTGACCTTTATGAAGCTCAACTTCGCATATAGATGAACAACATACTGTACAAAGATAATTACACCCTTGAGGCTCTGCTTTTTAAGACTGACTCCAGACAGTGACTCAGGGTCAATACCTAGAATGCTCCTGTGAGTTGTGCCTCTCCGAGGGCATAGGGCAGCTGTCCTGGGAAGGCACTAATTCAGTGGCCTGTGCTTCCAGTGATATGGCAGCACATTAAGATCAGCTAAACAGAGCCGCTTATCAGAAATCTAGCATCTATTAAGTGCCTATGATGGCCTAACATTCTTTTTTTTTTTTTTTAATTGAAGTATAGTTGATTTGCAATATTGTGTTAGTTTCAGGTGTATAGCAAAGTGATTCAGGTATACACACACACACACACACACACACACATACACATATATTCTTTTTCAGATTCTTTTCCATTATAGGTTTATACAAGATATTGACTACACTTCCCAGTGCTATACAGTAAATCCTTGCTGTTTATTATTTTTTTTTAATTTATGTATTAATTTTATTATTTGGCTGCACTGGGTCCTCACTGCTGCACGCGGGCTTTCTTTTAGTTGCAGCGAGCAGGGGCTACTCTTCACTGCGGTGTGTGGGCTTCTCATTGCGGTGGTTTCTCTTGTTGCGGAGCACAGGCTCTAGGTGCGTGGGCTTCAGTAGTTGTGGCACGCAGGCTCTAGAGTGCAGGCTCAGTAGTTGGGGCAAACAGGCTTAGTTGCTTCCACGGCATGTGGGATCTTCCCGGACCAGGGCTCGAACATGTATCCCCTGCATTGGCAGGCGGATTCTTAACCACTGCACCACCAGGGAAGCCCCTGTTTATTTTATGTATGGTAGTGTGTATCTGTTAACCCCATACTCCTAATTTATCACCCCCTTCCCCTTTGGTAATCATAAGTTTGTTTTCTGTGTCTGTGAGTCTGTTTCTGTTTTCTGATAAGTTCATTTGTATTAGTTTTTTAGATTCCACATAGAAGTGATACCACATAATATTTGTCTTTCTGTCTGACTTACTTCATTTAGTATGATGATCTCTAGGTCCATCCCTGTTGCTGCAAATGGCATTATTTCATTATTTTTTTGTGGCTGAGTAATATTCCATTGTGTGTGTGTGTGTGTGTGTGTACATACACACATACACACATACACACCACATTTTATTTATCCATTGATCTGTTGATGGACATTTAGGTTGCTTCCTTGCCTTGGCTATTGTAAATAATGCTGCAGTGAACATTGAGGTGCATGTATCTTTTTTTTTTTTCCTTTTAATTTATTTATTTATTTATTTTCGGCTGCATTGGGCCTTCGTTGCTGAGCGTGGGCTTTCTCTAGTTGCTGCGAGCGGGGGCTACTCTTCGTTGCGGTGTGTGGGCTTCTCATTGCAGTGGCTTCTCTTATTGTGGAGCACAGCGTCTAGGCATGCGAGCTTCAGTAGTTGTGGCTCACCAGCTCTAGAGCTCAGGCTCAGTAGTTGTGGCGCATGGGCTTAGTTGCTCTGCGGCATGTGGGATCTTCCCGGACCAGGGCTTGAACCCATGTCCCCTGCATTGGCAGGCAGATTCTTAACCACTGCACCACCAGGGAAGTCCAGTGCATGTATCTTTTCTTTTTTTTTTTTTATAATTTTTATTTTTATTTTTATTTTTATTTATTTATGGCTGTGTTGGGTCTTCGTTTCGGTGCGAGGGCGTTCTCTAGTTGTGGCAAGCGGGGGCCACTCTTCATCGCGGTGCGCAGGCCTCTCACTATCGCGGCCTCTCTTGTTGCGGAGCACAGGCTCCAGATGCGCAGGCTCAGTAATTGCGGCTCACGGGCCCAGTTGCTCCGCGGCATGTGGGATCTTCCCAGACCAGGGCACGAACCCGTGTCCCCTGCATTGGCAGGCAGAATTAGAGTTTCTGTCTTTTCCGGATACAGCCCAGGAGGGGGATTGCTGGATCATATGATAACTCTAATTTTAGGGGGTTTTTTTTATAGTTTTATTTTATTTTATTTTATTTTTTATTTACTTATTTTTGGCTGTGTTTGGTCTTTGCTGCACACGGGCTTTCTCTAGTTGTGGTGAGCGGGGGCTACTCTTCGCTGCAGTGCACGTGCTTCTCATTGTGGTGGCTTCTCTTTGATGTGGAACACGGGCTCTAGGGTGTGCGGACTTCAGTAATTGTGGCACACAGGCTCAGTAGTTGTGGCATGCAGGGTCAGTAGTTGTGGCGCACGGGCTTAGTTGCTCCAGGGCATGTGGGATCTTCCTGGACCAGGGATCGAACCCGTGTCCCCTGCTTTGGCAGGCGGATTCTTAACCACTGTGCCACCAGGGAAGTCCTAATTTTAGTTTTTTAAGGAACCTCCATACTGTTTTCCATAGTGGCTCCACCAATTTACATTCCCTTTTCTCCACACCCTCTCCAGCATTTATTATTTGTAAACTTTTTGATGGTGGCCATTCTGACTGGTATGAGGTGTTACCTTATTTTGGTTTTGATTTGCATTTCTCTAATAATTAGCAATGTTGAGCATCTTTTCACGGGCCTGTTTGGCCTGACATTCTTATACTGAAACCAGATGAAAATGCTGTCAGACAGGTGTTTCCTCAGGAGGGAAATAAGTAAGGGTCAGGGAACTTTCAGAACCTGTGCTCCTTCCACCCTGCCAGCCTTACAGATAAAGCCAGCAGAGGCTTTGCACTTGAGGACTGAGGGAAATGTCATTATTTATAAGGAATCTGGTTGCAAGCTTTAGACTGTCCCTAAAGAGTCAGCATTTGGAACCCAGGGCTCAGAGTCTGGAGCCTGAACCCCTGGGTTGAGTAAGTGGAGGCAGGGAAGCAGGTGCTAGTCAGGCCTCTGGGCTTTTCCTTAGGAGACTAATATATTTGGAAGATGGGAGTCCATCCTTTAAAAGGGGGAGAGGGGGACAGGAAGCTGGTAAACCTTTCACAACTCAAAAAAGAGTAGATGTAGTCGAGTCATGAATGGACTCATCCACTGGAGAGAAGTGGCAGCAGTGAAGGGGGCCCCAAGCTGGAAGCAGTTGAAGGTCTCCTTAACTGCTTCAGAATGAGTCCCCCGTAGCTTTGCGGCTGGAGCTAACTCCAGCACTTAAGGAGAGAGAGAAACTGCCTCTCACTGGCCTGGGACCTTGGCCAAGTAAGTCAGTTTTCCTCTCAGGGCCTCTGTTTCCTCACCTCTCACCTGTAAAATGAGAGGCTGGACTAGGACATCTAGAACTTTCTGGCTTTCAAGATTGTGTGTGTTGCTAAATTTGTCATGCTTTCCCAGAGGGGGAGGACTCGGGTGGGACTGGGTTCTCCCTCTGTCCCCTGTCTTTTGGCCAGTCAGACCAACCCCAGAGAAGGTGGCCTCAGACGTGAGCTCTTAGCCTAACAAAGCCTCTGTTGACACTGAGGAGGTCTGTTATGGGCCAGGCCTCACATGCTTTGCATGTTAATTGTTCCTCTTTCGACTGGCCATTCATGTGGGAATCACAGAGACCTAGGATTTATCTCCCTTTAACTGTTCTTCCAGCAGCTAGCCTGTAGGAATTGCCTCCTGAGAATTTTTTTACATAAGTGGTTTTACCAGATAGTTAAAACTGACTCCTCGAAGCCCCACACTATTTCACATTTAAACTCCACTCAGCCTGGGATCTCTGCTCCCTTCCGGTGGGGTGGGGCTTCTGATATGCAATGGGCCGATAGGAATTACAAACAGAACACAGGTAATTAAGTTGTGACTGGAGGCCTCCCCCTAAGCCAAGTGCTTGGCCTCTGTAACAGCTGGTTGGAGCGCAGAGGCCTTCTTTCCTAGCTTCCCAGTTCTCTGCTAGATTGGGATTGGCTTGGGTGCTTAGAATCACAATTACTGGGAAATTTGGATAATCTTAACCTATTTTATTAAGCTGTTAATGATAGCAAATGAGACCCCACAGGCTTTGTTAGCAGTTTACTTTTCTGATTTCCTTTCTTCTCATTGCTAGCTTTGGGTTCTAGGAGGTTGGACCCAGAGTTATAGGCAGCAGGAAATGTGGCAGGGCCCTTGCCTGGTGTCATGTGGCCAGTGTGTTGCAGCTTGAAGCTCCCACCTCAGTGGGACTTACTACTGCCTCCTCCTCTCCTCTGCCCCCTCCTCAGACACAATGGGAATATCCTGTTGGACGCAGAAGGCCACATCATCCACATCGACTTTGGCTTCATCCTGTCCAGCTCACCCCGAAACCTGGGCTTTGAGACATCAGCCTTTAAGCTGACCACAGAGTTTGTAGACGTGAGTCAGGAAGGAGAGTTGCCTCACTGTGTTCTTTCTGTCGTGGGATGGGGAGCTGATGGGCTCCCCCCAAATGGGGACAAACAGAACAGATATGGCAATAAGTCAGGGTGAGGTTGGATGTCCTGGGAGGCTTCCTGCCTGATAAGAGTTGGGGAAGTAAAGGAGTTTGGCACGTTTGCCCAAGGGAGGAAGTTCTGACACTGAGCCCCTTTGCGCACACAGCTCTCTCCTCTCCTCCCAGGTGATGGGCGGCCTGGATGGCGACATGTTCAACTACTACAAGATGCTGATGCTGCAGGGGCTGATTGCTGCTCGGAAACACATGGATAAGGTGGTGCAGATCGTGGAGATCATGCAGCAAGGTGGGGCTGGGGAGAAGCCAGGCGTTCGGATAGGGCGGTACCCATAGTGCCCCGGAATTCCCACTTACATTGGGGCCCTGGGGCATGGAACCTCCAGAAAGTTGATTACACCTCAAGACTGGGGGTGGGGCCTCGCAGAGGGTTTCCAGCTCTGATCTGGTGCCCTGTTTTCTCCTTTGGCACATTTCTCCTGATTCCTGACAGAGCTAGTCCTGGGGGTGGGAGGGCGAGGCAGCAGAAACTACGTCCTAGGCGCACTCAGGGGAAGAACAGTCCCAGCTCCAGCCTCCTGGTCCCTTCTCATCTCCCCGCCCCTTGTTCAACTTCCATCGCTCAGCTCTTCACCAGCTCAGGTGTTTTCAGTCATTGGCCTTTGACCTCTGATTGCCCTCTCCTCAGACCCCTTCCCTGTCCCGATACTCACCCCTTCTGCTCTGAGCCGACATGGGTTCCTCTCTCATCTTTATCTACTTTCACTGCTGTTTCCTCACGGCCTTGCCATCTACAGTCTTTTGTCCAGGATCCCTGGGCCCTCGTCCCCATTTCCTCAAGGCTGTGGTGTCCACCTGGTCTGAGCTGCCAGCCTCCTCCTCCCCATCCCTGCCCCCACCCCACAGGTTGTCGCTGTTGCTCAGGAGCATCCCCGTCTGGCCCCGTGATGACGGTGGCCCAGGTCATCTGTGAGTGTCAGACGTAGCGTAGGCAGAGGCCTGCAACCAGATAAGTGCCCAGTTCAGGGCCCATTCCCTAGACTTCCCAGCCTTCCCTCTGGGTCCTAAGGCTGCTCCTTCCGCCCTTACTGGGGGAGATGTGTTGGCCCTCTGCCCTCGTGCCCTCACCTAGAGGGGCTTAGGATCGTGGGATAAAGAAGGGCTCAAGAAGGGCCTCCTGCCAATTCTCCCTTCTCTGCCCAAGCAGAACCGCATCCACACTGTCAGGGATCTCTCTGAGGTGGGAGGGAAGGGGCACCTTAGATACCCCGGCTCTGCACTGGCTACGGCGGCTGTTACCACTGCCGCTCCCTTCTTTCCATCCGTGACCCTGTTCCCTTGCTGCTGCCCCCAGGTTCTCAGCTTCCTTGCTTCCATGGCTCCAGTACCATCCGCAACCTCAAGGAGAGGTTCCACATGAGCATGACTGAGGAGCAGCTCCAGCTGCTGGTGGAGCAGATGGTGGACGGCAGCATGCGGTCTATCACCACCAAACTCTACGATGGCTTCCAGTACCTCACCAACGGCATCATGTGACATCCTCCTTCTCAGGCCCCGGAGCAGTGGGGGATTCAGGGGACCCTCCCTGGGAAGGCCCTTGTCAGAGAAACCCTAAACCAGGAAGCCCTACCCACCCAGCCATCCACCAAGGGAAATGGAAGGCAAGAAATACAGAGGATCATGTGGTAACTGTAGAGCTTGCCAGGGGGGTTGGGAGAACCAGCCGTGGGGTCCAGACTTGCTGGGGCTTCCCTGCTGCCCCCCCGCCAGCTGTGTCAGTATTACCACCTAACAGACTCCAGGGCTCACTGCCCTCCAGAGAACAGAAGTGATAAACGTGAGGGACACTGGGGCCTTTCTTCTCCTCACTAGGGTTTGAGAGGTTTTTTCCGCAGGCCATCCTCTTAATGTGTCCGGGGTCCCAGGAAGGAGAAAAGAGTAGGTTCTTGGTACTAAGGACTTGATCCTGTGGTTGGCCTTCGGCCATGCTGCTGCCCAACTCTGTCACCTCCCAGGGACTGACCCCTAGCCCGAGTTCCCCTTGGTAGGTGGGCTTTGGCATAGGGTCCTGCACTTGCTGAGGTTCCCCATCCCAGGAGTGAGGAAGGGAATGATCACAGCCCCTCCAGTCTGAGGGTATTGGCCTAGCCATGGGGAATTCCTTGCCCTTATCCCTTCCCCACACCCAGGGAAATAGCTCTGTTTTTTATTTTTAATTTTTGTTTGAAATAAAGTCCTTAGTTAGCCATCTGTGTCATTTCTGAGTTGTATTTTTTTTCAGGGGTAGGGAGTGAACAGATGCCTCAGTGTCCAGGATACAAACGGCACCACACAGAACGAGGTGGAGGAAGATAGATTGCTTTTTCCCTGCCTGTCTCGGTCAATACCACCTCTTCCCTGAAGAAGGGCCTTCCCAGCTTTGTCACTCACCCCCTCCCAGACACATCCACATTGTCTAAAAGTCACATAAAAAGAGGAGCTTGAATGGGGATTAAACCACGAGCAGTTTTAATGGTCTGGTTTTCTCCTTCCCATTTCCCCCAGTTTGTTAGTATTATTATTACTACAAGAATAAAGGATTCCTGAGAGCCTGTCCCCTCCTCTCCCTGGGACCCCCTTGACAGGACTCATCTCCACCAACCCCCCTCCCCCCGCCCCGATTTCTGGGGGAAAAAAAAAAAGATAAGTGAAAGGCACTGCAGGGGTGGAGGGCTTGAGTGCCAGGGAGTCTGAGGGGGGGCACTAGGGCAAGGCCAGGGCTGCCATCTGTGCCCACAGGGGTTGAGGAGAGTGCCCCTGACCACCCCAGCATTGGGCCTTCCCGTCCTCCCACACCCCCCGTCCCACATGGGGGGCTGCAGCAAGAAAATAATTAGTGTTGGGCTCAGAAAAAAGGAATGGAGGACCCACTCTACTAGGACCCAAGGGCCAAACCCAAGGCAGGAACCTCAAATAACTACCATTCTCAAAAGCTTGTCCTTGGGGGTTAGCGGGAGAGGAGTTGAACAAAACATGAATTCTAATGGAACTCCCCAGCCCAGGGACCAGGCAGCAGCAGTGACCCAGGCTCCCAAGGAAGAGGGAAGGGGCTAGTGAGTCCAGGCCTGGGCCCTAGTTGTCCCCACTGCCCCCTTGCCGAGCCCTGATGAATGCCATGCCGTGTGTGCGGAAATGGGTCTTGAGGTTGAGAGGGCTGTCGCAGCTCTTGCCACAGACCTTACATGTCAGTGGGCCTCCAGAAGCTGGCAAGGGTGAATCTCCCCCCTCTGGGTCAGACCTGGAAGGAGGGGGCGCTTCTTCCTCCCCATCCCCCAGGCCCAGGGCACTGGCGCTCCCCGCACCCCGTTTCTTCTTGTGGCTGATGAAACGGTGCCGGCTCAGGGAGCCAGGGGAGGCGAAGCACAAGCCGCAGTCGAGGCACTGCTGGGCGCCGCCATCCACCCTCAACCCCACCATGAGGCTCTGCTCCGCTGAGCTGCTGCTCCGGTAGCGCAGGGGGCCGTGGCCTCCCGCCGCGGGGCCGCCCCTGGGGGACTTGGCTGGAGGTGTCGTGCTGTCAGGCTCCTCACTGCAAGAGTCAGAGGACTGGCGGCGTTTCCGTCCCGGCCCCTGGAGAAGAGAGTGAAGAAACTGGGCCTCCCCGTCAGCCCCCACCGTCCCTGGCACCCCTGCCCAGCTTCCTGAGGCCTCGGCTATAACCGCGCAGGCTCCCGCTCCCACAGCCCTCACGCAGCAGCGTGGGCCTCCGCCTACCTGGGCTCTGGCACCAGGGCCCCGAGCCAGGGCGCTCCCCCGGCCAGGGGACTGGGCCCCGAGCGGCAAGCCGTGCCGGACCTGGACGTGTTTCTCCAGGATCAGGCGGCTGCTGAAGGTGCGTTTTCCCTCTGTGCAATACCTAAAGGGGAGAGCGGGCGGGGTGGGCTCCAGCGGCACAGCCCAAAGACCAAGGCTCGTGGCTTGAGCAGAGGGAGGCCTCAACCGTCAGTCCACTCAGACCTAAGAGGCAGGTGGGAAGGTATTTTGGGGAACCAGGGTTGGGGGCACCCTGCCGGACAGAAAAGAGAAAGGGGGTGAGGGGGTAAGGGTTACCTGCATGGGTAAACTCGCTTGATACCCTCGTGATTGACCCTGACGTGGCGCCTCAGGCTGGGGGCAGAGCAGAAGGAGCGCTCACACAGGCGACAGGGAAACTTTTTCACTGACTAGGAGAGCAGGGGTTGGGGGGTCTCAGAGCCAGGCTCCACGCAGGACCCCATCCCCACTGCCACACAGGTCAATCCCAATGCTGCCCCTCCAGCCCACCCTGCTCCCCGGGGGCACCCCACTCACCTTGCCATGCTCCTTCTTCATGTGGCCCACATACTCGTCACGCTCAGGGAACCAGGAGTGACAAAGGCCACAGGTCCAGCCTCCAGGGCCCCCACCCCCGCCCTTGACGCCTTTGCTCCCCAGTTCTCGCCGGGGCCGTTTGGTTGGGCGAGGGGGCTCAGGGGAGCTGGGCAGTTCTTCCTCTTCTGAGGATGAAGAAGATTCCTCAGTAGGGGCAGCTGCTCCTCCCCGAGACACAGCCAGCTCCTCAGGCTCAGTCTTGGGGGTCAGAAGGGCACCCCCGGCCCCTTTCCCAGGAGTCTCCTCCCCCGAGCGCCCAGACTGATGGGTGTTCTGTGAGAGGGAGACAAGGGGGGATGGCTGGTGTGGGGGAGGGCCTGGCTTTGCCAGAGTCCCGGCTTCTCCCCTGCTCCCACTTCCGGAGGGGTCCCCGGTCAACACAGCTGAGCACCCTGCCTCCGTCCCTCGACTCCTGTACCTTGAGATGTTCCAGCATGGTCCTTTTTTGGGCAAAAAGCAGAGGACAAGATGGGCACTTAAAGACGCTGACACGCTGGGGCAGCAAGTGCTGGTCGAAGTGCGAGGAGAGGAGGGGCTTGTGAGTGAAGACTGTGTCACACATGGCACACTTGTAGATCATCCTGGGCGGGTGGAGAAGACAGTGCAGACATCCTGCCCCATTGAGGCCCAGCCCCCCCACCCGCCCCTCCTCACGCTCCCTCCCCAGGTCTCACTTGGCCTGCTGCGTGTGGAAGCTGGGATGCTGGGTGTAGAGGTGGGCGTGGGCGCTGGGTGCAGACTTGAAGGCCATGGGGCAGATGGGGCACTTGTGGAAAACCTCGCAGTGTGACGTCTGGATGTGGGACTTGATGGAGTTCACACCCCCAAACACCACTGCACAGCTGGGGCACCTTGGGGAGTAAGCAGGAGGCGCCGTGGTGAGCTGGGGGCACCTCCACGGCCACCTCCAGCCCCACACTCCTTCTCGGGGACTGGGTGGACCCTAAGAAGCTCATCAGCGGTGGAACACGAGCCAGTGGAGGAAGGAGGGAGCTGCAGTACCCAGTTCCCCAAGGGAGGCCTGCGGAGGCAGGGAGGCAGAGCTGATGCTCCGGAGGGGGCCCCGCCTGCTCCCTCTGCGTGGGGAACGAAGGGAAGGCAGAGAGCGCTCTGGCTGCATTTGCTAACACACCGGGGCTGAGTGATTCAACAGGAGAGACGGGGCTCACCACCGTGAGAGGCCATCTGAAAGGCTGGTGCCAGGAGCCACGAGACCACCAAGTACAGGAGGACAAGTGTTGAGAGACTATGGGGAGGAGAGGTGGGAGGCACCTGTATCCTACGCGGCGAGAGAAATGCAGACAGGCCTCCCGGAGGTGGGTCTGAAAATTGGCTTGCAGAAAGTTGCCCCCACACTCCGGGCAGACGTGGGGAGGCCGGTTCTTATGCATGCGCTGGTGGGCGCTGAAGCTGCAGCGATTGGGGAGCATCATGGGGCAGGTTGGGCACACCTGTCGAGGGGGTTGAAACCAGGTGAGTCTGTGAGGATTGGCCTGTCCCCCACTCGTTCTCCTAACCAAGTCCCCACACCTTCCTAGATCCTGTCCCCGTGGCATCTGGCTGTCCCCGTCCCAGGGAGGGGCTGGGAAAGGTAACTCACATTGCTGGTGGCGCCAGGGGCGGGGGGCCCGAGCTGCTGGAAGTGGGTAGCCATGCCGGCCTTGTCCCGGCACTGCTCCTTGCACTCCAGGCAGCGGAAGCAGGTGTAAGCAGAGGTGGCCGGGGCGGCAGGCGGCTCAGCTGAGAGTGGCAGCACAGGGGCCTCAGCGGCAACTGCAGTAACAGCGGAGGAGGTGACAGCCCCGTCACCCTTGCCCAAGGCAGGCAAGGCTGGAGGTCCGAGGGCAGGTGGGACAGCCAGCAGGGGCGTGATGTCCGGCTGCCCCACCATCTGGTCCAGGGCCACCGGCCTCATGACCAGGTGCGAGCACTGCATGACGAGCCCCTTGTCCTTGTGCTCGCGGGCGTGCAGCAGCAGGCTGCACTTGTTGAAGAAGACTAGGCGGCGGGCGCAGTGGTTGCAGGTGACCTCAATGCGCATGCTCCGGCGGTCATAGTGTCGCGCCAGGCTCTTCTCCAACGAGAAGGCGTCCCCACACTCAAGGCAGCGGTAGCCCGTGGGCGGCAGGGCCAGCCCGGCCTCAGCCGGTGGACTCAGGTTTGGCCGGTAGGCAGGCAGCAGGTTCTTGCTGTTGAGGATCTTGTTGAAGGCCTCCACCAGGCTGGACTGGGTCCGTGAGATCACAGTGCCACCCCCTGCCCCCGGCCCAGTGGCCGGCTTAGAGGGCTGCACCATCACCACCGAGGCACCGTTCACCTTCTGCCCCCCGGCCCCCAGCCCTGCCCTCCCCTCAGCCTTGGGCAGCGCTTGGGGCACTAGACCCAGCACATTCTTAGCCATCGTCTTAGGGCTGGGGGCAGTGCCTCCAGGCAGAACCACGGCTTTGCGGGCCACACTGGCTGCCATCAGCATGGCAGTGCTTGCGTTCTGGATGGTGGCCACGGGCAGCACGGTGCCCTTTAGCCTCGTGCCATCACCCAGCTGGACACTCACCACCTTTGGACCCTCAGGGGTCGGGGTTGCGGGGGACAGCTTCAGGAGGCTAGCCTCTGCCAGGAAGCCCCCTTCAGGCAAGGGGGCAGGGGGATCAGGGTCTGAGGGGACCCGGGTTACAGTCCTTGTGATATTCCCGCAGGATGTTTTAATGGTCTTAATCCGTACCTTGAGGGGCCTAGAGGAGCTGGAGGAGGCAGGGGAGTCATTGCTGTCCTCATCTGCAGCCTCGGCTCCACTAGAGGGACTCTGGGGACTTCCTGGGGGAGACTTGTCCACTGGTCCCTCATCCTCTTCTTCCTTTAGGGGCTGACAGCTGGGCATTTTAGGGGAGGCAAGAGGGCTCTGGTGCCCTGGAGACTTCTTGAAGAAGGACACCCCTGCAACCCGGGAAGGGGAGACACTGGCAGGGACGCCCGTGGCCTCAGGGCTAGAGCCTGAGCCTGAGCCTGAGCCTGGTAGGCTCTGGGGATGAAGAGGGCTGCAGCTTTCCTGCTTCAAGGCCCCCAGCAGTGGGGGAGAACCAGGGGGCAGCAGGGCTGGGCCATTCTCCCGGGCCAGCTCAAAGGGAGAGGAGAAAGGAGGTGGGGTCATGGCCCCTTCCCGAGGTGGGGAGGGCGCAGAGGGAGGAAGGGGATCGGGGTGCTCCCCTGGCTCAGGCCCAAAATGAGCAAAGAGGTCCAGGGGAGCTTTGCCTTCCATGGATTTTTCTTTCCAGTTACCCCCACTGGGAGGAGCTGGAGAGTGCGGGGTTCCTGGAAGGGATGGCTCAGGGCCCCCAAAACCATTTTGCATTAGACGAGGTCCCATAGACCCTTCCTTAGTCACTCCCCCAGCCCGGGCCCCTTCCCCTCCTGAACTCTCAGCCAGGGACTCCGACTGCTCAGGACACACAGTGTTCTTGACAATGACGCTGACTGCCGAGACGTCTGGCGGTGGCAGGCCATGGTCAGAGGCCTGGGCGGGCAACCCAGGGCCATCCCCGGCAGCCACTGCTGTTGCTTCTCCAGATTCACCTCCTACACTGGGTTCTGGCTTTCCTGAGCCTCCTGGCCCCTCATTTTCTTCTGGCCCAGAGTGGATGGCTTCATTTGCATCAATGTCGGGGATGTCAAAGGCAGCAAGCAGGTCATCAAAATCAGGGGTCTTCATGTCCCCCATGGCAACAGGTCCCAGACCTAAGGAAAACAGGAAAAAGAGGGAGAAACTGAGACCTCTGGAAGCAGGAACACTGGACCTCCTCCCTCAAGATCTCCAAATTCATCTGCTCTCAGAACCCACGCACACTCTGACTTGGGTACACCTCCACCATAGGGCAAATCCTAGAGAGCTGGTGGAGGCACCTGTTTTGCCAAACCCTAAAATTGAAAGGAATGTAGTATGCACATTCCAGGGAGGACACCAAGATCCAGAGAAAGCAAAGGAAAAGAGACTTCTCAGAAATACAGATAAAAGAGACTTCCCTGGTGGTCCAGTGGTAAAGAATCCACCTTCCAACGCAGGGGACGCGGGTTTGATCCCTGGTCAGGGAACTAAGATCCCACATGCCCTGGGGGCAACTAAGCCCGCGCGCCACAAATACTGAGCTTGTACGCCTCAACTAGAGATCCTGCAGGCCGCAAACTGCAGAGCCCACGTTTTCTGGAACCCGCGCACCACAACTACTGAGCCCACGCGCCCTGGAGCCTGCGTGCCACAACTAGAGAGCAGCCCACGCACCGCAACGAAAGATACATGCCTCAACGAAGATCCCGCATGCTGCGACTAAGACCTGACGCAGCCAAAAATAAATAAAATAAAATAAAATAAATACAGATAAGAAATAAGGGAGTAGAGACGGAGGGAGTTCAGTGAGCATCTTAGTTGAAACCACTTCAACCCCTCCTGTGCCCAGCACAGAATCAATTCATCAATACTACTATTAAGGAGAAGGATGTACATGATGCTCTAGGTTTAAGGGCTCATTCATGGCAGCATGGGATCCATTCATATTCTTCATGGATCTTCTGGGGGTCCACAGAGATCTGAAAGGCCATGTGTACAAAGGGGCATGTGACTTAAGACAAGATGTAAGAATTGATTCTAGTTCCAGCCTTATCAATGGCCTGCTGTATAAGCAAGTTACTCCACCGCCTTACTTTTGCTGTCTGAAAGAGGGGACAAGTAATCTATATATCATAGGGTTGTTCTGAGCATGATATGAATCATAAATGTGAGAGCCAGAACCCAGAGTATGATTTATTATTACAGCTAGGACAACAAGGATATGCCAGGCCGAAAAGGAGCTGGGAGGGAATAAGCACTGGAAATCTAGGGCTGGGGTCAGAGACAAGAGTCAGGGGTCATGTAAGCTCAAGTTTGGGCCACTTGGGGTCATTACTGGCACCTGGAGATCTAGCTTGGTTAACAGGGAGAAGTGGGCTCAGGGAAGTTACCCAAGAGACCAAGATGGAAAGAATAAGACACAGGAACAGAAAGAGATGAAAAGAAGAAACGGGAAAACCATAACAGCAGTCTGGTCACAAGGGCCCCAGCCTAGGCCTCTCCTGTCACAAACACCTGCTGCTCGCTCACCTACCTTCCCAAGAGTGCCTGGCCCTCCCCTAGCCAACCCCTCCTCCTTCCCTCCCTCCCTCCTTCCCCATCTTGCTCTCTCAGGGCTAAAACTCCAGGGTATGAGCTTATCCAGCACAGCTGCCACAACAGGGAAAAGCCAGGCCCCTCACCCCTGTCATTTCTGCTCTGAGCTCCTCACCCCAGTTTATCCCCAACTCACACTCCTCATCCTTTTCATTTTCCCTTGGCAACAGTGGCCCAGGAAGTCTCACCCAACCCCCATCTGTCCCAGTACAAAAAAAAAAAAAAAGTCCCACAAGACTTATGTGGCACTAAACCAACAAGAAGGCCAGCCTAGAGCTTGTGGGGAACCCAGGTGTGTTCCCTACCCATTTCTTCCAAGTGTTTCTATACCTAGGAAGAAGCAACTGAAAAAGTCTCTTTCCCTCCACATTCCCTGCCCACAAGGCAAGCCATTTCCCAGGGCCAATTCTCTCACCTCTTTCCAGCCTTTAGACTGTAACTGGAGATAGTCCCAGCAGGTGGCAGCTGGCATTGCTGGGACCAAGATGGGGGTGGAGGGAGAGGGTACCAACTACAGGAAGAACGAAAGGGGAGTGCTCCTCTCATCCCCCTCTACTTAATTTACAGGATCTGGGTTTAAACAAAGCCCTCCGCCCCTTGCCTCTGCCCAGCTGGATCGCTAGGGCCCTCCCCTGGCCGGCTCCCTCCCGACCCCGAGAGACCAAAGCTACCTTCCGCTCAGGCCCTCAGAAAAGTGGGCTGGTGGAGCACAGATCAGTGGGGACTATGAGCAAACATCTGCAAACTTGCCTCCCCCAAGCAACTCCCCCTTTGGCGTCCAAGTGACTTAGAGGTCATCGGAGAGCCAGGAGCAGACAGTAGATCAAGCAGCGGAGCTCAAGGCCGAAGAGGCTTCCCCGCCCCACGGCTCAGGCCTTTCCGCGGCTGCTGCGCCCTGTCTCTTGGGCTCCAGCCCCCCTCCTTCCCTCTGTTCTTCCCCAAAAGCCAAAGGAAGGGGCTGAACAGGAAGAGGGTGAACTGGCCTGGGTCGGATGGGGGCTCCGCGTCCCTTTCCCTGGCCCGGGGCCTGCTGCGCAGAGGAGGGCGAGGGGCCGGCGGCCGGGGGCGATTAGGCTGCCGCCAAGCTGGGCAGCGGCCGGAATTAAGTCCCTGCCATCTGCCGAGGACCGGCGCGGGGAGCATGTCCAGGGTTGCGGAAAGGGGGCGGGGTGTACACGGGAGAAGCCAGAGGGGAAACTGAGGCGCGCCGCGCTTTTCTAGCTCTCACCAGCGTGCTAAGGGAAGAACGGGCCTTGGCCAGGCCAGGCCCTCGGGGAGCTGCCGCGCAGCACCTCCCGGCCCAAAACTACACCGGAGCAGGGGAGGCGTGGAAAGAGAGAAGTGGGGAGGGGACAGTTTTTGCCAGACTCGCAGCTCTCCAGCCGGGGTCCGTCCCAACTCCGACCTCCTCCCCTCCCTCCCTGCGCAGCGCAGCCTCCTCCCCTCGAGGGCTCCCGAGGCTCTCTCGAGACTGGGGAGGAATCGGAAGGCACGCCGCGGCCTGGGGCACGAGCCTGGGTCCCGTCCGGGCCCGGACGCTGACCCGTGCCCAGTCGGGGTGCAGGCTCCGCTCCGGCCTGGCCCAGTTCCCCCGCCCCCACCCCCGGACACGGACACCATTTTAGGTCGCGACATCCCGCAGCTTCCAGTTCCCGGGCCGCGCTTCGGACGCCTCTCGGGCTGGGGGCGCCAGGAGTTGGGGACCCCGACTCCCCCTCCACGTTTACCCTGCTAGGGGCTGTGCTTTCAACAGGCTAGGAGTTTCGCCCACGGGCCCCAAGGATGGAGGCGACGTCGGGGCCCCGGTAGAAGCCATCCCGGGGGGCGGCGCGGCGAGGGGGTAGTTGACCAAGTGGGGGAGGGGCGGGGGTATTTACCCGCCCCCCCAGGGGGCGGGGCCAAAGGCGGGTATTTACCCCAGGCACGCTTACTTGTTCCGCTCCCCGTGCGGGCCGAGACCCGGCGGCCTCTTCCCTGCTCCGGTCGCTGCCGCCGCCGCCACCGCCGCCGCCGCCGCCGCCCTCCCCACGACCGCCGCTACTTCCTGCTTCTCTCCCGTTCAGCCTCCCCCTCCCTCAGCTCCCTTCGCGTTCCAGGTCTGGGCTGCCCGCTTTCGCACTCGCCATTGGTCAATACCCCCATCGTTCAGTACTGCGCCCCGCCCAGCTCCATACTGGGTTGGTCTTAAGTACTGCCGCTCGGAAACAGCTCCGCACAGGCTTCCCAGCCTCATTGGGCAAGAAGCCTAGTCCTTCTGGAGCTGCTTCTTCCCATTGGTTGCACCGGAGCCCACTGCCCCATCTGTGCATCTCAAAAATGATTGGCCTCCGACACTGTCGTTTAAAAAGAAGCCAGTCTGATTCCCTGCTTTCCTACCGGAGGCGGTGACTATCCCAGGTGCGTCTCCGCCCCCTCACTCCCTATTGGCCGCGATCCCTGAAGCCTGCAGTTCACTTATGCAAATTTAGAGAACTCTCTGCTATTTGTTGGGCAGGTTGAGGAGAACCGCGTTAGCCCCGAGTGGAGCCCGGATGTGTTGATCCATTTGCGGTGTTTTCTCAAGCTAAACCCCAATGTCAGTCATGCCGTGCAGAAGTCACAGAATGGGACGTCACCGAAAGCATCACGTCATCTGGTTGACCATTTCCTCGCGGTTTTCCCACTGCCTAAATCGTCATATAATCTGAATGGATGGGGTCCTCGCACGGGCTAGCTCCTGGGCGATGGCGTCACCCACTGCTCCTCCCTCTGCAGGAGGGCTTGTAGCGGGGGCGGGATTTGGAGTGTGGAAGGCACCGGCACCTGAAGCCTGGGACGGGCTTGCAGACCGGAAGTAGGGGAGAGGTGACGTTAGTGTGCTGGCGTGGCCTGGGCCATTTCCAAAGGGATCTTAAAGCGGCATTGTGGAACGCTTCCTAAGCACGGAGATGGGGGAGGGGGAAACCCGCCCCCTGTCCATTACCCATTTAAGAGTTCTCCTTTCCCCGCCCCCAGCACGGGGTAGGGGGTGGAGTCGAGGCCGGTTTTCCCGCGCTTTGTTGCCCCGCCCCCTGGAGGCGGGGGAAGGGGAGGGGATGCTAGGAAATTGAGTTACCTTGATACTCTCTAATCCGCAAGCGCTTGCAGAATTCGTCTGCAAGTCCAGCGTGTCAGCTTTCGCACACCCTAGCCGGCCGGCGAGCCTGCACATCCTGCCTTGCACACAGCCGCTGACAACCTGGATGTTGTTATTAAGGTGGTTCTGTTACCCTGTCCAGGACCCCTGGACCCCGGACACTCTGGCGCGCCCTGAGAGTTTTCGTGGGTAATAGCGACTGTATTGAGGTGTGAATCAGAACCTCTGGATGGGAATATTGGGGCCACCACTTATCACATGGTTCCATCGGGCAAGTCGTTCAACCTCCCCGAACCAGTTTTCTCATGGATAAAATTGGGATCATAATGCCCACCAGACATGATTGTGAGGATTTCAAGCGTTTAGAATGTAAAAGTGCTTTGTAAAGCGTTGGGGAAATGGGATTAGTGCTCCCCTTTCCGGGGCCGTCTTTCTCAAGGTTGCCTGCAATTGCTCCAGCGCACGGCGCCTCGTCCACCTCTGAACAACTAACTAGAATCGCATACTGGATGTAGCCAACCGGCATTCCATTCTCATCTCCTTCTCTGAGTCTTCCTGTATGGAGCCATAATTACTACTCATATACACGTACTATGTGTGGGACCTATTATGAGAATTTATGTATAGTAACTCATTTAATCGCTACCAAAACCCTGTGAGGGAAGTGCTATTATTAGCTCCATTTTACTGAGCAGGAAACTGGCACAGACAGGTTCGGTTAGGTCACTTGCCCAAGATCGAAGGCAGTGGAGTTGAAATTCTTAGAGTGCAGACAGCTAAACACTTTTTCACATATTCCCTTGCCAGGAGGGTTCTGGATAGGTTTGTTCTTCAATTAGATACACTAATTGTATTCAAGAAATATTTTAGTTCAACTAATACTTTTTGAGCACAGTCTGTAAGACACTGTTGTGGGCACTGGGGATACAGCAGTGAACAGAACAGACAAGAATCCCTGTCCCTGTGACACATACATTCCTGTGGACAAGACAATAAATATGGTAAGTGAAAAATATACAGAACCATGTAAGAAATTGCCGAGGAGAAAAATAAAGCAGGGCTATCAAGCCATGAAAAGACATGGAAGAACTTTAAATGCACATTGCTAAGTGAAAGAAGCTAATCTGAAAGGGCTATATACTGTATGATTCCAACTAAGTGACATTCTGGAAAAGGCAAAACTATGGAAACAATAAAAAGATCAGTATTTGCTAAGGTTTTGGATGGAGGGAGGGATGAACGGGTGGAGTATAGGGGATTTTTAGTGTAGTAAAACTATTCTTGGGACTTCCCTGGTGGCGCAGTGGTTAAGAATCCACCTGCCAATGCAGGGTACACGGGTTCCATCCCTGGTCCAGGAAGATCCCACATGCCAGGGAGCAACTAAGCCCATGTGCCACAACTACTGGGCCCTCGCACCTAGAGCCCGTGGTCCGCAACAAGAGAAACCACTGCAATGAGAAGCCCGCACACCGCAATGAAGAGTAACCCCCGTTCATAACGAGAAAACGCACGCAGCAGCAAAAATCCAAGGCAGCCAAAAATAAATTATTAATTTTAAAAAAAAACTCTTCTTTATGACACTGTAATAGTTGTTACATGACATTATACATTTGTCAAAAGCCCTAGCGTAAGAAATGGACTTTAGTTAATAATGTACCAATATTGATTCATTAATTGTAACAAATGTACCACTAATACAAGATGTTAATAACAGGAGAAACTAAGGGAAAGGAAGCATATGGAAACTCTCTGTAATTTCTGCTCAACTTTTCTATAACCTAAAACTGCTCTTAGAAATAAAGTCTATTAATTTTTTTTAAATGTGAAAAAGCAAAGCAGGGAAGGAGGACAAGACGTGTGAGGAGGGGTGCAATTTTAGACAGGGTAGACAGTGAAGGCCTTTCTGAGAAGGTGGCATTTAAGTAAAGACTGAAAAGTTGTGAATGAGCCATGCAGGTATCTGGGACAAGAACATACCAGGAAGAGGGAACAACTACAAGGTTTTGAGGTGGGAGCATTTTCCAGAGAGGTAAGGGGGTGGGAGGAGTGGATCAGATCATGGGATGCTTAGGGGGTTAATGGAGGGACTTTGGCTTTCTCTCAAAGTACGATGGGAAGGTGACAAATGACATGGTGGCCTGACTTACCTTTTTTTCAAAATAAATAAATAAATTTATTTATTTATTTATTTATTTTTGGCTGTGTTGGGTCTTCGTTGCTTTGCACGGGCTCTCTCTAGTTGTGGCGAACGGAGGCTACTCTTCATTGTGGTGCGGTGCGTGGGCTTCTCATTGCAGTGGCCTCTCCTGTTGCGGAGCATGGGCTCTAGGCATGTGGGCTCAGTAGTAGTGGCACGCAGGCTCAGTAGTTGTGGCTCACAGGCTCCAGAGTGCAGGCTCAGTAGTTGTGTTGCACGGGCTTAGTTGCTCCGTGGCATGTGGGATCTTCCTGGACCAGGGATGGAACCCGTGTCCCCTGCATTGGCAGGCGGATTCTTAACCACTGCACCACCAGGGAAGTCTCCTCACTTACCTTTTAAAAGGGTAGGATGTGGGGTACAAGAAAAAGAAACTCAAAACTTTGGGGCCTGAGGAAGTAGAAGAATGATGTTACCATTTCCTCAGCTGGGAAGACTGCAGGAGAAGCAGGTTCTGGGGTAAGTTCAGCAGCTCAACATACATATATATATATATATATATATATATATACTTGAGAGATATAAATTTGAGTGTCATCAGCTTTTAGAAAGTATTTAAAATCTGGGTCTTTACACGAACAATGAAATATCAGAAAGAGAAAGTAAAAAAAAAATCCCTTTTAAAGTCACATCAAAAAAATAAAAATAAAATACTTAAGAATAAATGTGACCAAGGAGGTGAAAGACTTATATGCTGAAAACCATAAAACAATAAAGGAAACTGAAGATGATTCAAAGAAATGGAAAGATATCCCATACTCTTGATTGGAATAATTAATATTGTTAAAATGGCCATACTACCCAAAGCAATCTACAGATTTAATGCAATCCCTATCAAATTAAGCATGACATTTTTCACAGAACTAGAACAAACAATCCTAAAATGTATATGGAACCATAAAAGATCCAGAATTGCCAAAGCAATCCTGAGGAAAAAGAAAAGAGCTGGAGGCATAACCCTCCCAGATTTCAGTCAATACTACAAAGTTACAGTAATCAAAACAGCATGGTATTGGCACAAAAACAGACATATATATCAATGGAACAGAATAGAGAGCCCAGCAATAAACCCACATACCTACGGTCAATTAATCTTCCACAAAGGAGGCAAGAGTATACAATATGCAACACCATCTTCTCTTCAGTAAGTGGTGTTGGGAAAGCTGGACAGCTGCATGTAAATCAATGAAGTTAGAACACACCCTCACACCATACACAAAAATAAACTCAAAATGGCTTAAAGACTTAAATATAAGACATGACACCATAAAAATCCTAGAAGAGAACAGAGGCAATACATTCTCTGTCATAAATCTTACCAATGTTTTCTTAGGTCAGTCTCCTAAGGCAGTAGAAATAAAAGCAAAAATAAACAAATGGGACCTAATCAAACTGATGAGCTTTTGCACAGCAAAGGAAACCATAAACAAAATGAAAAGACAACCTACAGACTGGGAGAAAATATTTGCAAATGATGCAACTGACAAGGGTTTAATTTCCAAAATATACAAATAGCTCATACAACTCAATAACAAAAAAACAAACAACCCAATCCAAAAAATGGACGGAAGACCTAAATAGACATTTCTCGAAAGAAAACATACAGACGGCCAACAGGCACTTGAAAAGATGCTCAACATTGCTAATTACAGAAATGCAAATCAAAGCTATAATGAGGTACCACCTCACACTGGTCAGAATAGCTGTCATTAAAAAGTCTACAGGGACTTCCCTGGTGGCACAGTGGATAAGATTCCATGCTCCCAATGCAGGGGGCCCAGGTTCGATCCCTGGTCAGGGAACTAGATCCCACATGCATGTCACAACTAAGAATTCGCATGCCACAACTAAGGAGCCCGCATGCCACAACTAAGGAGCCTGCCTGCCACAATGAAGGAGCCCATGTGCTGCAACTAAGGAGCCGGCAATTCATGACTAAGACCTGGTGCAACCAAAATAAATAAATAAATAAATTTTTAAAAAATGTTTACAAATAACCGATGGAGAGGGTGCAAAAAAAAGGGAACCCTCCTACACTGTTGGTCAGAATGTAAATTGGTGCAGCCACTATGGAAAACAGTATGGAGGTTCCTCAAAAATCTAAAAATAGAGTTGCCATATGATCCAGCAATCTCACTTCCAGACATATATCCAGACAAAACTATAATTTGAAAAGATACATGCACTCCAGTGTTCATAGCAGCACAATTTAAAATAGCCAAGACATGGAAGCAACCTAAATGTCCATCGACAGATAAATGGATAAAGAAGATGTGATATTAAAAAAAAGATGTGGTGTATATATGTATATATATAAAAAATGAAATAATGCCATTTGCAGCAACACGGATGGACCTAGAGATTATCATACTAAGTGAAGTGCCAAAAAGAGAAAGACAAACACCACATGATATCACTTATATGTGGAATCTAAAATATGACACAAATGAACTTATTTACAAAACAGAAACAGACTCACAGACATGGAAAACAAAGTTATGGTTACCAAAGGGGAAAGGGAGTGGAGGAGGGATAAATCTGGAGTTTGGGATTAGCAGATACAAGCTATTATATACAAAGTAGATAAACAACAAGAATTTACTGTATAGCACAGGGAACCATATTCAGTATCCTGTAGTAAACCATAATGGAAAAGAATATGAAAAAGAATATATATATAATATAAATACTATATATGTATATAACTGAAGCACTTTGCTGTACACCAGAAACTAACACAACATTGTAAATCAACCATACTTTAATTAAAAAATAAAATAAAATCTGGGTCAGAGTGGATGAGATTACCAAGGGAATGTAGAGAAAAAGTCCAAGGACTGAGCCATGGGGAACTCTAAAGTTTAAAGGTCAGGGAGGTGAACAGAATCAGTAAAGGAGACTGAGAAAGATCAAAGAGGAAGGAAGGAACCAGGAGAGGGTTGTGTCCTTGAAGTCAAATAAAGAATGTTTCAAGGAGGAGGAAAGAATAATGACCTGTCAGATGCCACTAGAAGATCAAATAAGATGAAGCCTGAGAACTGACCAATGAATTAAGCCAAATGGAGGTCATGGGTGATCATGATAAGAACAGATTAGGTGGATTGAGGGCAACAAAAACTTGCCTGTAGTGGGTTCAAAAGAATGGAGTAGGGGTTGCAAAAAAATTTTTTTAAAAAAGGAGACAGTGACTATAGACAATTTTTTCAAAGGAGGGAAGGTGAGAAATGGGGTGGTAACTGGAGGAAAAAGACAGGAAAGGACTATTTCAAGATGAAGAAATCGCAGTATGTTAGTACACTGGTAGAAAAGGTCCTGTAGAGAGGAAAAACTGACATTGCAGTAAAGAGACAGAGAAAATTTCCTGGAGCCAAGTGCTTAAAAAGGTGAAGGGTGGGGTCTAGTTCACAAATAGAGGAACATGGATAGTTCACCCATAATAAAGGACAGAAGGCAGAGTAAGTGGACATGGTGAGGAAGCTGTGGAAGGTCTCTCAGTATTGTCACAGTTGGTATTGTCACAGCTAAAGAAACAAGATCATCCCCTAAGAGCTCATGAGGATGATGAAGGAACTAGAGATCTGAGGAGAGAGAAGGTAGGAAATAGGCATTCAGGAGAGAGGAATGAACTGGGAGACAGCGCAGCCAGGGGGTTAGAAGGCTCATTTACAAGGATATTGAAATCAAGAATTATAACAGGAGTTGTGTAGGAGAGAGTGACAGAGTGGGGTGAGGGCAGTAGATGGCTGCAACAAGGAGTGGCGGTGGGTGGTATAATCATGTGTGCGCGCGCATTCCTGGCTCCCCAAAGCTTCCCGCTTAGCTTTTCCCACACAATAGTTACTACTATTCTGCTTCTACCACCATTGACTTGTTTTGCCTGTTCTTGAACTTCTTATAAAAGAAATTGTAATGTATAATTTTTGTGTATCTAGCTTCTTTCAACATTTTGTTTGTGAGATCTAATCATGTTATAGTATTAGTTTTTTTCTCTTTTTATTGGTACGTATTATTTCATTTTATGAATAAACCACAATTTATCCATTCTACTGTTGATTATATCCAGTTTTTGGCTATAAAACTACTATGGGGACTTCCCCGGCGGTCCAGTGCTTAAGGCTCTGTGCTTCCACTGCAGGGGGTGCGGGTTCGATCCCTGGTCGGGGAAATAAGATCCCACAAGCCACGTGGCACAGTCAAAAACAACAACAAAAAAAGTAAAAACTACTATGAACATTTTTGTATCTCTATTTTGATGGACAGGTGCACTAATTTTTCCTGAGTATATACTCAAGTATAGTGGGTCTAGATATGTATGTCTCCTTTGACTAAGTAGTACCAGCTTTCCTAAGTATTCCAGTTTATACTCCCACCAGCAATTTATGAGTGTTCCAGTTGTCCTACAGTATCTTCACCAACACTTGGCATTGTCAATCCTTTTAGCTTTAGGTATTTTGGTGAGTATGTTGTGGTATTTCATTGTGGTTTTCATTTATATTACCCTGATGAAAAATGATGTTAAGCAACTTTTCATAACTCTTATTGGCCATTTGTATCATCTCTTTTATAAAGTGCTTTGTCCAGGATATTTTTTGTTGTTTTGTTGTTGTTTTGTTGTTGTTGTTTGGCCTCACCTTGCAGGCATGCGAGATCTTAGTTCCCCAACCAGGGATTGACCCTGCACCCCCCTGCAGTGGAAGCTCAGAGTCTTAACCACTTCCCTGGACAAAGCCAGGGAAGTCCATTTTGTTTGTTTGTTTTTGTTTTATCTTGTTTTGCTTATTGAGTTGTAGTTTTTTATATATTCTTGACATAAGTCCTTTGTTAAGAATGTTAATTCCAGGTATTTTCTTCCAGTCTGTGGCTTGCCTTTCTGCTTTCTTAGTGGTGTTTTTTGGTGAACATAAATTCTTAATTTTTTTGGTGTGGTGAAATTCACATAATATAAAATTAACATTTTAAAGTGAACGACTGAGTAACATTTAGCATATTCATATTGTTGTGTAACCACCACATCTATCTAGTTCCAAAACATTTTCATCACCCCAGAAGGACACGCCATACCCTTTAAGCAGTTGTTCCCATTCCCCAGCCTCCCAGCCCTTGGCAACCACCAACCTCTGTTCTGTTTCTATAGATTTAACTATCTAGATATTTCATACAAATGGAATCTTACAATATATGACCTTTTAAGTCTGGCTTCTTTCACTTAGCAGAATGTTTTCCAAGTTCATCCAAGAAGTTCTCAATTTTGTTCTTGTTATTGTTGTCATTTTGGGCCATGCCTGGCAGGCATGGGAGATCTTAGCTTCCCAACCAGGGATTGACCCCGCGTCCCCTGCAGTGAAAGCGCAGAGTCCTAACCGCTGCCAGGGAATTCCCAGAAGTTTTTAATTTTAATAAAGCTCAATTTATCAACCTTTCTCTTAAGGTTAGTGTTTTTCATGTCCTGGTTAAGGTCAAGAAACTTTTTTTTCCCCAGAAGCCTTATTTGTTTTACTTTATATATATATATATATATATATATATATATATATATATATATATATATATATTGTTGTTGTTGTTGTTGGCTGTGTTGGGTCTTCGTTTCTGTGCGAGGGCTTTCTCTAGTTGCGGCAAGTGGGGGCCACTCTTCATTGCGGTGCGCGGGTCTCTCACTATTGCGGCCTCTCTTGTTGCGGAGCACAGGCTCCAGACACGCAGGCTCAGTAATTGTGGCTCATGGGCCTAGTTGCTCCGTGGCATGTGGGATCTTCCCAAACCAGGGCTTGAACCCGTGTCCCCTGCACTGGCAGGCAGATTCTCAACCACTGCGCCACCAGGGAAGCCCTGTTTTACTTTTCACGTTTAGGTTTATGACCTATTGCTTTTTTGGTTTTTTGGTTTTTATTTTTTGTTTTCACATTTTTGGTTTTTATTGGAGTATAATTGCTTTGCAATGTTGTATTAGTTTCTGGTGTACAACAAAGTGAATCAGCTATATGTATACATATATCCCCATATCCCCTCCCTCTTGAACCTCCCTCCTACCCTCCCTATCCCACCCCTCTAGGTCGTCACAAAGCATTGAGTTGATATCCCTGTGTGACGTCTTGTGAATTAATGTTTGAATACTGTGTGAGGTTAAGGATCAAAGTTCATTTTTCCCCCAAGTGCATATTCACCACTTATTGAAAAGACCAACCTCTCCCCCACTGAATTGCAGTGGAGCAGTATTGTGTTCTTTTTCTTTTTAAATAAATGGTGTTTTGGGGGGTGGTTTGCGGGGCCATGCTGTGCAGCTTGCGGGATCTTAGTTCCCCAACCAGGGATTGAACCCGTGCCCCCTGCAGTGGAAGTGCAAAGTTCTAACCACTGGACCACCAAGGAACTCCCAGTATTGTGTTCTTGAACTGGATAGTTCCAGTAACCTCCTGATAGCCTCCCAGCTTTCTGATTGTGGCAAAGATCAGCCTACCAGACAGACTGGTTCTGCCATGTTCTGAGAATTATTCATGGAAGTCCAGAGTAGAGCCCCTCTCGTACAGCCCTTCTAACAACTTTGTAAACATCTAATTCAATAAATCCCTTTCTCCTTAAAATATCTAGACTGGATGTTGTTTATGGTACTGAACCCTGACCAATCAAGCCCTCACAATTGTTTGTCCTCAGTGCTGTTGGTGGCATATATTATTGCCTGGAGCTTAAATTTATCTTATTCATTTCCCCAGCAGCTGCCTTGTTAAAGGTAGATGGGACTGTGGCAACAAAGAAGGGAAAAGCTTTCCTGTGGTTTATTTTATTTATTTATTTTTGGCTGCGTTGGGTCTTCGTTGCTGCATGTGGGCTTTCTCTAGTTGCGGCGAGCAGGGGCTACTCTTCGTTGCGGTGCGCGGGCTTCTCATTGCAGTGGCTTCTCTTGTTGCAGAGCACAGGCTCTAGGTGCACAGGCTTCAGTAGTTGTGGCACGTGGGCTCGAGAGCGCAGGCTCAGTAGTTGTGGCGCACGGGCTTAGTTGCTCTGCAGCATGTGGGATCTTTCCAGACCAGGGATCAAACCCATGTCCCCTGCATTGGCAGGTGGATTCTTAACCACTGTGCCACCAGGGAAGCTCCTGTGGTTTATTTTAAATTGTTGCTACCTAAGGGAAAACCGAGGCACTGAAACTACCATATGTGCGTGTACAGAGTCCAACAAAAGTCCCTTCAGCCCACTAGACAACACTCTCATTCAGGTAGGCTTACTCTTCAGAAACTAGAAGTCCTTACACCCCCAACTCTAACACTCCCTCTCCAGTCCACACCCTCTCCCTATGTGACCTCAGACACAAACATTTATCACCTTGGCCTAACAACTCTGCATCGCTCACTTAGATCTTCCACCTGAGTTCCAGAGCGCCACTGGAAATACCACAGACACTTCCAAGGCCCCACAATGAGAACCAAATTCACTGCTTTATACCAAACATTCTCTTGTTCCTGGACTTGCATCTCAGGGAAACTTAGCACCACTAACCCGCACACAGAAACCTGAGAGCTGTCTTTTACTCATCCCTCTTCCTTATCCCCTGTGATGACCAAGGCTTGTCCATTCCACCTCCTTAATATCTCTCAAATCCACCCCTCAAGCCCACGACCACAACCTTATTCCAGCCGCCATCATATCTAGCCTGGTGGTTTGCAACAGTTTCCTCATTCTTGCCCCATCCCAAATGAAATTTTTTTCTATCAAACAAAGCTAATCATATTCAAATGCTTAAAACGCTTCACTCTCTCCAGTTGCCTGCATGATAAAGTTCAAACTCCTTGGCATGTATGAGGGTGAAATATAGACATTTTACATCAACAAAAACAGAGAGTTTACTACCAACATATCTTCACAATAAGAAATGTACAGGATTTTCTTCCGAAAGAATAAAAATTATCCCAGAAAGAAGATCTGTGAAGTAAGCACTTGTGAGAAAAAAAAATTAGTAAACTCATGAGTAAAGCTAAATCAACACTGCTTATATATGACAATAGTGATAATATCTGATTTACGTGGTTTAAAAACAAGACAGATTTTGGGGGTATAGAGGGTACATTGTATACACTTATTTATTTTTGTTCCTTTCTGAAATCTACTGAAATGACGATAAAGAGATTTTTTAAAAGACATAAGCTCTCAAAGACAAAGAGAATGGAAAAGACAACAGCAGTGTAATATCAGATGCTAAAAAAGCAGTTGAATGTGTGTGACTGACTAGAGAGATCAAAGAGAACTGAATTCTAAGTCTAAGTCAGTGGGCAAAGCTGAAAAACAAGCTGATTACACTGAAGATACAGAACCCCCATGATTATCAAGAATCAGCAACGCCAGATACCTCTGAAGGGGATGGTAAATGTGGGATGAAAAACAGGAGAATTATTTGAAAATCTGTTTAAGGAAGGGTGTATCCCTGGTCCACACAGCAATTTGACAGCTCCTTCTCCACCATAGCAGAAACCTGGAAGTTTATGCTCCAGAGAGGGCAGGAATATTATTCTAAAAACAGGAGGACTGAAAGAACATTTACATCCTATATTCTGAGAACCCCAGCCCTTTCCCCCAGCTCAGTACCCAGAACACTAGCAATCAGAACTATAGTCTCCAAGTAGGAGACTGGAATAGGTTTGCTTTGGAGAATCTGATCTAAGGATACTTACACTGGGGGTTCCCCCAGGAAAAGACCTGGCCAGATCATCCTACAGAGAACCTTACAGCTAACAGCTCCCCAAAAAGGCTCAAAAATATTGTCTCCCACACACCCTGAGAAAGTAAAATGTACCCGTGACTGAGACAGTGCAATTCTGGCCTGCCATTCATCAAGCTGGGATAATAGACACAGAAAGCCAGTAAAGTTAACAAGAAACACTATTTTCCCCAAGCTATGCAGCAGTAAAATTCATAACGACCCCTTTCTGTGACTACTGCTCCCTTACTCACTGAAAAACTTTGTTCTCTAAAATCATAAACTATAAAAAAAATTGCTCTTTGAAAGCATATCAGTAAGAATGAATCATTCTTCTTTTGCCTGAAGGAACCAAGTCACATTGAAACAGAGAAGCAGGCTTGATTTACAGCCCAGGTGCAGAGCTTTAGACAAGGGATTTCTGGACACAGTATTCTACAACAGTGTTTACTTCATAGTCCAGACCTGATATTAACCTCTTTACACAGATCCCTATTTACTTTGAACCTCTAAGAACACTGCTTCATTTAAATTTCACCTAAGCTTCACCCTTGCCCCCAATCCTGCAGCACACATATCTTTTCCACTGTTTTGTGAGAGCCTCACATTTCGCCTGGTCTGTGATCTCCCTCACTGCCACAGGCCAATAAGCCCATCCTGATCGTTGTCTGGTTGGGCTAGAACAACTCTCTCAAAGAAAACTGGAGGCTTTGGTCCACCAAAGCAAGAGTAAACCAAGAAGGAAGTCCAGTGGAATATGGGAAATAGGATGCAACACAGAGAAGAAGCCAGGAGAATCCCCAGGATGAGAGTGAAGGGGGATCACAGGAGAAAGTAAGATTGACTGATGCTTTCAGAGGAGATCCAGGCAGTTGGAGAAGAGTTTGGGGTCAATTAGTAATAGCTAGAGAACGAAAAGCATTTCAAGGAAGAGAAGGTATCATATTGACTCATCTATGAATATCATTTGCATAGTCAAAATGATGTAAATTCTGAATAGTCCTTTAACCAAAATTGTTACATAATTATGTAACAATTATGGGAAAACAATTATGGGAAAATGGGGGAGGGAGGAGGAGGATTGAAACAGCTGAGTCCTTATCTTCCATTTTAGAAATCAGTGCATAATACTATTAAGTAAAAAATCAAGTAGTCACTATATGTTATATAGAGACATGAAAAGAGATAATTAATAAAATACCAGGTACAAGATTTGAAGGTGGTTGCTTCTAGGTAGGAGGAAATGGGGATTGTGGGCCAGGAGGTGTTGTTTACAAGTATTATAACTGTTTAACTCCAAATTATGTGCATATATAACTAAAAACAAAAACAAAACTAAAATAGGAAAACATAGAACTAAAATCTTGAGCATAACTGCATATTGGTTGGAAGGGACTGATTAAAGTTATTCTAATGTTTTTGTTTTGATATATTAATTGATTTTTTTTTTTTTCCCCACACAGTGCTGCATGCGGGATCTTAGTTCACCGACCAGGGATTGAACCTGTGCACCCTGCAGTGGAAGCGCGGAATCCTAACCACTGGACAGCCAAGGAATTCCCTTAATTAATTTTGATTGTTAAATGTTCATGTTAAAATTTTTAATTTAAATATTAATGGAACCAGAGTGTGTAATTTCCAAACATGTAAGAAGAAAAAAAAGAATAAGGTGTGAAAAACCTCAAATAGTCCAAAAGAAGACAAGAAAGGGGAAAAATAAGAGAAAAATCTGGACAGATTAAAAGCACCAAATTTTTTTTGTAGAAATGAATCCAGTGATAACATAATCACAACCAATATAAATGGAGTAAATTCTCCAGTCAAAATACAGAGTTTGTTAGACTAAATAAAAATTAATATCCAGCTATATGTCGGTTACAAGAGATATAACTAAAACATGAGAAAAAAGGTTAAAAGTAAAAGAACAGAAAACATATATGTGCCAGGCAAATACTAAACAACAAAAAAAAAAACCTTGTGTAGATATATTAATATTAGATAAAATAAAATTTATGACTAGAAGTATGAACTAGAGATAAAAAGACCTGCCACATTGATATGTTTTAATTCACCACGAAGACATAATTATAAACCTATATTTCTTTTTTTTTTTAAATATTTATTTATTTATTTGGTTGTGCCGGGTCTTAGTCACAGCACGTGGGCTCCTTAGTTGCGAACTCTTTATTTATTTATTTATTTATTTTTGGCTGTGTTGGGTCTTCGTTTCTGTGCGAGGGCTTTCTCTAGTTGCGGCGAGCGGGGGCCACTCTTCATCACAGTGCACGGGCCTCTCACTGTCGCGGCCTCTCTTGTTGCGGAGCACAAGCTCCAGACGCACAGGCTCAGTAGTTGTGGCTCACGGGCCTAGTTGCTCCGTGGCATGTGGGATCTTCCCAGACCAGGGCTCGAACCCGTGTCTCCTGCGTTAGCAGGCAGATTCTCAACCACTGTGCCACCAGGGAAGCCCAAAACCTGTATTTCTTAATGATACAGCTTCAAATTTATAAAGAAAAACTGTCAGAACTCCCAGGAGAAATTGACAAATCCACTACAATTGTGGGAAATTTTAACATGTTTCCCTCAGTTAATTGATGGATCAAGAAAAAAAAGTGTTTTTCAGTAAGGTTATAGGAGATTTGAACAACACAGGTAAAGGTTTGGCATATTGAACTTATCTAAAGCCCTGCAGCCAATAATTGGGAGCACATATTCTTTTCTTGTACACATACAACATTTTTAACAGATTTATTGAGGTACAACTGACATACAATATGCTGCACGTATTTAAAATGCACAATATGATAAGTTTTGATACATCCATGAAACCATCACCACCATCAAGATAATGAACATACTCATCAACCCCAAAAGTTTACTCAGGCCCCTGTTATCTCGGGTGGCAGCATAACCCGCTTAAATATTACATATACCACCTCTTGCAGCTAATTGTGACCATGTGACTACATTCTAACTATGTATGTAAACATAAAAAAGATGTGAGTAGCGTTTGCTGGATGGATCTTTCAGAAAACTCCTTGAAGGAAGGTCAGACATCTGGCATATACTCTCTTTAATTCTTTAGTCCTTTTTTCCCATCTCCCCTCTTTCTGTTTCCTGTCTAGAGCGATGATCGAAGGATCTTGTGATTTGGAGGCACACTGAGGATGGAAGCCACAGGCTAAGGACTGTAGAGAGACAGTTACAGGGAGTCTGAGAACCTGATGAATCCCTGGGGACACTACGTCAGCCCTGAGCTGTCTACACCCAGACTTTATCACCTGTCAGGAAAAACTAACTTCCATCTAGTTTAAGTCTCTGCTATTTGCAGTCTCTGTAACAGACATAAATGCAATCCAAGTTGATACACAGTTGGTACTAGAAGTGGGGTAGTGCCTTAACAGTATCTAGAATGTGGCATTAGCTTAGGGGAAGTTTGTTGGGCAAGTGTGCAGGGAGGATCCACTCCTTTGCAGCCTGGAAAGCTGGCAACCCTCAGTATTTGCAAACCACTTGGTCAAATGGTTGTTCATTGTATCTTAGAAAGCCATTAAGAAGGGCTTCCCTGGTGGCACAGTGGTTAAGAATCCGCCTGCCATTGCAGGGGACACAGGTTCAAATGGAAGCAGTTCAGAATGGTAGCTGCTAAATAGTCACCCCGCCAGGATCTAACACTGTGGACCCAACCCTTTCTCAAGCACCTTCTGTTAAGAGGTCTGTGCCTACCCAGTGCAAGACTCCCAGCAAAGACCAGATTAACAATGTTATCTTCCCCTTCAAACCCTGGGGAGTAGTTAGGGAAGATGGTCAGAGCACAGAAACCAACATGCAGAATATGAGTTTTCAGGGCTAATATGATGTGTAAGATCTTTGGCCATAGTAACTCATGCTTAAGAATTGACTGGAAGCTTACTAATTATTTTAGGAAGCTATGTTAACAAAAACACACACAAAAAACCCATATCTGGCCTGCAACAGCTATGGCTGTAAGCTAAAACATCCTGAACCTCCTACACAGAAGTGGCTCCTCTAGAGGTGCTGCCAAAGCTGTGTAGCCCTTAAAGAGGGTGTCACCCACAGGGGCCTGCTCAGATGGGCCATGAGGGATCATGGACAAGAAACAACCTCCCTGAGGACAGAGCAAGGGACCACGGGACACTGAGGATTTTCCCAGGGGGCAGAACCAGGGGAAACCAGATAGACCAACCAAGGAACTTACTCCTGTGTTGGGGCAGGTGGTCCTTGACCCCCAGATCTGATATACACTGTTGTTCTGGTTATCTATTGCCACCTCAAAATTTAGTGGATTAAAATAACAATTATTTGTTGGGACCTAATCAAACTTACAAGCTTTTGCACAGCAAAGGAAACCATTAAAAAAAAAAAAAAAAAAGGACAACCTACAGAATGGGAGAGAGTATTTGCAAATGATGCGACGAACAAGGGCTTAATCTCCAAAATATACAAACAGCTTATATAACTCAACAACAAAAAAACAAATAACTGAGGCTTCCCTGGTGGCACAGTGGTTGGGAGTCCGCCTGCCAAAGCAGGGGACACAGGTTCGAGCCCTGGTCCAGGAGGATCCCACATGCCCCAGAGCAACTAGGCCCGTGCGCCACAACTACTGGGGTCTGAGTGCCTGGAGCCCATGCTCTGCAACAAGAGAAGCCACCACAATGAGAAGCCCACGCACCACAACGAAGAGTAGGCCCTGCTCGAGGCAGCTAGAGAAAGCCAGCGCGCAGCAACGAAGACCAAATGCAGCCAAAAATAAAATAAATCAAACAAACAAACAACCCAATCGAAAAATGGGCAGAAGATCTTAATAGACATTTCTCCAAAGAAGACATACAGATGGCCAGTAGACACATGAAACGATGCTCAACGTCACTAATTATTAGAGAAATGCAAATCAGAGCTACAATGAGGTACCACCTCACACCAGTAAGAATGGCCATCATTAAAAAGCCTACAAGGGACTTCCCTGGTGGCTCAGTGGTTAAGAATCTGCCTGCCAATGCAAGGGACACGGGTTCAAGCCCTGGTCCGGGAAGATCCCACATGCCGTGGAGCAGCTAAGCCCGTGCACCACAACTATTGAGCCTGCGCTCTAGAGCCCGGGAGCCACAACTACTGAGCCCATGTGCCACAACTACTGAAGCCCGTGCACCTAGAGCCCATGCTCTGCAACAAGAGAAGTCACCACAATGAGAAGCCCTCGCACCACAATGAAGAGTAGCCCCAGCTTGCCGCAACTAGAGAAAGCCTGCACGCAGCAACGAAGACCCAATGCAGCCAAAAATAAATAAATTAAATAAATAAAAATTCTATGGATAACAAATACTGGAGAGGGTGTGGAGAGAAGGGAACCCTCCTACACTGTTGGTGGAAATGTAACTTGGTGCAGCCATTATGGAAAACAGTATGGAGGTTCCTCAGAAAACTAAAAATAGAATTACCATACGATTCAGCAATCCCACTGCTGGGCATATACCTGAACAAGACTTTAATTCAAAAAGATACATGCACCCCTATGACGATAGCAGCATTATTCACAATAGCCAAGACATGGAAACAACCTAAATGTCCACCGACAGAGGAATGGATAAAGAAGATGTGGTACATATATACAATGAAATACTCCTCAGCCATAAGAAAGAACAAAATAATGCCAATTGCAGCAACATGGATACAACTAAAGATTATCATACTAAGTGAAGTAAGTCAGAAAGTGAAAGACAAATACCATATCATATCACTTACATGTGGAATCTAAAATGTGGCACAAATGAACCTATCTATAAAACAGGAACAGACTCACAGACATAGGGATCAGACTTGTGTTGCCAAGGCAGGGAGGGAGGGAGGGAGAGGGATGGGCTGGGAATTTGGGATTAGTAGATGCAAACTATTATATTTTTCTAAAATTTTATTTAATTAATTATTTTTTTAATTTTTGGCTGCGTTGGGTCTTCCTTGCTGCGTGCGGGCTTTCTCTAGTTGTGGTGAGCGGGGGCTACTCTTCATTGCGGAGCGCAGGCTCTAGGTGCACAGGCTTCAGCAGTTGTGGTACACGGGCTCAGCAGCTGTGGCACATGGGCTCAGTATTTGTGGCTCGCAGGCTTTAGAGAACAGGCTCAGTAGCTGTTGCACACGGGCTTAGTTGCTCCGCAGCATGTGGAATCTCCCCGGACCAGGGCTCGAACCCGTGTCCCCTGCATTGGCAGGGGTATTCTTAACCACTGCACCACCAGGGAAGCTCACAAACTATCACATTTAGAATGGATAAACAACAAGGTCCTACTGTACAGTACAGGGAACTATATCCAATCTCCTGGGATAAACCATAATGGAAAAGAATATTTAAAAAAAGAATGTCTATATGTATAAAACTGAGTCACTTTGCTGTTCAGCAGAGACTGGCACAACATTGTAAATGAACTATACTTCAATTATTAAAAATAACAATTATTTGTTATCCCCACAGTTCCTTTGGCTCCAGAGGGCTTCGTTGGGCACTCTGGCTCAGGGTATCTCATGCGATTATAGTTACACAGCTGAAGCTGGAGCAGCTAGGGGCTGACTGGGCATCTCACTTTCTTCATATATTCTCGGAGCTTCTCAGTGGCTCTCTGTGTAGGCAAATTTGGGTTTCCTCACAAGATGGTGGCCTCAGGCCAGTTGGAATGCTAACTTAGGGGGTCCCAGCATAAGTGTTCCAGCAAACGAGGCAGAAGCTGCATTGCCTTTCAGGACCGAGCCTCAGAGGCTATAGAGCATTACTTCCTCTATGTTCTACTGGTCAAGCAGCCACTGGCACATCCAGGTTCAAGGGATGAGAACATACACAAGCCACTCAATGGTCAATAGATTAGTGACTAGTGACTGCTGGGTGTTTCCTAGGCTTTCATTTTCTGAATGAGAGTTTTGCTTGTGGTTGACATTTCCTGTTCCACCATTGTATATCAGGTGTGTTGGGGGCTGACAATTCGTCTTTGGTTTAGAGTTTACCGGACCACAAAGAGCCACGTGAGGAAATGATAGATTTTGAGTAGCTGAAGGGATGTACTGCTGCACAGTTTGGTAGTTATCTATCTAAACTCCATTCTCCTCTTCTTCCTCAATAAAACAATTCTTATATTTCCCGCATTCCCTTGCACCTAAGAGTGGTCATGTGAGAAAATTCTGGCCAGTGAGATGTCAGCCAAAGTTGTTGGATGAGACATCCAAGAAGGCTTTTTATTTTTTTATTTTTTTTATTTTTATTTTTTTAAATATTTATTTATTTATTTATTTATGGCTGTGTTGGGACTTGGTTTCTGTGCGAGGGCTTTCTCTAGTTGTGGCAAGCGGGGGCCACTCTTCATCGCGGTGCGCGGGCCTCTCACCATCGCGGCCTCTCTTGTTGCAGAGCACAGGCTCCAGATGCGCAGGCTCAGCAACTGTGGCTCACGGGCCTAGTTGCTCCGCGGCATGTGGGATCCTCCCAGACCAGGGCTCGAACCCGTGTCCCCTGCATTGGCAGGCGGACTCTCAACCACTGCGCCACCAGGGAAGCCCCCCAAGAAGGCTTTTTAAAAGGGGGCCAAAAAGCTGATATTGATCCTCTTCTGCCCTTTCCCCTTTCCTCCTGATTTCTGTCTGGAATGCAGATATGAAAGCTGGAGCCCCATTCAGTCACCTTGGACCATGAGTTAACCTTAAGAATGAAAACCACAGTCTGAGAATGGTGATACAAATAGATAGAATGGTGATAGAGATAGAGATAAAGAGGTAGAGAATGGCGATAGAGATAGATGGGCTCTGTTGATGATGGAGCTACTGTGAACTACTTACCCATGGACATTCTTGACACAAAAGAAAAATAAAACTCCAGTCTTATTTCTGGTCTCCATTATTAGCAGCTAAATGCAGTTTCTACCTTAGACAGTATGTCTTCCTCACTTGATTATCCAAAGCAGGGGCTCCTTTGGTTTCACTCATTATTTTTATTCCCTGAAGTTTACATAGAATCTGGCACAGAGTAGGCACTCAATAAATGCTGATTGAATGAATGCCTAGCACTTTAAGTTGTAGCTGATTTATTTAACTGTCTGGGTTTGATAAGGTGCGAAGAATCTCCCCCCACCCTATCTTGCCATCAACTGCTGCCTTCAACCCTGCTCTGTCAGCAGGCTTCCCCACCCTGGAACACATTTCTCAAGTACACCTCATGGTTTTCTTGTCATTTTCATGGAATACAAGTCTTGAACAGTCCAGTTTTAAAATTACAGTCTTATATTCAATTCCCAGGTCACACACCCCCAGCTCAGGTTGGACCCACAGCCCAGAGACCTGAAATGGCAAAGGATGGGGGGTACCTTTATCTTCGCTCTTCTTCCACCCTCCCTCCACTTCCTGCCTCTGGCTTCTAGAGGGCTGGAATGGTGGGAGAAAGGAAAAAGGGTAATTTTATATGACCAAGGCTGTTAGAACCTTCTGTATGACAGGTGCCTAAGTTCTGGCTTTCTCTTCGGGGGTGGTATTTGAGGAGACTCACGGGGCCTCCACACTGCATAGTCCTTGATGTCTGCAGTGCATCTCCAATTGACATCTTGCACAGTACCCTGAGCTTCTAGCCCACAGTACCTTGCCATTAGAGTCCTCTTGCCCTGCAGGGGTCTCTCTTGGACAGGGTCCCATCTAGATGGTTAAAGCCCAGGTACTTTCTATGATGTCCTCTTGGCCCATGAGAAACTCCCACATCCTTCCCATGCCAGGTGCTGGAAGTACAGGCTACTCTTGAGCACTGCTGTTCCAGGGCCAGGCTCCTGTCAATCTCTAATATGCCCCATTCACCAAACTATCAGCGTATACTCATCTCTATGTTCAGATGCATCTCCCAAATGCCAGTAAACTCATGTCAGTTTTTCCAAAACTCTCTCACAGTGCTTTGCTTGAGCTCTGTAGCAGCACTAGGACAATAATTCCATTACACAAGAATCATCCAGCCAAGGACTGAGTTTCCTGCAAGCACCTGCAATCTCTTGGTACTCTCCTTACTTGGTCTGTAGCCTCTGCTCACCTACCTAAGAATGAGGAAGGGGAAATAACAATGCATTACAGAACAGACCAAAAGCCTTATCTCCGTAACTCTCCATTCCCTTGTCAATATTCTCATTTATAGAGGCTGAAGATGATGATAAGGGACCATAATTGTTAGAGGAGTTGTTCTCTTTTGTCTGTCCAGTAAAGTCTTTCTCTACAAAGTGGAGTACCTACATGCTCTTCTCTCCTTGAGGACTTAGCTCAAACTCTAAGACAACAAGAAAAATCTCTTTGAACATCATGTTACACATGCACTACCAACTTTAATTTTTACAACCATGTCATGAGTTAGAGAAAAAAGATAATAAAGACTTAAGGAGGTAGGAACTTCTGGTTAAACATGGTGGATTGAGCACACACATTTATCTCTGCTTCATCCAGAAACCACATCAAAATGAGAGTAAGGAAATTTAAAAACATAATGGAGAAGATGATAGATGTAGTTTTGAAAAATGGAAAGTCTTTTATATGCGTAAAGTTTTAAATCCTTAAGTTTGAATATTTTCCATTCTACTCATGAGGTAGGGAGTGGAAAACCAAACAGGAATAAAATAATTGGAGTCTTAGAACTTGTAAAGACTTTAAAGATTAAAAGTTCTTTGTCCTCTGGAAGCAGGGGCAAGGGGACTGAAAATTCCTTTTTGGGGATAATGATTGGCCCAGGAGACAAAGTTTACAGGCGCTAGAAGACTGATCTCTCCCTCACCCACCACACAGTGAGTCCCCCCAGCTGACCATCTCTGGCACCTCCACGGGGCTTCCAGTCAGCTCTTGTGGACCTCATGCTTAAGTTGGAACAGACAGCCAAGGCTCGCCGGAGAGTTGAAGGCAGCCTCAAACATAAAAGTCAGAAGCCAGGGGCTTCCCTGGTGGCGCAGTGGTTGAGAGTCTGCCTGCTAATGCAGGGGACGCGGGTTCGAGCCCTGGTCTGGGAAGATCCCACATGCCGCGGAGCAGCTGGGCCCGTGAGCCACAACTGCTGAGCCTGCGCGTCTGGAGCCTGTGCCCCGCAACGGGAGAGGCCGCCATAGTGAGAGGCCCGCGCACCGCGATGAAGAGCGGTCCCTGCACCGCGATGAAGAGTGGCCCCCACTTGCCGCAACTAGAGAAAGCCCTCGCACGAACTGAAGACCCAACACAGCCAAAAATAAAGAAATAAATAAATAAAGTAGCTATAAAATAAAAAAAAATAAAAAAAAAAAAAGTCAGAAGCCAAAAGAAAAGGAACCTGGAGGGTAATGAAGGGACCAGAAGAAAACGTCCAAAAAACTGCAATTAATATCTTCAGAAATCAAGAGAAAATATTGCACCCATGATAAAAGAAAGGATGCTATTTTTAAAAGGAACATTCAGAAAATAATAAAGACTTGTGCTCGCTTTGGCAGCACATATACTAAAGTTGGACGGTACAGAGAAGATTAGCATGGCCCCTGCACAAGGATGACACGTAAATTTGTGAAGTGTTCCAAATTTTTTTTTTTTAAAGGAAGAGAAAGTGAGGCAAGCGGACCCAAGGCCTGGGGTTGGCTGATGGTATGGAGTAGTTGACATTTCTCACTAGCTGATGGCATTTTATTTTATTTTATTTTATTTTATTTTATTTATTTATTTAATTTTATTTATTTATTTTTTTGGCTGCGTTTGGTCTTCGTTGCTGTGCGTGGGCTTTCTCTAGTTGCGGTGAGTGGGGGTTACTCTTCGTTGTGCTGCATGGGCTTCTCACTGCAGTGGCTTCTCTTGTTGCGGAGCACAGGCTTTAGGCACACGGGCTTCAGTAGTTGTGGCACGTGGGCTCTGTAGTTGTGGCACACAGGCTTAGTTGCTCCGCGGCATATGGGATCTTCCGGAACCAGGGATCAAACCTGTGTCCCCTTCATTGGTGGGCGGATTCTTAACCACTGCACCACCAGGGAAGTCCCTGTTCCATATTTTTTGTATAACTGATTCACTTTGCTGTACACCTGAAACTAATACAACACTTAAATCAACTATACTCCAATAAAAATTTTTTAAAAAAGAAAATAATAAAGACTTCTTGGAAATTAAAAATAAGAAGTGAGAAACTTCCCTGGCAGTCCAGTGGTTAACACTCCACCCTTCCATTGCAGGGGGCATGGGTTTGATACCTGGTCAGGGAACTAAGATCCCATATGTCTGTCCAGCCAAAAATAAATAAATAAATAAATAAAATAAATAAAAATAAAAATATGGAAGTGGAGGGAATTCCCTGGCGGTCCAGTGGTTAAGACGCGGCACTTTCACTGCATGGGCTGAGTTCGATCCCTGATCAAGTAACTAAGATTCCCACAAGCTGCACGGCATGGGCCAAAAAAACGAAGGAAAAAAATGGAAGTAGAAGTTAGTAATTTAATAAAAAAGATTCTAAGATAAAGTTGAAGAAATATCCTGGAGAGTAGAATAAAAATACAAAGAAATAGAAAATATGAAATAAATGTAAGAAAATAAGAGGTTCAGTCTAGGAGACAGAATATTTGGGTAAAAGGAGTTTTAGAAAGAGAGAAGAAATAAAATAGCCAGTGGGAAAATTATTAAAGAAATAATTCAATAACAATTTCCTGCACTGAAGGACATGAGTTTCCAGATTGAAAGGGCCCATTAAATGCCCAGCACATTAAATTTAAAAAAACAAAGAAACAAAAATTTTAAAAAATCAAACACCCAAGGGATTTTTTTTTTTTTCACCCAAGGGATTTTCATCATGGAATTTTAAAGTAAATATTAAGAGCAACTTCTAAAGTTTTCCAGAGAGAAAATCAGGTTGCATACAAAAGATACTCAGTTGCATATTCAGAATGGCATTGGATTTAATAATACTCCTAAAAACTAGAAAACAAGGGACAATGCCCTCAAAATTCTAAACAAACATTATTTTTAATCTAAAATTGTATACTCCGCCAAGATGTTTTCAGGCATGCAAAGACAGGAAATTTGCTTTCTGGGCTCCCTTCCTCAGGAAGCTAGTGGATGATGAATTCCACTAACACAGAGCATGAAACCAGGGAAAATCAGAACATGGTATCTAGGAGACAGAGGATCCACACAGAAGAGAAACAAAGGGATTCCCTGGATGACGGTGTAGGGAAGAGCCAGGACAACTTTGCAGCAGGCCTCATGCAACCAGCCAGATTGGAACAGAAGGCCATCACATGAGGTCATCAGGCTACCTACTTTGTTTGACAAATTTGAGAGGTTTACACTTCTAACAGAGGAAATGAAAATGAAACAAAGAAACAAAAGAGCCCAAGGCAATTATAAATTCTGGGAAAAACAAAACTGTGCATAAGAGTCAAATTTAATAGTGGCTTAATAGTGAACAGAGTTTACATAGTCATAATTATACAAACAGTAAATACCAATTTACCCAAAAATCATTGTCTACTATTGGAAGAGGAGTGTTGCATGTGGAGTAAAGAGCTAAATCCCAATCTTCTATCGTAAAAAGTGTACTAAGTGGGGCTTCCCTGGTGGCGCAGTGGTTGAGAATCTGCCTGCTAATGCAGGGGGCACGGGTTCGAGCCCTGGTCTGGGAAGATCCCACATGCCGCGGAGCAACTAGGCCCGTGAGCCACAACTACTGAACCTGCGCGTCTGGAGCCTGTGCTCTCCGCAACAACAGAGGCCGCGACAGTGAGAGGCCTGCGCACTGTGATGAAGAGTGGCCCCCGCTTGCCACAACTAGAGAAAGCCCTCACACAGAAACGAAGACCCAACACAGCCAAAATAAATAAATAAATAAATAATTTAAAAAAAAAAAAAAAAGTGTACTAAGTGAACTAGGGGTTTTATTGATTTTATTACCAAAATTTACAAAGCAACATTTCCTAAAAGCAGTAGGTTGGAGAAGTTTATTTTGTTTCTGATGAGCTATAGGTTTAGGGTTTTTTTCTCAAAAAACTGCAGATGGGCTTCCCTAGTGGTCCAGTGGTTAAGACTCTGCCCTCCCAATGCAGGGGGCACGTGTTCAAATCCTGTTTGGGGAACTAAGATCCCACATGCTGTAGCAGCATGGCCAAAAAAACTTAATTAAATAAATAAATAAAATGCGCAAAAAATGCTGAAATTTCCTACATCTATTATAGAATTTCATGGAGGTCTCTCTCTATATACATTAAAAGCAGCTATTAGAATTGTACAGGGAAT